>NC_136371.1:16457500-16740000 GCF_037039965.1 Doryrhamphus excisus
CATAATCAGTTCCCAGTTCCACATGTCCAAAAGGAGTAGGAAGAAGCAAAGCTTATTAAATCCTACCCCTCCATCTGGTACTTTTACAATCAGTAACTGTTACATTTGTTCACTTCCTGCTTTCCCAATATAATTTAAGTATTTTTTACTGCATTGTATTATTTTTAATTTTTAATTTTTAATTTTTAATTTTTAATTTTTAATTTTTAATTTTTAATTTTTAATTTTTAATTTTTAATTTTTAATTTTTAATTTTTAATTTTTAATTTTTAATTTTTAATTTTTAATTTTTAATTTTTAATTTTTAATTTTTAATTTTTAATTTTTAATTAATTGACATTTTTAATTAATTTTAGTATTTTCCAGACTATAAGTCACACTTTTTTTCATAGGTTGGCTGTTCCTGTAACTTATACTCCGGAGCGACTTATGTATGTTTTTTTCCACCTAATTATGCAGACTTATGTATGTTTTTTTCTACCTAATTATACATTTTTGGACTTGTGCGACTTGTGCGACTTATACTCCGGAGCGACTTATGTATGTTTTTTTCTTCCTAATTATACATTTTTGGCCTTGTGCGACTTATATTCCGGAGCGACTTATGTATGTTTTTTTCTACCTAATTGTGCATTTTTGGCCTTGTGCGACTTATACTCCGGAGTGACTTATGTATGTTTTTTTTCTACCTAATTATGCATTTTTGGCCTTGCGCGACTTACACTCCGGAGCGACTTATGTATGTTTTTTTTCTACCTAATTATGCATTTTTGGCGACTTGTACTCCGGAGTGACTTATGTATGTTTTTTTTTACTTAATTATACATTTTCGGCCTTGCGCAACTTATACTCTGGAGCGACTTATGTATGTTTTTTTCTACCTAATTATGCATTTTTGGCCTTGTGCGACTTATACTCCGGAGCGACTTATGTATGTTTTTTTCTACCTAATTATACATTTTTGGCCTTGCGCGACTTATGTATGTTTTTTTCTACCTAATTATGCATTTTTGGCCTTGCGCAACTTATACCCCGGAGCGACTTATGTATGTTTTTTTCTACCAAAATTATGCATCTTTGGCCTTGTGCGACTTATACTCTGGAGTGACTTATGTATGTTTTTTTCTACCTAATTATGCATTTTTGGCCTTGCGCAACTTATACTCCGGAGCGACTTATGTATGTTTTTTTCTACCTAATTATGCATTTTTGGCCTTGCGCGACTCATACTCTGGAGTGACTTATGTATGTTTTTTTCTACCTAATTATGCATTTTTGGCCTTGTGCGACTTATAGTCCAGAAAATATGATAATAACAGCCATATCCTTTACTGTATATGCTAAATCATAAGGTCTTACAGTGTAGTCTATGAGAGGATGTCAGAGAAGGAGAGATAGTAGGACAAGAGTACACACACACACACACACACACACACACACACACACACACTCTGCCTCCGAGCCGCATCGAGAGCAGCCAGCAAACTCAGACCGAACACTTGGATCTTGGCAGCTGCTCCTGCTTTGTGTCGTTCCGCTTCGGGAGGAGACGAGCACTGGATGTACCACGCTCATCCTTGGACGTCTTCAACACGCCTCCTATGAGGGGACCCAGACCGGACACGGACGAGAAGGTATGACTCCTGATCTGGGAAATGTTCTTGAACGATTCACTAGAGTTTTGTTTCCCTTCTGGCATAATAACTTTTATGTATTTGTCATAAAATTGTTATTATATTTACTTACGTGGGTTACCTTCCAGGACAACCAGCAAACGGACAAAAAGTAATTGATACGTGATTGACAGACAGCTCACTCGTAGATGCTCTTCTCTTTTTCTGCGGTGCATTCAAGGACCGCCAAACAAAGTGCCAAATCAGGAAGAAACATTATCGGTGAAGCATAAACTTGTTTTTGTGGTACACATATGCTGTACATTTAACCCGTATTATCACATGTTTATATATTTAAGTTATTACTGACTTATGGTGACTGCACGGTGGACTAGTGGTTAGTGCGCCGGCCACACAGCTATAAGACCCAAGTTCAATTCCACCCTCGGTCATCTCTGTGCTAGACTCCAAATTGTCCACTTACTGACTTATGGTGGCTGTACGGTGGTTGAGTGGTTAGCGCACAGGCCACACAGCTATAAGACCCAAGTTCAATTCCACCCTCGGTCATCTCTGTGCTAGACTCCAAATTGTCCACTTACTGACTTATGGTGGCTGCACGGTGGATGAGTGGTTAGCGCACAGGCCACACAGCTAGGAGACCCAAGTTCGATTCCACCCTTAGTCATCTTTGTATGGAGTCTGCATGTTCTCCCCGTGCATGCGTGGGTTTTTTTCCGGGGACTCCGGTTTCCTTCCACATTCCAAAAACATGCTAGACTCCAAATTGTCCATTTATTGACTTATGGTGACTGCACGGTGGTTGAGTGGTTAGCGCACAGGCCACACAGCTATAAGACCCAAGTTCAATTCCACCCTCGGTCATCTCTGTGCTAGACTCCAAATTGTCCACTTACTGACTTATGGTGGCTGCACGGTGGATGAGTGGTTAGCGCACAGGCCACACAGCTAGGAGACCCAAGTTCGATTCCACCCTTAGTCATCTTTGTATGGAGTTTGCATGTTCTCCCCGTGCATGCGTGGGTTTTTTTCCGGGTACTCCGGTTTCCTCCCACATTCCAAAAACATGCTAGGCTAATTAGCAACTCCATAGGTATGAATGTGAGTGTGAATGGTTGTTTGTCTATATGTGCCCTGTGATTGGCTGGCCACCAGTCCAGGGTGTAGTCCGCCACTCGCCTGAAGACAGCTGGGATAGGCTCCAGCACCCTCTGCGACCCTTGTGAGGATAAGCGCTAGAAAATGAATGAATGAATGCTAGTGGACGAGTGGTTACCACACAGGCCTCACAGCTAGGTGACCCGAGTTCGATTCCACCTTGGCCATTTCTGTGTGGAGTTTGCATGTTTTCCCCGTGGGTTTTCTCCGGGTACTCCGGTTTCCTCCCACATTCCAAAAACATGCTAGGTTAATTAGCGACTCCAAATTGTCCATAGGTATGAATGTGAGTGTGAATGGTTGTTTGTCTATATGTGCCCTGTGATTGGCTGGCCACCAGTCCAGGGTGTACCCCACCTCTCGCTCCAGCACCCTCACAAAGCCGTAGAAAATGAATGAATGGTTTAAAAAGGGGCTGCGCGGTGTTCAAGTGGGTTGCACACAGGTCTCACAGCTAGGAGACCTAAGTTCGATTCCAGCTTCGGCCATCTCTGTGTGGAGTTTTATTGTATATAATTTATAAAAATTCAGCGGTAGCTCGAAGGTGGAACAGGTGGTCCAGAAACTGATCTTATCTTCTGTAGTTGGTGTTGACATCTAAACGGCGTCTTTGTGTCTTCCTGCTGATGGATGATGTTCCATTTGACCTTCAGACTCCGTGTATTCATGTCATTGTTAATCATATCAATTCTATACATACTAACCAGTCTGGTGGTCTTCGGTGAAGGACACCCGACCCCCTTTGGACTGCGAAATGGCTTTCAAGTTTAGTGACATCATTTTGATCTTCGTTTCTTTTCCAGTCAGCGTTCCATGACAAGGATGGACCAGGACAACTCCACTCTGACGTGTCCCCACTTGGGGATGGAATCTTTTAGAGATACGGGGTTCAGGTTTCGGGGTCATTGATGAAGAGGATAAAAGTCCCGGACTAATGGGAGCTTCTCCGAAGTCAAGCATTAGATCTTCGTACTGTACTTTGTTGTTCTTCTTAGGAACTTTATGGTTGATATCAACCGTAATGGGCGTCGCACACGCGTGCCCGAAAAGCTGCCATTGCGCCGACCGGAATGGCGCGGTGGTGCAGTGTACCTCACGTAACCTGGAGGAGATTCCTTCAAATTTACCCAAAGACACAGCGGTGCTCCTGCTTTCATACAACCGCATCCGACACGTCCCAAAAGAGGCCTTCACTGACCTCCACCGTCTCAGGGAGCTCGATTTATCCCACAACGTCATCGAAAACTTGGAAGCGGGAGCATTCCAAGGAATTTCTGATCGTTTAAGGACTTTGGATCTTTCAAATAATCACCTCAGTAGTTTACCCAAGGAAACGTTCTCCAAGCTCCACGCCCGAGTTCGCTTGTCCAACAACCCCTGGCACTGCGAGTGCTCCTTACAGGAGGTCCTAAGGGACCTGAGACTCGACCCCGAGACGGTCAATGACGTGATCTGCTTCACGTCCGTTCAGGAGGAGTACATCGGGCAGCCGGTGATCCAGGTCCTGGATTCGGGTATCAACTTTTGTAACTTTCACCAGAAGACAACGGACGTAGCGATGTTTGTAGCGATGTTCTGCTGGTTCTCCATGGTGACCGCTTACATCATCTACTACATCCGGCACAACCAGGAGGACGCCAGGAGGCACATGGAGTACCTCAAGTCCCTGCCCAGCAGCTCCCGTATCAGCAAGGACTACGATACGGCTAGCAGTGTCTTCTAGAAGATGCGGAATTGAACATCCATGAGAGGGCATTCATGCATAAAGATGAAGAGCAAGCGAGGAACACATTTGTGGCTTCCAAGTCCTGCTCTGAGATATCATTTTGCACAATGTGTCATAAGTTGCGGTAAAAAAGCAAAAACAATAATTAATTGGAAGGAAAAATGTTGACGTTCTGTCAATTCCCTTCAAACGGAACCACAGAGGTCAGACTTTGTTTTGTATCAAGTCAAGCTAATAAAACAGAAAGGAGATAAATTCCACTTTCTGAATTGATGTCTGGCTGCATGGTGCAGGAGTGGTTAGCATGCAAGGCTCACAGCTCAGAAACCAGGGTTCAATTCCACCATCTCTGTATTTTGAGTTTGTGACTCCAAATTGTCCATAGGTATGAATGTGAGTGTGAATGGTTGTTTGTCTATATGTGCCCTGTGATTGGCTGGCCACCAGTCCACCCCCCGCGACCCTGGTGAGGAAAAGCGGGAGAAAATGAATAATTAATTGGAAGGAAAAATGTTGACGTTCTGTCAATTCCCTTCAAACGGAACCACAGAGGTCAGACTTTGTTTGTATCAAGTCAAGCTAACAAAACAGAAAGGAGATAAATTCTGAATTAATGTCTGGCTGCATGGTGTACGAGTGGTTAGTGTGCAGGGCTCACTGCTCGGAAAACAGGGTTCAATTCCACCATCTCTGTATTTTGAGTTTGTGACTCCAAATTGTCCATAGGTATGAATGTGAGTGTGAATGGTTGTTTGTCTATATGTGCCCTGTGATTGGCTGGCCACCAGGGTACAGGGTGTACCCCGCCTCTCACCCCAAGACAGCTGGGATAGGCTCCAGCAACCCCCGCGACCCTCGTGAGGAAAAGCGGTAGAAAATTAATAATTAATTGGAAGGAAAAATGTTGATGTTCTGTCTATTCCCTTCCAACGGAACCACAGAGGTCAGACAAATTCCACTTAGCACGCAGGGCTCACAGCTCGGAAACCTGGGTTCAATTCCACCATCTCTGTGTGGAGTTTGCGACATGCTCGACTCCAAATTGTCCACTTACTGACTTATGGTGGCTGCACGGCGGTTGAGTGGTTAGGCCACACAGCTAGGAGTCCCGAGTTCGATTCCCCTCTCAGAGTTTGCATGTTCTCCCGGGTTTTCTGCGGGTACTCCGGTTTCCTCCCACATTCCAAAAACATGCTAGGTTAATTAGCGACTCCAAATTGTCCATAGGTATGAATGTGAGTGTGAATGGTTGTTTGTCTATATGTGCCCTGTGATTGGCTGGCCATCAGTCCAGGGTGTACCCCGCCTCTCGCCCCAAGACAGCTGGGATAGGCTCCAGCACCCCCGCAACCCTCGTGAGGAAAAAGCGGTAGAAAATGAATGAATTGATGTCTGGCTGCACGGTGGTCGAGTGGTTAGCGTGCAGACCTCACAGGGTTCGATTCCACCCTCGGTCATCTCTGTGTGGAGTTTACATGTTCTCCCCGTGCAAGACTCCAAATTGTCCACTTACTGACTTATGGCGGCTGCACAGCGGTCGAGTGGTTAGCGTGCAGGCCACACAGCCATGAGACCCGAGTTCGATTCCTCTCTTGGTCATCGCTGTATGTTCTTTGTGGGTTTTCTCCGGGTACTCCGGTTTCCTCCCACATTCCAAAAACATGCTAGGTTAATTAGCGACTCCAAATTGTCCATAGGTATGAATGTGAGTGTGAATGGTTGTTTGTCTATATGTGCCCTGTGATTGGCTGGCCACCAGTCCAGGGTGGACCCCGCCTCTCGCCTGAAGACAGCTGGGATAGGCTCCAGCACCCCCGCAACCCTCGTGAGGAAAAGCGGTAGAAAATGAATGAATTGATGTCTGGCTGCACGGTGGTCGAGTGGTTAGCGTGCAGACCTCACAGGGTTCGATTCCACCCTCGGTCATCTCTGTGTGGAGTTTACATGTTCTCCCCGTGCAAGACTCCAAATTGTCCACTTACTGACTTATGGCGGCTGCACAGCGGTCGAGTGGTTAGCGTGCAGGCCACACAGCCATGAGACCCGAGTTCGATTCCTCTCTTGGTCATCGCTGTATGTTCTTTGTGGGTTTTCTCCGGGTACTCCGGTTTCCTCCCACATTCCAAAAACATGCTAGGTTAATTAGCGACTCCAAATTGTCCATAGGTATGAATGTGAGTGTGAATGGTTGTTTGTCTATATGTGCCCTGTGATTGGCTGGCCACCAGTCCATGTATTTCCTGGAGAATCCAATTGTATTGTTACAGAAAAAAAATCCAAAGTCTAAATATTACAAGAATTCCGAGCACATATTCACATACATGACGGATGTTAATGTACACAAATCAAATACTACTACTAAGTACTACTAAGTACTACTAAGTACTACAGAGTGAGAGTGAGGTCATTGTGTTTGTACAAAGTGAGAACACTCAATCCAGCGTGAATAATTTAAGACTCAATTCCGCAGTGGCCTCTGAAGTAGCCTTTACTGTACTCTACTGTACTTTACTGTACTTTACTGTACTCTACTGTCCGGTGTCCTCAACGCACAATCAGCGTCTGCGGGGGAGGTCATTTATCAAAACGCTGATGCAGCGTTTCCGTTGGCAACACGCAGCTTCCGTACAGTAGATAGACAGTATTAGCGTGCAGGGGGACGTTCAAAACAGCCGCATCCTGTCCGAGTTTGAATCCTCGGGCTGCTGTAAAATGCGATTAATCTCGTCTTCCTGCCACTCTTGGCAGATAAAAATATGAAAAAAAAAATGAAAAAAAATATGGCAGCTTTTCTTGGCTTCAGCTAGCGAGTCCTTTGTGTAAATATAATATTTAGGGCAGTTGGATATTTTGTATATGAACATGTCGTCTTAGTATCAGTCCCATTTTGATGTATTTTTAAAATCCTATTAATGTGATTTTATTCATATCATATTTAGACTTTGACACCAACTTCCAAAAATTTAACTTTATTACATTATTTAGTTTTTTTATATAATGCAGATTTTTTTCATAATATTTTGACTTTATTGTTGTAAAATAACAGGGTTTTTTCCCAAAAAATATTTAATTTTTCTTCTCATAATTCTTCCTGCAATATTTTTATTTTATTATAAAATATACAATATATATTATATATATAATATATTTTATTTATTACATTATTACTTTTTCCATTGTGACTTTTTTCCTCTTAATATTTTGACTTTATTTTCTATTTTGTATTTTTTTTCTTCGCACAGTTATGACTTTATAAATTTATTATTTTGTATTTACTGTATATTTTTATGCATATTTGAATATTTAATATGTGCCCTGTAATTGGTGAATGAATAAATGAATATTTTGACTTTATTGTTGTAAAAATAAAATATTTTTTATTCATATTTGAACAATATTGGCCTCATATTGGTATGATGTTGTTCTTGTAAAATTGTGAATTTTTTCCCCTTAATATTTTGACTTTATTGTTGTAAAATAAAAAAAATCCCCCCCAAATATTTCAATTTTCTTCTCATAATTATGAATTTCTTCCTGTAATATTTTCATTTTATTGCTGTGACATTATTACTTGTTTCACAACTTATTTTTCCATTGTGACTTTTTTCCTCTTAATATTTTTACTTTATTTTCTATTTTGTATTTTTTTTTTCACACAATTATGACTTTATAAAATTATTATTTTGTATTTACTGTATTTTTTATTCATATTTGAACATATTGGCCTCATATTGATATGACATTATTCTAGTAAAATTGTGAATTTCTTACTCTTAATATTTTGACTTTATTGTTGTAAAATAACAGGTTTTCCCCCCAAATATTTCAAATTTCTTCTCATAATTATGACTTTCTTCCTGTAATATTTTTATTTTATTGCTGTGACATTATTACTTTTTTCACTTGTTTCCATTGTGACTTTTTTCTTCATAATATTTTGACTTTATTTTCTATTTTGTATTTTATTTTGCACAATTATGACTTCATGAATTTATTATTTTGTATTTACTGTATTTTTTCATTCATATTTGAACACAATTGGCCTCTTATTGGTATGACATTATTCTTGTAAAATTGTGATTTTCTTATTCTTAATATTTTGACTTTATTGTTGTAAAATAAAAATATTTCCCCCCCAAATATTTCAATTTTCTTCTCATAATTATGAATTTCTTCCTGTAATATTTTCATTTTATTGCTGTGACATTATTACTTGTTTCACAACTTATTTTTCCATTGTGACTTTTTTCCTCTTAATATTTTTACTTTATTTTCTATTTTGTATTTTTTTTCTTCACACAATTATGACTTTATAAAATTATTATTTTGTATTTACTGTATTTTTTATTCATATTTGAACAATATTGGCCTCATATTGGTATGACATTATTCTTGTAAAATTGTGAATTTCTTACTTTTAATATGTGCCCTATAATTGGTGAATGAATTAATGAATATTTTGACTTTATTAAAATAAAATAAAATAAAATATTTTTTATTCATATTTGAACAATATTGGTCTCATATTGGTATGAGGTATTTATAAATAATATATTTTTGGAATCTTTTTGTTTTTAAATAATATGTATTTTTCATTAATGTTTCAACTCTATGCTATTAAAATCTGATTACTTTTTTCTCATAGTACTACATTAGTCTCATAAAATGACAACTTTCTTCTTCTTAGAATACAGCTTTTTTATTTTAATATTTTGAAAATTGTTTTTTATGTCTAAAATATTAATTTCACTCATTACAACATTTCAACACTAAAATCACATTTTTCTCATAATACTCTTCAATATTTTGACTTTATTCTCATAAAATTACTGCAGATTTTTACTTTTTTTGCTGTTATATTTGTATTGTTTTATTTTTTGGTTAAATAATATATTTTTGGATTTTTTTTGTTTTTAAATAATATGTATTTTTCATTAATGTTTCAACTCTATGCTACTAAAATCCTCTTTTCTCATAGCACTACATTAGTCTCATAAAATGACAACTTTCTTCTTAATATCGCTTTTTTCTTGTAATATTTTGAAAATGATTGCAACATTTTTTTAATGTCTAAAATATTAATTTCACTCATTACAACATTTTTAAAATTTTTATTTTTCATTAATATTTCTTATATATTGCTTATTATATTTTTAATTAATATTTTCATTTCTAATGAATTCGAGTCACACTATTTTCACATATTACTACATTATTCTCCTATAATTGTTTTTTTTTTCTTTCAATATTTTGACTTAATTCTCATAAAACTGCATTTTGTTCTAGTTTTTGTTCAATGATATTTTCAGAATGTGCCCCCTGGTTTGCCGAGAGGAACAAGGTGTGGTTTAAGAGTAAAGGACAGCGTGGCCTTAATGTCCTTCCTGTCAACACAAACGTAATCCCTCCAATTAGATGGAAGCCTGACTCATGTATGACATACTAGATGTTTCTCCATTGGTATTCTTCGGCTAACAAGACCTTGTGGGCTCCTCAAAGGCAAAAGCACAGAAAGCACAAGCTTGACAAATGTGTCTGCCTGCAAAAATAATAATAATAATAATAAATAAATACAATGACGCCAACATGAAGATGAGACGTTCAGGTTCTTTTGTCTTTCCGGGACAGTGCTGCTGCGGGGAATTCATTATATAAGTATACTTCATATACATAAGTATACTCTGATGTATACTATTCTTAAAACACCACTTTTTTCTTTCAATATTTTGACTTTATTCTCATAAAATTACTACAGATTTTTACATTTTTGCTGCTGTTTTTTGTTAAATTATATTTTTATTTTTTATATATTTATTTATATTTTTAAATCTTTTTGTTTTTTGTAAATAATATGTATTTTTTATTAATGTTTCAACTCTACGCTACTAAAATCCGATTACTTTTTTCTCATAGTACTACATTAGTCTCATAAAATGACAACTTTCTTCTTCTTAGAATACTATTTTTTTTATTTTAGACAATAAAAAAAATTTTATGTCTAAAATATTAATTTCACTCATACTATGTAATACTATGTTAGTATGAGTTTATTCTTTCAATATTTTGACTTTATTCTCATAAAATTGCTACAGATTTTTACATTTTTGCTGCTGTTTTTTGTAGTTTTTTTGTTAAATTATATTTTTATTTTTGGTTAAAATAATATATTTTTGGAATTTTTTTGTTTTTAAATAGTATGTATTTTTCATTAATGTCACCTTTAACTCATTATTCATTATATAAGTGTACTTCATATACATAAGTATACTCTGATGTATACTATTCTTAAAACACCACTTTTTTCTTTCAATATTTTGACTTTATTCTCATAAAATTACTACAGATTTTTTTGTAGTTTTTTGTTAAATTATATTTTTATTTTTTGGTTAAAATAATATATTTTTGGAATTTTTTTGTTTTTAAATAATATGTATTTTTCATTAATGTCACCTTTAACTCATTATTCAAGTATACTTCATATACATAAGTATACTCTGATGTATACTACTCTTAGAACACCACTTTTTTCTTTCAATATTTTGACTTTATTCACATAAAATTACTGCAGATTTTTTTACATTTTTGCTGCTGTTTTTTGTTAAATTATATTTTTATTTTTTGCTTAAAATAATATATTTTTGGAATCTTTTTGTTTTTGTAAATAATATGTATTTTTCATTAATGTTTCAACTCTACGCTACTAAAATCCGATTACTTTTTTCTCATAGTACTACATTAGTCTCATAAAATGACAACTTTCTTCTTCTTAGAATACCACTTTTTTCTTTTAATATTTTGATTTTTTTTTAATGTCTAAAATATTAATTTCACTCATTACAACATTTCAACTCTATGCTACTAAAATCACATTTTTCTCATAATACTATGTTAGTCTCATAAAACTGCAAATTTTTTGTTCTTAGAATACCACTTTTTTCTTTCAATATTTTGACTTTATTCTCATAAAATTACTACAGATTTTTGCTGCTGTTTTTTTGTAGTTTTTTGTTAAATTATATTTTTATTTTTTGGTTAAAATAATATATTTTTGGAATTTTTTTTGTTTTTAAATAATATGTATTTTTCATTAATGTAGCCTTTAACTCGGCTTCATTATATAAGTATACTTCAAATACATAAGTATACTCTGATGTATACTATTCTTAAAACACCACTTTTTTCTTTCAATATTTTGACTTTATTCTCATAAAATGACTACAGATTTTTACGTTTTTGCTGCTGTTTTTTTGTAGTTTTTTTGTTAAATTATATATTAGAATACCACTTTTTTCTTTTAATATTTTGAAAAAAAAAATTTAATGTCTAAAATAATGTCTAAAATATTTAAAATATTAATTTCACTCATTACAACATTTCAACTCTATGCTACTAAAATCACATTTTTCTCATAATACTATGTTAGTCTCATAAAACTGCTCATTTTTTGTTCTTGGAATACCACTTTTTTCTTTCAATATTTTGACTTTATTCTCATAAAATTACTACAGATTTTTTTTTGTAGTTTTTTGTTAAATTATATTTTTATTTTTTGGTTAAAATAATATATTTTTGGAATTTTTTTGTTTTTAAATAATATGTATTTTTCATTAATGTCACCTTTAACTCATTGTATAAGTATACTTCATATACATAAGTATACTCTGATGTATACTATTGTGTTGTGTACAAGATAGTTTTACATGAAAAGTGTTTATTTACATGAATATACAGATATTATATGCTTCCTACTCGCTGAGGTTCTCCATTGTATAAAAAGATCCAGCAGGGTCCTGCTCATGAATCCTGACTGGAGATGCAGTTGTTGTGTTGTTCCCAGTCCAGTCTAGTCCAGTCCAGTCCAAGGAGCTGGACTGTGCTGGTGACCTTCCAGACCTGATCTATGAGGACCTGATGCTCCGTATCATGCCTCTCGCTCTTACCTCATACAACTCTACGGAGGTTTTCTTGTACCTGCAGGGATGTGGACAGAAATATGGACAGAAATATTTCAGTATTGAACAAAATAAAAATAAAAATAAAAATAAAAATAAAAATAAAAATAAAAATAAAAATAAAAATAAAAATAAAAATAAAAATAAAAATAAAAATAAAAATAAAAATAAAAATAAAAATAAAAATAAAAATATTATAGGAAAGCAGGAAGTGAACAAATATTTCAGTATTGAACAAAGCAAAATTTGTTCTCGATCAGAAATCACTCCACACTCTTTATTGCTCTCTGGTTCTACCATATCTTACTTATTGTGTGGAAATATGGGATAATAACTATAAAAGAAATCTTCACTCATTACATGTACTAAAAAAAGGCCAGTAAGGATAACAAGAAGAACAACATTGGATGACATAGAAAATGTCATCCAATACTTCTCTACAAGAGAGGAGAAATATGATCTCAGGGAAGAAGTACATTTGAAACACTTCTATGCTAGGACTACGTTAGCGTTAGCATAGCATTTTAGTAAAATAAAATAATAAATAAATTATAACAATAACAATAGTAATAACAAGTGAAAATTAAAAATTAAAAATTAAAAATTAAAAATTAAAAATTAAAAATTAAAAATTAAAAATTAAAAATTAAAAATTAAAAATTAAAAATTAAAAATTAAAAATTAAAAATTAAAAATTAAAAATTTTATATTATTATATTGAGAAAGCAGGAAGTGAACAAATGTAACAGTTACTGTTTGAAACACCTTCCTGATCCCCACCTGTGGCAGACACACCTGTTGGACCTGGAGCTGAACCCTCAGTTATGTACCCAGTTCATAAAAGTTCATAAAAGTTCATAAAAGTTCATAAAAGTTCATAAAAGTTCATAAAAGTTCATAAAAGTTCATAAAAGTTCATAAAATAAAATAAAGAAAAAAAACTTAAATTATATCAGGATAAAATAAAACAAAATAAAGAAAAAAAACTTAAATTATATTAGGATAAAATAAAATAAAATAAAATAAAATAAAATAAAATACATCAATTATATTAGGAAAGCAGGAAGTGAACAAATGTAAGAGTTAGTGATTGTAAAAGTACCAGATGGAGGGGTAGGATTTAATAAGCTTTGCTTCTTCCTACTCCTTTTGGACATGTGGAACTGTGAACTGATTATGTGATGCATTCAAGTGTAATCTGATGCATGTTCAAATGAAAATTAAGCCAGCGTTTTGACTCACAATCTGAGCAGCAAAGACGACAGAACCACAGAAACGGACGAGGCGGCCATTGCGGCGGAGCCCATCCAGGGTTGCAGCACCAGGCCAGCAGGCATGAACACGCCTAGAAAGTGGACACCAGAAGGTTCAGGGGGGCTTCCAGGACTCCAGGACCATTTGGGGTTTGAACTTCATGTCGCAGCATATAATGTAAGCGCTCACCTGCAGCGATGGGAATTCCGACAAGGTTGTAGATGAGAGCGAAGACAAAGTTGATGCGTATCCTCCGTACCGTCCTCTTGGACAGCTCAACGCTGGCGACGACGTCCAGAAGGTCGTTCTGCAGAACAAACAGTCAAGTCGTGCACGTAATGGCAATCGTTAATACGAGGCTCCGCCCACTCTGATGAGAACGATATCCGCCGCTTCGATGGCCACGTCGGTGCCTGTGCCGATGGCGATGCCGACGTCGGCACGGGCGAGAGCAGGCGAGTCGTTGACGCCGTCCCCCACCATGGCCACACGCAGGCCTTGTTCCTGGAGCTCCTGGACCTTGGCCACCTTGTGGGAGGGCAGAACCTCTGAAAACACCTTCCTGATCCCCACCTGTGGCAGACACACACCTGGACCTGTTGGACCCGGAGCTGAACCCTCAGTTATGTACCCAGTTCATAAAAGTTCATAAAAGTTCATAAAAGTTCATAAAAGTTCATAAAATAAAAAATATATAAATAAATAAAATAAAATAAAAAATGAAAAAAAGAAAAAAAACTTCAATTATATTAGGAAAGCAGGAAGTGAACAAATGTAACAGTTACTGATTGCTACTGATTGATAAAATAAAATAAAATACAATAAAATAAAAGTTCATAAAAGTTAATGAAATAAAAGTTCATAAAATAAAATAAAATAAAATGAAACAAAATGACGTAAAATAAAACAAAATATAAATATATATAATATATTATATATAGACCTTATATAATATATAAATATGAATATAAATAAAAATAAAATAAAATAAAATAAAGGAAAAAAACTTCAATTATATTAGGAAAGCAGGAAGTGAACAAATGTAGCTGTTATTGACTGCTACCGATTGATAAAATAAAATAAAAAAAACAATAAAATAAAATAAAATAAAATAAAATAAAATAAAATAAAATAAAATAAAATAAAATAAAATAAAATAAAGGAAAAAACTTCAATTATATTAGGAAAGCAGGAAGTGAACAAATGTAGCTGTTACTGACTGCTACTGATTGATAAAATAAAATAAAATAAAACACAATAAAATAAAAGTTCATAAAATAAAATAAACTTTATATTAGGAAAGCAGGAAGTGAACAAATGTAAGTTATTGATTGCTACTGATTGATAAAATAAAATAAAATACAATAAAATAAAATAAAAGTTCATAAAATAAAATAAACTTTATATTAGGAAAGCAGGAAGTGAACAAATGTAAGTTATTGATTGCTACTGATTGATAAAATAAAATAAAATACAATAAAATAAAATAAAAGTTCATAAAATAAAATAAAATGAAAAAAGGAAAAAAACTTCAATTATATTAGGAAAGCAGGAAGTGAACAAATGTAACAGGTATTGATTACTGATTGATAAAATAAAATAAAATAAAATAAAATAAAATAAAATAAAATAAAATAAAATAAAATAAAATAAAATAAAATAAAATAAAATAAAATAAAATAAAATAAAATAAAATAAAATAAAATAAAATAAAATAAAATAAATTAAATTAAATTAAATTAAATTAAATTAAATTAAATTAAATTAAATTAAATATGTCCTTTTGGACATGTGGAACTGGGAACTGATTATGGGATGCACTCATTTGTAATCTGTTGGACCCGGAGTTGAACCCTCAGTCATGTACCCAGTTCATTCACCTGTGCGGCAATGGCTTTCGCCGTGCGTTTGTTGTCTCCCGTTATCATGACCACGTCAATGCCCATGCTGCCGAGCGTGTGCACCGCCAAGGCTGACTCCGCCTTCACCGTGTCCGCAATGGCGATCATGGCGCACAGTACGCCTGCGGAGAGCCCCGTGTTACCGAGCGGCGCTAATATCCGCGTGTGATCTTCTTTCTCACCATCTATCGCCACCAGAATCGATGTCTGCCCCTTCGCCTCGTGGCTCGACATGGCGGCATCCACGTCTGCTCCGACGTGATGACCGTTCCTTCTCATCCACTCTCTGTTCCCGATCAGGACCGAGTAACATAAAACCTCACCTGGATGCACGGCAGCATCACCTAGACTACTCTCATCTGTGGTTGCCCCCGGCAACAAGAAACGCTCTTCACTCTGTTGCGGAAGAAGATGCTCCACATTAGAAACCCGGCAGCTGATCCCGCAGCCGGGGACCGCTTGGAAGTCCTGGCAGAAACCCAGCACATCCGCGTTCAGCTCCTGCGTGCGAAAAACATCGGAATTTCTTAAGGAAGCGCAAAATTTGGCGTCAGCGCTCGAACGTACGTAATCACCTCTTTGCAGTGTTTGGTGACGGCGATGCCGAGCGGGTGTTCGCTGCTGGCTTCGGCCGTTCCGACCACGGCTAGGATCTTTCTAAGAGACATGCGAGCCATCTCCCACAGCACCAGAACACGCGTGACGCGCGGCGCACCGTTGGTGATGGTACCGGTTTTATCGAACATCACCACGTTGATCTGACGGGACAGCAAAGTCACATGACCATGACCGCTTGAACCGGCGAAGTGCTTTACCTTATGCGCCATCTCCAGCGGCTCGCCTCCTTTGATGAGAATCCCGCTTTGAGCGCCGACGCCGGTGCCCACCATGACCGCAGTCGGGGTCGCCAGACCCAGAGAACAGGGGCAAGCAATGGAAAGGACAGTGATTGACGCCTGGAAGGCAAAACGGACGATGACTTCCGCCCTGGAAATGTTGGCGTTGTAACCCTTTGAGGAAGATAGCATCTCCGTATCAGTTCGTGTGCGTGACAACGGCGCTCGGCGTAGCGTACTTACCGAGAAGTTCTCCCTCACGATGTCAAAGTTGACAAATCCGACTGCCAGCCACGCCACCAGCGTTACCACGGAGACCAAGACGATGAAGGGGACAAAGTATCCGCTGAGTCGGTCGGCAAATTGCTGGATGGGAGCCTGCAACGACAAAAAAAAAAAAATGATAGCATAGTCATTCATGCTAGGTTCGTCGTACCACTTCCTGTCTTTCGGCGCGATTGGAAAAGGTGCGCCGTGTCCGAGTCTATAACGACTAGAAATAATGTGTAATGTGTTTGGGTACGGACGCAAATAACCGACCTTTGTTGACATCAGTAACAACATGGACGCCCCTTGGTTGGAGCTATTGAACAAGCGTTTTTTGTTTGCAAGCCCAAATACAGGTCTGCGCGCTAACCACTGCCGCGCAGCCTTTTTCCACTTTTCAAGTGAGCCCTGAAAAAAAGTTTGGGATGGCTCCGAACGCTCCGTTTCAGAGACTTTTTGCTAACACCGTCTCACTGTGACATCACAGTTAGCCTTGTGAGAAGTCCTTATATGGGTGTGCCCGGAGGCGGGAAAACAGAGCATTTTGAGAAACATTGTCATGTTAGTAGAATAAAAAATAAAAAAAAATTTTAAAAAAGAATACTAAAGTTTTATAAAGAATATAAAACTTTATTAGAATAAAAATTCTAATAAGAATAAAAAAATATTCTTTTATTTTCTATTTATTCTTTTATAAAGTTTTATAAAGAATAAAAATATTACGGGAATAAAGTAATAATTTAATAATTAAATAATAAATAAATAATAATTTAGGAAAAAGTCAACATGAAATTTTGGAAAATTAAAATAATTAATAATTAATTTTAAAAGGCAACAGCAGACATGGGAAAAATGCAGAATAAAGTAAAAAAAAGTTGCATTTAGTGAGAAAAAAAGTTGCAATTTTACAAGAATAATTTTGTAATATTGTGAGTAAAAATTGTCATATTACGAGCATAAAGGTCCCCATATGTTCTGGTCCACACATGTTCTGGTCCCCATATGTTCTGGTCCTCACATGTACTGGTCCCCATATGTTCTGGTCCCCACATTTGCTGGTCCCCGTATGTTCTGGTCCCCACATTTGTTGGTCCCCATATGTACTGGTCCCCATATGTTCTAGTCCCCATATGTTCTGGTCCCCGTATGTTCTGGTCCCCATATGTTCTGGTCCCCACATTTGTTGGTCCCCACATGTACTGGTCTCCACATGTTCTGGTCCCCATATGTACTGGTCCCCATATGTTCTGGTCCTCACATGTACTGGTCCCCATATGTTCTGGTCCCCACATTTGCTGGTCCCGTATGTTCTGGTCCCCACATTTGTTGGTCCCCACATGTACTGGTCTCCACATGTTCTGGTCCCCATATGTACTGGTCCCCATATGTTCTGGTCCCCATATGTACTGGTGCCCATATGTACTGGTCCCCATATGTACTGGTCCTCACATGTTCTGGTCCCGATATGTACTGGTCCCCATATGTACTGGTCCCCATATGTATTGGTCCCCATATGTATTGGTCCCCATATGTTCTGGTCCCCTAGCATGTATCACACTCGCTCACCTTGGATGTTTGGGCTTCTTCCACCAGTCGGACTATTTGTGACAAAGTCGTGTCAGCACCGACGTGGGTGGCCTCCACGAGAAGAGCGCCGTGAGCGTTGATGGAGCCGGCAATCACCAGGCTGCCCACCTTCTTACTGACCGGCATTGGCTCACCTGACCACAGTTTGCAGGAAATACACCCTCTTAGACCAAAAATATGAATATTTAAGCCAATTATACATAATAAAATACATAATGAAGTAACATACGAATACCAGGCATTCAGAAGACGCATGCAGACTAACGCGGGCTAGCGCTGCCGCCAGAAGCTAAAACTCAACTGTCACCCCCCAACATCACTTCCTGCCCGCCGACGACTCAGCTCCACTAGCACCAGAACACATTCACAACAAGTGGAAAAATGACTATAGGGGTGTTATTTAATATATAGAGAGCTCTAATAATGTCTAAAAAAAAGCAGATTTAGAAGGTCATAAGCAGTTTTCTATGCAGTAATTAAGAAAATATTCCATGTATATATATATATATAGTATATATATAGTATAGTATATAGTATATACGTATACGAAATTCTACTTCTACTTGAGGGACCTGGGTTCGATTCTCGGGTTCGAATATTTAAATATTTATTTACCTGAAATGGCTGATCCAAACAATTTAGAACATTTAGAAAGGAAAATCTTGAAAATTAATTAATATTATTATTATTAATAATAGTATTTAATAATTTATAACCAATAATAATATTTAATAATTATTTAAATATTTATTTTCCTGAAACTGCTGACCCAAACAATTTAGAACATTTAGAAAAGAAAATCTTCAAAATTACCAGGGGTGCCCAAATTTATTTATACCACTTTAGGTAAGTTTCAGGGAAATATCAGCTCCCGACTAAAAAAAAAAAGGACGCAGTTTTTTTTGCTTTTGTGACAGTTCAAATATCTAAACAACTGCACCAACACAAAAAAGGATTGTTTTACACCAAAATTACAAATGTATTTGATTATAATTATTTTTAATTATTATTATTATTTAATTTTCACAGTTGGAACTAAACTGCTGTTGAGTACATGTAAACGATCCATGTGATATCGATCACATTTGATACCATTTTAATGCTTTCTTTGTAGCACTTTGAGATTTCCGTAATGTAAAGTGCAATATAAATAAAATTTATTATTATTATTATTATTATTATTATTATTATTATTATTATTATTATTATTATTATTATTATTCAATCCAATTTACAGTGCAAATATTTCATTCAAATCCAAGATTGGGAATCAAACCAAGACAATACCTGTGATTAAAGACTCGTCCGCCATGGAGCTTCCCTCAATCACTTTACCGTCAACGGGGAACTTCCCCCCCGGGGGCACCTTCACGACGTCGCCCCGCTGCACCAGCTCCACCACCACT
Organism: Doryrhamphus excisus; assembly: GCF_037039965.1. Classification (NCBI taxonomy): domain Eukaryota; kingdom Metazoa; phylum Chordata; class Actinopteri; order Syngnathiformes; family Syngnathidae; genus Doryrhamphus; species Doryrhamphus excisus. Next base: position 16,477,222 of record NC_136371.1, read on the forward strand.
TGCTCCTCGCTGGGGGCGGAGACCGAGTGCAATCACAATTTGACACGGATTATCCACTTTGGTGATGTCGATGATGATGACGTCTCACCTGATGATGGAGTGGCCGGGGCCCAAGGTCACCACGGTCGCATCCGTGGCTTGCAGAGACATCAGCTTGGCCAACGCCGCCGAGGTTTTACTCTGATTATGAAGAAAAAAACATCAATAAACAGCATTCTTTTTTTTTTGTCCTCCAAAAATTGACTGTTTTTTTCCTGATATGAACACATCTCCATACGTTGTTCAACGGTCCTTGAATGCACCGTAGTTGCTGTCAGATGGCAAAGTGAAACTGCAACATGTGACTCCCGTTCCATCTGTTCATGGATCATCTCACATTATCTTTCACTAATGGCGACTACTTCAACATTTTCTACTTGAAATGGCTTTAATGCGTGTGTGAGGCTCTGGAGAGGAATCGAATCCGGGGCCGTTACACTGCATGGTTACCCTCAGAGGGCCGCCTGTGACTGTGAAACCACATAAATCATCATGTATTATTTTACCAACCAACTTAAAGTTAGGTCAGAGATACTTTTAGAGTTCATTTTAAATGGTGTTGCATGCAGTACATTTAGCAAAAAAAAAAAAATTAATTTAATTTAATTTAATTTAATTTAATTTAATTTAATTTAATTTAATTTAATTTATTGATTAAAATTGAAGGTGAGGAGTGGACTGTACTGGTCCCCATATGTACTGGTCCCCATATGTTCTGGTCCCCATATGTACTGGTTCCCATATGTACTGGTCCCCACATGTACTGGTCCCCATATGTTCTGGTCCCCACATGTACTGGTCCCCATATGTTCTGGTCCCCTATATGTACTGGTCCCCACATGTACTGGTCCCAGCATGTTCTGGTCCCAGCATGTTCTGGTCCCCATATGTACTGGTCCCCACATGTACTGGTCCCCACATGTACTGGTCCCCACATGTACCGGTCCCCATACGTTCTGGTCCTCACATGTACTGGTCCCCACATGTACTGGTCCCCACATGTTCTGGTCCCCATACGTTCTGGTCCCCACATGTACTGGTCCCCACATGTACTGGTCCCCACATGTACTGGTCCCCACATGTACCGGTCCCCATACGTTCTGGTCCTCACATGTACTGGTCCCCATATGTACTGGTCCCCACATGTACCGGTCCCCATATGTTCTCGTCCTCACATGTACTGGTCCCCATTGTTCTGGTCCTCACATGTACTGGTCACCATATGTTCTGGTCCTCACATGTACTGGTCCCCACATGTACTGGTCCCCACATGTACCGGTCCCCATACGTTCTGGTCCTCACATGTACTGGTCCCCATATGTACTGGTCCCCACATGTACCGGTCCCCATATGTTCTCGTCCTCACATGTACTGGTCCCCATTGTTCTGGTCCTCACATGTACTGGTCCCCACATTTGCTGGTCCCCACATGTACTGGTCCCGATATGTACTGGTCCCGATATGTACTGGTCCCCATATGTTCTGGTCCCCATATGTTCTGGTCCTCACATGTTCTGGTCCCCATATGTTCTGGTCCCCATATGTTCTGGTCCCCACATGTTCTGGTCCCCACATGTTCTGGTCCCCACATGTACCAGTCCCCATATGTTCTGGTCCTCACATGTACTGGTCCCCATATGTTCTGGTCCTCACATTTGCTGGTCCCCATATGTTCTGGTCCCCACATGTTCTGGTCCCCATATGTTCTGGTCCTCACATGTACTGGTCCCGGTATGTACTGGTCCCCATATGTAGTGGTCCCCATGTGTTCTGGTCCCCATGTGTTCTGGTCCCCATGTGTTCTGGTCCCCATGTGTTCTGGTCCCCATATGTTCTGGTCCCCATATGCTCTGGTCCCCATATGTACTGGTCCCCATATGTTCTGGTCCCCACATGTACTGGTCCCCACATGTACTGGCCCCCATATGTTCTGGTCCACATATGTTCTGGTCCCCACATGTACTGGCCCCCATATGTTCTGGTCCTCACATGTACTGGTCCCCATATGTACTGGTCCCCACGTGTTCTGGTCCCCACATGTTCTGGTCCCCACATGTTCTGGTCCCCAGCCGGGTCCCCATCCCAGCCGCCTTTTGTCCCTGCAGTGATTCTATTACCTGCGTAATGTGATGTAAACAAAGCGTAATGGAGACTATAGGGGTGTTATCTGATGTCTACAGGACTCTAATAATGTAAAAACTGTATTTAGAAAGGAATAACCAGGTTTTTCTGCGCTGTAACTATGAAAATATTCAGTTTATTAATATGGAATCATACTTTGCGGAAATTTACTTATCACGCTCGGGTCTGGAAGCAATTTTACCTTGGCCACATGTTCCAGCCATCGCCCCAGAGCGATGAACACAAAGAGCATGGGCGGGGTGTCGAAGAAGGTGACGGGGCTCTGCCTGGCTCGTTCGGCCACGGCCACCATCAGGACCACGCAGGAGTAGACGTACGCGATGGAGGTGGCCAGCACGATGAGCACATCCATGTTGGCGGCGCCGTGCTTCAAGGAGCGATACGCTTGCACGTAGAAGTACCTGCCTCCGAAAACCTTGAGGAACCTTGAGTCAGCGTGGGGTAAGACTTAGAACGTAGAAGGTTCCGGTGGGGACCCGTACCTGCACGGGCGTACATAGAAGGAAGAAGGCCAGGTTCAGGATGGAGAGGCCGGGCAGCAGGTTCTGCTCCTCCGGCATGGAGCCTCCATGTTGCCGGTGCTGACTGTCCATCACCATCATGTAGATCATCAGGCCCATGACGGGCAGACCGAAAACCAGGCTGAGCAGAAAGGAGTTTTTCCATCTGGACCCATTAGATAGAAACGTGTTACTTTTGGACCTTTGGTCATGTCTGCTGGTCCAAGAAGGCGAGCAGATACTTGCTGTTGAATCTCTTCTGCGTGGTCAAGGTTGCTTTTGAAGCCCGCCTTCTTTAGACCCGCCTCAAATCCAAGGTCCTACAGGAAGACACCGACTTCTTGGTCATGATTCTGGTCCCACGCACAAAACCAGACTTTCACCTGAATGATCTTCATGATATCTCGAGGTCCGATCACGTCTGGATCAAACTGGATGTGAGCCGTCTTGGTTGCCAAGGCTACGGAGGCGCCGGTGATGCCTTTAGTGGCCGCCATCTTTGACTCAATGCTGTGGGTGCACGAGGCACACGTCATCCCGCTTATCTGGCCGGGTCAAAAGGTCAAGTTTTATTTCGCCGTAACATGTCTAATTTATGTCTTATTTACTCTTATTATAGCTATTATATTGTTTAATAGGAATGTAGAGGTGACTATAGGGGTGTTATTTCATGTCCACAAGACTCTAAAGACTGTAAAACAGGTTTTCTGGGCTTAGATTTCACGTATTTTAGCCTAAATGAAGCATTTTCAAGCAAAAAATGTAAAAATTAAGTAGAATAAAACATAAGGCATTTAGAAGATGCATTTTAAGATGTGTAAATGTGAATATAGGGGTGTTATTTCATGTCCAGAAAGCTCTAATAATGTTAAAAACCATATTTCCAAGGCTGCAAAACTGATTTTCTAGGCTTGGATTTGACGGATTTTTTGCCGAAATGAAGCATTTCAATGAAGTACAATACTAATATAAGGTGTTCAGAAGATGCATTCAAAGACATGATGATAAATAGTAATGTTACATTGAGTAGCCAAAGCTGTGGTAATGTGACTCTCCCAATGCTAACATGTCTAAATTCTGTCTTATTTACTCTTAATATGTCTACTATATTGGGTGATGTGAGTGTAAATGTGAATATAGGGGTGTTATTTTGTGTCCAGAAGGCTCTAATAATGTTAAAAACCATATTTCCAAGGCTGTAAACAGGTTTTCTCGGCTTAGATTTTATGTATTTTAGCCTAAATGAAGAATTTTCACACATAAAATGTCAAAATTAAGTAGAATATAACATAAGGCATTTAGAAGATGCATTTAAAGATGTGTAATGTCATGTAAGATGTGTAAATGTAAATATAGGGGTGTTATTTCATGTCCAGAAGGCTCTAATAATGTTAAAAACCATATTTCCAAGGCCATAAACAGGTTTTTTTCGGCTTAGATTTTACATATTTTAGCCTAAATGAAGCATTTCCATGAAGTACAATACTAATATAAGGTGTTCAGAAGATGCATTCAAAGACGTGATGATAAGTAGTATCCTTAGCCTCAGCATTTTCACACATAAAATGTCAAAATTAAGTAGAATATAACATAAGGCATTTAGAAGATGCATAAGATGTGTAATGTCATGTAAGATGTGTAAATGTAAATATAGGGGTGTTATTTCATGTCCAGAAGGCTCTAATAATGTTAAAAAACATATTTCCAAGGCTGTAAAACTCATTTTCTAGGCTTGGATTTGATGGATTTTAGCCTAAATGAAGCATTTTAATAAAGTACAATACTAATATAAGGTGTTCAGAAGATGCATTCAAAGACGTGATGATAAATAGTAATGTTACATTGAGTAGCCAAAGCTGTGGTAATGTGACTCTCCCAATGCTAACATGTCTAAATTCTGTCTTAGTTACTCTTATTATGTCTACTATATTGGGGGATGTGAGTGTAAATGTGAATATAGGGGTGTTATTTTGTGTCCAGAAGGCTCTAATAATGTTAAAAAACATATTTCCAAGGCTGTAAAACTGATTTTCTCGGCTTAGATTTGACGTATTTTAGCCTAAATGAAGAATTTTCACGCATAAAATGTCCAAATTAAGTAGAATATAACATAAGGCATTTAGAAGATGCATTTTAAGATGTGTAAATGTGAATATAGGGGTGTTATTTCATGTCCAGAAAGCTCTAATAATGCTAAAAACCATATTTCCAAGGCTGCAAAACTGATTTTCTAGGCTTGGATTTGACGGATTTTTTGCCGAAATGAAGCATTTCAATGAAGTACAATACTAATATAAGGTGTTCAGAAGATGCATTCAAAGACATGATGATAAATAGTAATGTTACATTGAGTAGCCAAAGCTGTGGTAATGTGACTCTCCCAATGCTAACATGTCTAAATTCTGTCTTAGTTACTCTTATTATGTCTACTATATTGGGTGATGTGAGTGTAAATGTGAATATAGGGGTGTTATTTCGTGTCCAGAAGGCTCTAATAATGTTAAAAACCATATTTCCAAGGCTGTAAACAGGTTTTCTCGGCTTAGATTTTATGTATTTTAGCCTAAATGAAGAATTTTCACACATAAAATGTCAAAATTAAGTAGAATATAATATAAGGCATTTAGAAGATGCATTTAAAGATGTGTAATGTCATGTAAGATGTGTAAATGTAAATATAGGGGTGTTATTTCATGTCCAGAAGGCTCTAATAATGTTAAAAAAACATATTTCCAAGGCCATAAACAGGTTTTTTTCGGCTTAGATTTTACATATTTTAGCCTAAATGAAGCATTTCAATGAAGTACAATACTAATATAAGGTGTTCAGAAGATGCATTCAAAGACATGATGATAAGTAGTATCCTTAGCCTAAGCATTTTCACGCATAAAATGTCCAAATTAAGTAGAATATAACATAAGGCATTTAGAAGATGCATTTAAAGATGTGTAATGTCATGTAAGATGTGTAAATGTAAATATAGGGGTGTTATTTCATGTCCAGAAGGCTCTAATAATGTTAAAAAACCATATTTCCAAGGCTATAAACAGGTTTTTCCGGCTTAGATTTTACATATTTTAGCCTAAATGAAGCATTTCAATGAAGTACAATACTAATATAAGGTGTTCAGAAGATGCATTCAAAGACGTGATGATAAGTAGTATCCTTAGCCTAAGCATTTTCACACATAAAATGTCAAAATTAAGTAGAATATAACATAAGGCATTTAGAATATGCATTTAAAGATGTGTAATGTCATGTAAGATGTGTAAATCTGAATATAGGGGTGTTATTTCATGTCCAGAAGGCTCTAATAATGTTAAAAAACATATTTCCAAGGCTGTAAAACTGATTTTCTCGCCTTAGATTTGACGTATTTTAGCCTACATTAAGCATTTTCACGCATAAAATATCAAAAATTAAGTAGAATATAACATAAGACATTTAGAAGATGCATTTAAAGATGTGTAATGTCATGTAAGATGTGTAAATATGAATATAGGGGTGTTATTTCATGTCCAGAAGGCTCTAATAATGTTAAAAAACACATTTCCAAGGCTGTAAAACTGATTAGCCACCTCTCCATGAATAATATGAGCGTAAATGTGCCTTTCATCGTCTCTAATAACGTTATAAACCATGTTCACAATATTGTAAACAGGTTTTCTATGATCAAATTGTTTCTATTTTTAGCCACAACAGGAAGTACTTTGTGATAATGTGACACTCCCGCAGCCAACATGTTTAATTTATGTCTTATTTACTGTTATTATAGCTATTATATTGGTTAATAGGAATGTAGAGGTGACTATAGGGGTGTTATTTTATGTCTAGAGGGCTCCAATAATGTTTTCTATGCCCTAACTGTGAAAACATTTGCTGGAAATTCCGAAAAGAAACGCGGCACTTGGAGTTGGCTGACTCACGGTGAGATCCAGTTTCCCGTGTGTGACTGCGTTGTCCTCAATGAGAGTGGCGCCAAAACCCAAGTCCTCTATGAGCCGAGTGACAGCAGCAGCATGGATAAAGTCCGGGTCGTATTTCACCTCAGCTTTCCCGGCCATCAGCGACACCAAAACCGACACGACGCCTAGCGAGGGCAAAGTAGCATCATCGGTAGCGGTGGAAGTACGAGAAAGGATGCTGGACCGCGGTTTGACTCACCTTTGTGTTTTAGCAGGTTCCTCTCGATGTTGGCCACACACGAGGCGCAGGTCATCCCCGTCACGCTGACAAAGCACTTTTGCACTTTAGCGCTCGCTAGCTGGCTTGCTGGGGAGGAAATAAATCCGGTGGCGTTGTCGTGTTGCGTTTTATGGTCCGACGGGTCCGACGGGTCAGCCAGAAGGTCCTGGTCCTGAATTGGGGCTGCGGACCCAGCAGGTTCAGACACACAGGGAGACAGCATATGAATCAAAGTTGCATATTTTCTTGTTATAATTTGACTTTATGCTTTTAATATTTGAACTTTACAGCAAGTTTTTGTCCATTTCTGCTCTTTTTTTTCAAAATTGTTCAACTTCTTTTTATAATATTCGGACTTTATTCTCATAATATAACTTTTTCCCCAGCCTAATTTTCCAACAATTAATTATTTTGTTTTGGTTTTCATATAATGATGACTTTAAAAAGAAAATTATTTTTCCTTGTAATATTATGAGTTTATTTTCATGAAATTGCAATTTGTTTTCTTACAATATGACTTTATTCTCTTCATATTTTAACTTTTAATTTAATAATTTTACAGTTTTTTTACAAAATAATCTTCATAAAATTACTTTTCATAATACCTTTTTCCTCAACATAATTTTCCAAAAAATTCCATTATTTTTCCTCATAATATTTTATTTTATTATATATTTTTCATAATATTTTATTCATAAAGTCTAGTTTTATATTCAAGTTTTTATTCAAGTTTTTATTCAAGTTTTATTCAAGTTTAGATATTTTTAAAAACATATTTTGAGCTTTTTTAATTTTTGCATTTTTTTTATTATTTTTCAATATTCTTACAAAATAATCTTCATGAATTTTCTTTTTGTAATATTATGATTTTAATTCCGATAATATAATTTCTCTCCAACCTAATTTTCCTAAAGTCTATTTTCTCATAACTGGATGACTTTTTTTTAAAAAAAAAAGATATTTTTCCTGTAATATTAGAATTCAATTTTCTCCTAATATATTATTTCCATAAAATTACAGCTGTATATGCATTTCTGTTGTTTTTTTATTTTTTTATATTTCAACTTTTTTTTAAATAATCGTTGCACACTTTCCTTTACTTTTGTCATTTAATTTCAATAATATTTTCACTTTGTCGTCATAATATTTTCAAATTTTTCCACAAACTAATATACTGATAATTACAGCCAAATTATTTTTTTTATATTAAGACTAAAAAACTGGTCTTTCTTTAATATTACTGCGACAACAATAATCATATTTTCCCAATAATTTCCTCATAATACTATTATTATTCTTGTAAAGTTTACTTTTTTCTTAATATTTAGATTTTACTCCCGTAAAATGATTTTCCATATTTGCTGGGTTTTTTTTAGTTTTCTTATTAGATTGGATGTTTTGAATGTGCCACAGGCCAACAGCCGTGGGCTTCAAATGGCCCCCGGGCCGCACTTTGGACACCTGTGTTGACTTGCACCTGGTCCCCACATATACTGGTCCCCATAAGTTCTGGTCCCCACATGTACTGGTCCCCAGGAGGCGTTTAAGAGGCAGCCCTTCCTCTTGCGTCCCTACCTTGAAGTGAGGCATCAAAGCCCATGTCTTCAATAGCAAGCCTGAGATGCTCCGGCCCTGTGAGAGTCGGGTCAAAGGTTATTGTTCCCTTTTCATCCTTCAATGACACGCCTACGGAGCGGACCCCCGTCATCTGGGAGATCCTCCCCTCTATGGACCGCACACACGAGTTGCAGGTCATCCCTGCGATCCAAACGCTCACGGTTTGCCTCAAGTCCGCATCATCGGCCAGCAAAGTGGCTCCGAATCCCAAGTCCTCGATCTGGTCCCTCAGCTCCTGTCGCGTGACATGAAGCGGTTGAAACACGACCAGCGCCGCGGCGTCCTCCACGGACACCTGGACGTGTGAAACCCCCCGCAGGGCGCCCACATGCTCCCGGATGGTCTGCACGCAGGACTGGCAGTGCATGCCGTCCACGCCGATCCGCGCCGTCGACTCCACGTCGAAGCCCATCCTGCGCAGCTCCAGGGCGATCTCTGGGGCCGTGATCAGCGAGCTCACGTAGTCCACCTCGGTTTGCCGGCTCGGGGAAGCCGAGCGCACGGCTAGCACGCCGCTCAGTCTGGATATACGGCTCTCAACTACACCGTGGACGGGGTGCTCCAGGTCCAGGCCCAGGAGTTTGAAGGTCTCTGTGGAGGTTTTGATGGGCGCGCAGAGGTCGCTTTGGCTGCCATGTTCATAGGCCAAGTTGTCCCGCCCTTTCTTCTCACTTTCAACGCCAATCACCTGGAATCATGACAAATTTTTTCACAATCCGTTATGAATTTTAGTGGTCATATTCTGCAAATAAAATACTCTCAGTCCATCTTTGCTACTTTGGGATAAATTGGACTTTTCTGTTCTGACAGTGTCATCCATTTCTTAATCCAAAAAGCACATGACCTGCGAATCACATGATTCCTAATGTGACTCCGCTTAAAATCAGCCTCTGGCACCTCAAAGAAGTCTGACAGCAAATTAATACAGAATGTGACACATCCATTTAGCTTTCCCATGTCCCCCCTCCCCCGGGCCCCCCTCTACTTGTGATCCCTTTGGCTCTGCAGTGCCATCAAATGGCAAACACTGCTGTCGTCCGCCAGGTTCACAAGGACACTTCAACTGTCCAAAGTGCAGCTGGAATGCAAGTAAACAAACACGCACGAACACTCACATCCTTTCTGTTCGTTTGAAATGCGCACTCTGCAGCACCCATGCAGGGTGTTTAAAAGTTTTATACTAAATTGAAAAAAAAAAAACAAATCGGTCATCAATTGTGCAACTGCAACCAACTATTTTCCCCTTTTTATAACCAAGCTGCATCACAGACTCAACAAAATGAACGATTCGTTTATTCAACCAACGAGTTTCGCTGACTCACGGGTAACAAATTTCACTGAATCATGTTGGCTCGACAAAGACCCGAGTTACCATGACTTGATGGACAAGAAAACCTTCAGTTTCACCGGCTTACGGTTTGATAAAACTCGAGTTTCACGGACTCAGAGGTTAATGAAGACTGGATTTCTACTGACTCACATGTGTCACTGACTCTAAATATGAGTTCAGTGTCCGATTCACTTGGGCGAGTGACTCATAACTCGAATTGGTTAAAAGAATCGAGTTTCCTATCGCTCGGGTGCTAGCAATCAGAGCACACAATACGACAAAACTCGAGTTTCACGGACTCAGGTGTTGATGAAGATTGGATTTCTACCGACTCACATGTGTCACTGACTCTAAAGATGAGTTCAGTGTCCGATTCACTTGGGCGAGTGACTCAGAACTCTAATTGGTTAAAAGAATCGAGTTACCCAATCGCTCGCGTGCTAGCAATCAGAGCACACAATACGACAAAACTCGAGTTTCACGGACTCAGACGTTGATGAAGATTGGATTTCTACCGACTCACATGTGTCACTGACTCTAAAAGATGAGTTCAGTGTCCGACTCACTTGGGCGAGTGACTCAGAAACTCGAATTGGTTAAAAGAATCGAGTTTCCTATCGCTCGCGTGCTAGAAATCAGAGCACACAATACGACAAAACTCGAGTTTCACGGACTCAGAGGTTAATGAAGACTGGATTTCTACCGACTCACATGTGTCGCTGACTCTAAAAGATGAGTTCAGTGTCCGATTCACTTGGGCGAGTGACTCAGAACTCTAATTGGTTAAAAGAATCGAGTTTCCTATCGCTCACGTGCTAGCAATCAGAGCACACAATACACGTTAAGTGTATTTAGCAATCATAGCAACTTAAGCTAACACTGTAAACAATAGATGCCCTCAGCATCTTGGCCGTTTCATGGTGACACAACACAACTCTAGTGTCAACTCCTTTGAATCTAGCGTCGTTTTTTTAAAAAAAAAGAAACCAGCTAAAAGTGTTTACAACACAAAATGACCAAGCAAAAAATCTTTGTGCGCGAGGTGACCTACCTGTTGCGCAGGCGCGCACTCCGGCCCGTGCACGCCACAGGTGCCCGGGTCCTCGCATCCGCACTCCACCATACAAATCTGCTCCGCGGACTTAGACGCATACTTAGCCGGACTTTTAGGCGACTTGGAGGAGAACATATCCGAGTTATCCGGCCCCGAGTGTGCCGCGTCTTCACCCGTCAATGAGAGGGCAAAAGTCCGCGGTGTGCGAGCGCTGAGTCGCTCTACCAGGCTGTTGATAAGCGACGTGAACGCGCTCACTCCCGCTGACGTCACACGGCTCCAGTGAGTCACGTGTTCTCTTTGTAGCCAAAGAAAATACATGACGTTGTGTATAAAAATAAGTTTATTGAAGTCCAATCCCAACAAGCCTATTGAGGAAAAGGTTCTAACTATTTGATATCTCCTAATTAATCACCATAGTGCTTTTGAACTAAAACAAACTATTTAATAATCTGACCAGTTTTTACATTTACAAAAAGTACTCCAAGTGGAGGTGTGACCAAAGCGGGGGCCTTTAAAATATTCCAAAAGAAGAAGGTAGCATATGAAACAATTTCCCTGCTCTGGTGTTCAACGCTGGCGGTCCCAGCGCCAGATGGAGGCGTCGTCGCACACGGCAATCAAAATACTACTGTCACGGCTAAAGCTAGTTTGCCGTATGGCGGAGGTGCATTTGGGCAGTGTGAGCGTGGTGGACCTGGGGAGGGAAAACACGTGATGAGAAGTTGATTTGATTTTGATCATCTCGCATTAAACTCACTTGGCTTTGTGCGGGTCCTCCACTTCCAGGTCCCAAACGTAAAGCTTCCCCACCTGGTTTCCCAGAGCGAGCATCTGTCAATCAGCAGGGCACCAAGTGAGTAAATCACGACAGACTTTTGGAATGTAGCGCGTTCCCGCACTTCACCTTCTGCCAAAAGTCCATGGAGAAGCGCATGTACCAGATGTCACACTGACTGTAGTCAAAACGTCCCAGAATCGTCACGTTGGATTCGTTGGCTTTGATGTGGTCGATGTCGTCCTCCATTTTGCCAGGTTTCCAGCACACTATGGCGTTTTCGCACGACTAGCAGCAAAAGAGAGGGGCGGGCAAGGTGAGCGTGATGGGAGCGAGAGACGGCCGAGACGTGATCGTTATGATCCCTGCCTTGGAGAGAATGAGGTCGCCGAGCCACCGCACGCAGTCCACGTAATTCCTATGGATGTCCCGTGTGGAGAAGTCAGGAAAGTGGATTTTCTGTGACACAAACGGCCTGAAAATAGAACAAAAGGATTTTTTTTCTCAATAACAATAATAATAATACAGGGGCAGCACGGTGGACGAGTGGTTAGCGCGCAGACCTCACAGCTAGGAGACCAGGGTTCAATTCCACCCTCGGGTGCTGGAGCCTATCCCAGCTGTCTTCGGGCGAGAGGCGGGGTACACCCTGGACTGGTGGCCAGCCAATCACAGGGCACATATAGACAAACAACCATTCACACTCACATTCATACGTATGGACAATTTTGAGTTCTCAATTAACCTAGCATGTTTTTGGAGGAAACTGATTAATGTTCATGTTAAAGGTTAAATAACTGTTAATAGTTATCCTCCCTATCCGTGTGGAAGTGGTAAGTTTTTGGCTATTTAAGTTGAAAGGAAATAACTTGAAGGCTACCGTTTAGGTCGCTAGCTCTCTAGTTTGCGAGTTAGCATGTGTCTCAAGACCCTGCAGTTGCACACTCACATTCATACCTATGGACAATTTGGAGTCGCTAATTAACCTAGCATGTTTTTGGAATGTGGGAGGAAACCGGAGTACCCGGAGAAAACCCACGCATGCACGGGGAGAACATGCAAACTCCACACAGATGGTTGAGCGGGGAATTGAACTTGTGTCTCCTCACTGTGAGGCCAGCACCACTCGACCGCGGTGCAGGCCATATGGAGAATATTCAATTTATAAATTAAGTAATTATTCATTCATTCATTTTCTACCGCTTTTCCTCACGAGGGTCGCGGGGGTGCTGGAGCCTATCCCAGCTGTCTTCGGGCAAGAGGCGGGGTACACCCTGGACTGGTGGCCAGCCAATCACAGGGCACATATAGACAAACAACCATTCACACTCTCATTCATACCTATGGACAATTTGGAGTGGCTAATTAACCTAGCATGCGTGTTGTTGGAATAATTTTACTGTATTTTAGTTTTATTGTGTGCGAGAGTCATTGTTGTACGCCTCCCCACCAAGTGCACATTCATTCATTTTCTACCGCTTATCCTCACGAGGATCGTGGGGGGTGCTGGAGCCTATCCCAGCTGTCTTCGGGCGAGAGGCGGGGTACACACTGGACTGGTGGCCAGCCAATCACAGGGCACATATAGACAAACAACCATTCACACTCACATTCATAACTATGGACAATTTGGAGTCGCTAATTAACCTAGCATGTTTTTGCAGCCCATATGGAGACTATTCCATGTATAAATTCTGTAATTAATTATAAATAAAATAAGGAATCCTACTTTGTGTAATTTATCATATTTACTATACTTATACTTATCATATGGTCAGGTCTGAAACCAATTAACAGTCATAATCAAAGGCTTACTATACAATAAAGTTATGATACACAAGATATGTATTCACAGTAGTATGTGTTTAAAAATATTTACATGCAATTTAAATTACCTGCATTCACATTTTGCATTGAAATCTGCATTTTAATGTAAATTATTAATAAGACGACATACTAAAACTTATATTTTGCATTGCTACTCCACTATGAAAGATAATAAAGCAATGTTTCTCTTCTGATGGTCCTGGTGTTCCTTACCTGTTGGTCTTTGAGGGGTTGTACTCATAAGATCCCCGGATGGCTTTCTGCAATCTCTCGGAGTTAATCCGCCAGAGTTTTAGGGAGTGGTCCATCCCGCATGACATTATTTTCTCACCCAGGAGGTCAAAATCCTGCAGTGGAGTTAAAAAAAAAAAAATGATTATCGTCGATTCTTGAGGTTTATGAAGCATGACGCCATCAAACTTACAGCACTCAGGACTTCATCTCTGTGACCCTCCACTCCTCCAAATATGGCCACTAGCGTGTCCGTCTGTATGTTCCACAGACGAAGGGCGTGGTCTGCGCAAACAAGCACAATTCAGAGGCGTCGGCCGACGTCGGCGAAGCATTTTTCCGAACAAAACCCGCACCTTTGCTGACCGACAGAAGAAGATTCGGGTCCCTTGGGTGGAATTTGAGTTCGTTGATGGCGTTCCCGTGACCGACGTAATGCTGCGAGAAAATGAAAAACACGTGACCGACGCGGGAAAAGACATCCGTTGTGACGCGGCGCCGACGCCAACCTTGATGCACTGCATGGTGATGTGGTTGATGATGCGGATTATTCCCCGCGATCCGGCGACAGCCAACAGGGGGTGGCTGGTGTTGGTGTCGTAGGTCCAGGCGCACGTGTAGAAGTTTTCATCTGCCTTTGCACCGCTTCGGTCAAGCAAAATGTGTCAGTTGCTTTCAAGCGCTTCACAAAAAAAAAAACGACTGAATATTACACTTGGAAAAAACTTCGTTAATTAACGAATTTAGCTTTGTAGTGCGCTGTCGAGAGATCTTGACTTCTCTACCAAAACAACTAATGAGATTACCTATTTATACAGCTTTTAACATTAGAGCCCTCTGCACATGAAATAGCACCCCTATAGTCACATTTACACTCTGGTTAGCCAATACAAAACAAAATAAGACTATTGTTTGTGTACAACTGTAGACTCTTATTACACTGGTCTTATTGTGCCCGTTGTAACCTGCAACAGAAGCCTGTTGTTCTGGCGATCAACTCCGGTCTCTCAAAGAACATTACTGACACCTAGTGACCAGTGTAAAGTACTACATATCATCAAGTCTTTGTATAAAGTATTTGTATTTCAATTCATTCATTCATTTTCTACCGCTTTTCCTCACGAGGGTCGCGGGGGATGCTGGAGCCTATCCCAGCTGTCTTTGGGCGAGAGGCGGGGTACACCCTGGACTGGTGGCCAGCCAATCACAGGGCACATATAGACAAACAACCATTCACACTCACATTCATATGTATGGACAATTTGGAATTCTCAATTAACCTAGCATGTTTTTGGAGGAAACTGATTAATGTTCATGTTAAAGGTTAAATAACTGTTAATAGTTATCCTCCCTATCCGTGTGGAAGTGGTAAGTTTTTGGCTATTTAAGTTGAAAGGAAATAACTTGAAGGCTACCGTTTAGGTCGCTAGCTCTCTAGTTTGCGAGTTAGCATGTGTCTCAAGACCCTGCAGTTGCGCAATATGTAAATAAAAAAAGTATAAATGTGACTATAGTCGTGTTTTGTCATGTCTACAGGGCTCTAATAATGCTTTGTTCATTTTAATCTGAAAAAAATAATTTGTCTACCCACCAACTATATGTGGTTTAAGTTTTTATTATTATTATTATATTTATTTATTACTGATTGATTTTCTTTATTCTTGATTTGTTTATTTATTTTTCATCTTATTTTGTGCAGAAAAATAAAAATTAAGATATTTGAGAACAGTGGAATGTTTTATCAGAGCTTTTCTTGTAGAAAATCAAAACCAAAGCAAAGTTTATTAATTTTTCTGTTTTTAATAAATGCGTTTTTTTGTTTTTTTGGAAAACCTGATGCGACCTAGTCTCACCCAGACCCTAGCTCCAGTGGCCCCCAAGTAAATTGAGTTTGAGACCCCTGGCGTATTGCATGTAAAGCCGACCAATTACAGCTTTGCAGTCTGTCTTAGGACTTGAAGAGGGAGGAGCTAGCATATTAATACAGTATATCAAAGCAAGGATACATCTGCGTCTACATAAGACTGCAGGAGTCTGATTTCGCCTTGAGAATGACATTCGTAGAGAGTGACCTGCATGGGAGATAACAAATATTACGTAGTTACAATTTAGTAACATCCTCAAATTTCCCCACACAGGACGAATAACTTTAATCACCCTGTTGCTCCCGACCGTGGCAAACACCAGTGGGTCTCCCTCCTTACTGTGCCAGTTGAACTGGACGCCAAAAAGAGGCTGCCCGTGGTCTTCCTGCAATAAAATGTGCATTATTGTTATCCTTGTGCTTTAATAGGGCGGCAAAATACTGAGTTTAGATGTGATGACGTGTGTTCGCACCCTCAGGCTGTTGACGCATTTAAAAGAGTATCTGCACTTTTTGGACTTGCATTTGCCCTTGCCCCAGCTCTTTCTACCCGGGGCATTGGAGGTGTTGGTGGGCGTGTCCGGGCGCTCTGCATTGGTGCCGCTTTCAACGCTGGCAGCGTCGTCCTAATGGAAGACACAAGAAAACACTTCTGTCAAGTGTACATTAAAATCATCAATGAATGACATTGCACTTCCTGTCAAACAGTCAAAAGTTTGCAACTTTGCCATTGTGGAACATGGGAAAATTTGTCCAAGTTATTGACTAGTAAGGTAAAACAGCCAAGTCTCAACAATAAATCAGGTTCAATAAATCGGCGCTGATTTTTGACTAATTTTAGTTAACTTGTATTCATGTGAATGACAATAAACTCAGAAGCGTATTTACCAAGTTAAGCGTCTTATAAAATTGTTGCTAGTCTTCATTCTTTCATTTCGTGAGCGTGAAAAAGAAAGTTAGCATGATTCAGTGGACAAAGCTTCAGCTTTTAGCTTCACAAGCTAGCTTTAGCACGATACTGCTAACCCGCTGAGTGTAACTAAACGAAACCTTACGTCGGTAAGCAAACAAAACAGCAATTAACTACTTACATTCTCGTCCCCGGACAAATCCGGGTTACTGTTCTCGTCGCTGCTTAGCTTCTGTTTCTTAACCGGTATTTCTTTTCCCGCTTGAGACGGGGACTCAGACATGTTCTTATTTTCCCTCATGGTGCCACAACTCCGCCTTTTCCGCTCAGAAGCCGCAGGGGCTGATGGGTATTGTAGTTCAATTGAGAGTAAGGCGCCAGGAGCCCGCGTACTGGCGAGGTGCAGTCTCTCCTCTTTACAGTCTTCATAAAGGTGACTCATGGAGGAGCTATTGGGATGATTTATCATTCATTTATTTATTTTCTACCGCTTTTACTCACGAGGGTTGCGGGGGGTGCTGGGTATTGTAGTTCAATTGAGAGTAAGGCGCCGGTATCCCATGTACTGGCAAGGTGCAGTCTCTCCTCTTTACAGCAGGGGTCTCAAACTCAATTTAACTTTTATTTTTCTACACAAAATAAGATGAAAAATAAATAAACAAATCAAGAATAAAGAAAATAAATCAATCAATAATAAATAAATATAATAATAATAATAATAAAACGGCAAATAATAAAAACTTAAACCACATATAGTTGCTGGGTAGACAAATGATTTTTTTTCAGATTAAAATGAACAAAGCATTATTAGAGCCCTGTAGACATGACAAAACACGACTATAGTCACATTTATACTTTTTTTATTTACATATTGCGCAACTGCAGGGTCTTGAGACACATGCTAACTCGCAAACTAGAGAGCTAGCGACCTAAACGGTAGCCTTCAAGTTATTTCCTTTCAACTTAAATAGCCAAAAACATACCACTTCCACACGGATAGGGAGGATAACTATTAACAGTTATTTAACCTTTAACATGAACATGAATCAAACGTAATAATTTTTTCTGGGTACATGATACCATACAGCATCCATATCAAACTTGCGCGGGGGGGGGGGGGCGCACTAACATTAAACTTTCATATCAAGGCGGGGGCCTCAAACTAGTGTCCTGCGGGCCAAATTTGGCCCGTGGGCCGCATGTTTGAGACCACTGCTTTACAGTCTTCATAAGAGTGACTCATGGAGGAGCTATTGGGATGATTTATCATAAAAAATTGTAAAAATTGAAAAAAAATCGTAAAAAAATAGTTACAAAAAATCGCTTAAAAAATGTAGAAAAAATGTAAAAAAAATGTAAAAAAATGTAAAAAAAATGTAAAAATTTTTTTAAAAAAAATGTACAAAAAATGTAAAAAAAATTGTAACAATTATAATAATACAGATCAAAGAATTACAAAAGAAAAATATTTATATGACACGTTTATTTAAAAAATAAGAAATACAATTGCAACACTGATTAAAAAAACAAAACAACTAAAGTATCATCTCAGCATCGTCCAAGGAGGCCTGGCTCATGACCTCAGACTGTCCGTCGTCATCATCATCATCGTCATTTTCATCATCACTGTTCCGTTCCTTCTCCTCGGCTGGCCTCTTCATCCCCCTCTGCTTGGACAGCGCCACAGCGTAGCGAATGTTATACATGTTGAAGTCGCATCTGAGGAATGAAAAATTAGACAAAATTATGTTAGAATTAGCTTTAAAAAATAATAATAATCCAAGATGATGATGATGATGATGATGATGCTTACAGTTTGGACAGGTTGTCCCAGTGTCTCTGGATGCTCTTCTGCAGGGCCTGCAATGTGGGCAATATGGCTCCTGACCTGTGCGACAAACAACTCTATCCGTGAGATCCTGTGCGGCCCTTTGAGATCAGTAAAGCAGACCTGTTCTTGAGTTTCTGTCCATGCAGCATGAGCAGGTTCTGAGCCCAGATGAGGTAGAACTGCAGGTGACCCGATTTCTCCAAGCACGCCGCCACGAAGCCCAGCAGCTTCTCCACGTAAATGTCAGGGAGCGTGCCGCAGACAACGGGAACTGGAGGATGAAATGTTTGAGATGATGTCACATACAGTACGGTCGTTGGACAGCGGTGTCTCCCAATAATACATATTTGACATTACATGGTGACTTTATTCCCATAATATTAATCATTTTCTAAAATGACTATTATATTACTAGCATCTAAATAAAAAAATGCCATATTATTACAGCTTTAAATATTTTTTTTCTTTAATATTTCAACTATATGCTACTAAAATAGCATTATTTTAGTTTATTCTATTTTTTTTAATTATAACGGCACTATTTTCTATGAATATTTTGATTTTGTTATCGTAAAAATTACAGCTGTTTGCATTTCTGATGCTGTTTTTTCTTAATTCTCAGAATTTTAGTGTTGTAATTATGAATTTATTGCCATCATATTTTGACTTCATTGTAATATTATTGTAACATTTTTCCGCAAGCTAATTTTCTACTTGGCTGCACGGCGGTCGTGTGGTTAGCGTGCAGACCTCACAGCTAGGAGACAAGCGTTCAATTCCACCCTCGGCCATGTCTGTGTGGAGTTTGCATGTTCTCCCCGTGCATGCGTGGGTTTTCTCCGGGTACTCCGGTTTCCTCCCACATTCCAAAAACATGCTAGGTTAATTAGCGACTCCAAATTGAATGAATAATTTTCTATTATTATTATAAAAATTCATTAATTCATTCATTTTCTACCGCTTTTCCTCACGAGGGTCGCGGGGATGCTGGAGCCTATCCCAGCCATCTTCCGTCGAGAGGCGGGGTCCACTCTGGACTGGTGGCCAGCCAATCACAGGGCACATATAGACAAACAACCATTCACACTCACATTCATACCTATGGACAATTTGGAGTCGCTAATTAACCTAGCATGTTTTTGGAATGTGGGAGGAAACCGGAGTACCCGGAAAAAACCCACACAGAGATGCCCGAGGGTGGAATCAAACTCAGGTCTCCTAGCTGTGAGGTCTGCACGCGAACCACTCGATCGCCGTGCAGCCTCTCATCATCATTCATTCATTCATTCATTTTCTACTGCTTTTCCTTACGAGGGTCGCGGGGGTGCTGGAGCCTATCCCAGCTGTCTTCGGGCGAGAGGCGGGGTCCACTATGGACTGGTGGCCAGCCAATCACAGGGCACATATAGACAAACAACCATTCACACTCACATTCATACCTATGGACAATTTGGAGTCGCTAATTAACCTAGCATGTTTTTGGAATGTGGGAGGAAACCGGAGTACCTGGAGAAAACCCACGCATGCACCGGGAGAACATGCAAACTCCACACAGAGATGGCCGAGGGTGGAATTGAACCCTGGTCTCTTACCTGTGAGGTCTGCGCGCTAACCACTCGACCTGCCGTGCAGCCCTATTATAATAATAATAATTATTATTATTATTTTTTAAATTATTTGATATAATTTGGCTGCAAATGGGCCCCAAGCCGCACTTTGGACACCCCTGATCCAGCAGAAGGGTATTTTGTTGTTACAGGTGGAAACCGGATCATTTGATCGTGATCTCGCAGCCGCCACAGCAGAGTAGTCGAGGAAAAGGGTTCACTCACTCTGCTCGTGCGGCACAGTCTCCAGCACTTCCTGCTTGAGAGCGTTTTCGTTGAGGCGGAACGCGAGAACGATCGCCGAAGCCCACTGCTGCAGCCGCAGCTGCCTGCGTGTACCGGCCGGTGTCACGTCCAGGTCCAGGTCGTAAGGGTCGAACACCAACGAGCCGTCGAGGGAGTAGATGAGCAGACCCTCGGTGGTTGTGGCTGCCCAGCTGCGCCCTGAGAAGGGATGTACTTTATCAAACGTGTGTGCGTGTGTGTGTATGTCGGACGCCACACATCGATTCCTCTGTCACGTACCCGTCGGAGAGAACCGCAGCGAGCTGACTCTGATCTCTGGCTTAAAGTGTCTGGAACTCATATCCCCTTTGGAAAGAAAACAGACAGAATTAACAGTTAAAACTACAACTAATTGTTCTCTCACGTTCCAAAAATGATGCATGTTAGGTTAAATCAGTGGTCTCAAACACGCGGCCCGCGGGCCAAATGTGGCCCGCAGGACACTACTTTGAGGCCCCCGCCTTGATATGAAAGTTTAATGTTAGTTTGATATGGATGCTGTATGGTATCATGTACCCAGAAAAAATTATTACGTTTGATTCATGTTCATGTTAAAGGTTAAATAACTGTTAATAGTTATCCTCCCTATCCATGTGGAAGTGGTAAGGTTTTGGCTATTTAAGTTGAAAGGAAATAACTTGAAAGCTACCTTTAAGCAAAATGTGTCAGTTGCTTTCAAGCGCTTCACAAAAAAAAACGACTGAATATTACACTTTGTTTATTACACTACTTTATTACATTACTTTATTACACTATTACACATTTAAAAACTTTGTTAATTAACGAATTTAGCTTTGTAGTGCGCTGTCGAGAGATC
The DNA here is from genome assembly GCF_037039965.1 of Doryrhamphus excisus. Lineage (NCBI taxonomy): Eukaryota > Metazoa > Chordata > Actinopteri > Syngnathiformes > Syngnathidae > Doryrhamphus > Doryrhamphus excisus. The sequence goes on from NC_136371.1 coordinate 16,498,239, forward strand.
TTGACTTCTCTACCAAAACATCTAATGAGATTACCTATTTATACAGCTTTTAACATTATTAGAGCCCTCTGCACATGAATTAGCACCCCTATAGTCACATTTACACTCTGGTTACCCAATATAAAACAAAATAAGACTATTGTTTGTGTACAACTGTAGACTCTTATTACACTGGTGTTATTGTGACCTGCAACAGAAGCCTGTTGTTCCGGCGATCAACTCCGGTCTCTCAAAGAACATTACTGACACCTAGTGACCAGTGTAGAGTACTACATATCAAGTCTTTGTATACAGTATTTGTATTTCAATTCATGCATTCATTTTCTACCGCTTTTCCTCACGAGGGTCGCGGGGGATGCTGGAGCCTATCCCAGCTGTCTTTGGGCGAGAGGCGGGGTACACCCTGGACTGGTGGCCAGCCAATCACAGGGCACATATAGACAAACAACCATTCACACTCACATTCATACCTATGAACAATTTGGAGTCACTAATTAACCTAGCATGTTTTTGGAGGAAACTGATTAATGTTCATGTTAAAGGTTAAATAACTGTTAATAGTTATCCTCCCTATCCGTGTGGAAGTGGTAAGTTTTTGGCTATTTAAGTTTAAAGGAAATAAATTGAAGGCTACCGTTTAGGTCGCTAGCTCTCTGGTTTGCGAGTTAGCATGTGTCTCAAGACCCTGCAGTTGCGCAATATGTTGTAAATAAAGAGTATAAATGTGACTATAGTCGTGTTTTGTCATGTCTACAGGGCTCTAATAATGCTTTGTTCATTTTAATCTGAAAAAAATCATTTGTCTACCCACCAACTATATGTGGTTTATTAAGTTTTTATTATTTGCCGTTTTTTTATTATTATTATTATTATATTTATTTATTACTGATTGATTTTCTTTATTCTTCATTTGTTTATTTATTTTTCATCTTATTTTGTGTAGAAAAATAAAAAGTAAGATATTTGAGAACAGTGGAATGTTTTATCAGAGCTTTTCTTGTAGAAAATTGGAACCAAAGCAAAGTTTTTAATTTTTTTTGTTTTTAATAAATATGTTTTTTTTTTTGGAAAACCTGATGCGGCCCAGTCTCGCCTAAACCTGAGCTCCAGTGACCCCCAAATAAATTGAGTTTGAGACCCCTGCCAAAGATGTTTCTTTAGTGATTAATACTAAAATGAGAAAATCAATAAAACTAATTGATTTAAGAGATATGTTCTACAGCCCTCAGTAATAGCCAGGTAACAAAATAACCTTCAATTTATTAATATGATTCTTTTCTTTTGATTCATTTTACCATTTTTGGAAATTAAAATGGAGGGGTATAGTGACAAAAAAAGCCCTACATGCCCACACCAAAAGTATTAAAAACAACATTTTTTATGAATGAGGAAGCCTAAGAATGTAACCAAGACATAAGAAGCAAATTTAATGGTAACTTATTGTTTTTAGTGTATTTTATAGCTGATTTAATACATGGGTTAACATACGAGATGATACTAGAAACTCTAGATATGTATAACACCCCTATAGTCACCTTATACCATTATATTACCCAATATATGTGAGCTGATTGGAGGCAAACAGGAAGTGATGTCGGGAGTTGAATTTTATGTAAAGTCATGTTAGGCATTACTGTCTGGTGCTTGTGTGTCACACACACATTACTGACACCTAGTGACCAGTGTAGAATACTTCATATCATCACGTCTTTGAATGCGTCTTGTGAATGCCTTATAATGCTATTTTACTTATAATGCGTGTACTTATAATGCTATTTTACTTCAAAGCTAACATAAGAGGTTGCAGCTCTGTGGGCACTCTAACATTATTAGAGCCCTCTAGATATGTAATAACACCCCTATAGTCACCTTATACCATTATATTACCCAATATATGTGAGCTGATTGGAGGCGAACAGGAAGTGATGTCGGGAGTTGAGTTTTATGTAAAGTCATGTTAGGCATTACTGTCTGGTGCTTGTGTGTCACACACACACACACACACAACATTACATGAACTTTACTGACACCTAGTGACCAGTGTTGAATATTTCATATCATTACGTCTTTGAATGCATCTTGTGAATGCCTTATAATGCTATTTTACTTAATTTAGCCACTTTTAAGCTTAATTTTGCGGAAATCGGAAAATTTTTTTGACTCCGTATTCAACCACGCTTACCTTTCCTGACACCGGGAAGGCTAATGTTGACGCCGTCTCCGTCCCCGGCGCCCTCGTCCACAAGCGCAAGGCTGCCGAACTCCGTCATCTTACGTCGGTCCAAGAACTCCTAAAAAGGTAAAAAAAGTGACCGCATCCGTCAAATCCGGTGTTGCTATAGCAACAAGCCGACGCAAATCCCGAATCCCGACCTCCATGCCATCGAAGGACAAGTTGCACGAGATCTCAAACTTCTTCATGAGCATCTGCTCCCGGACGTTGTAGATGCAAACGAACTTGGATTGGCCGCCACACAAAATGGACTCCCCGTCGGCGGAGTAGCACAGTGATGTAAAACACCTGGATGAGACCATCGGGTGAGGTGGTGGGGGGGTGGAATTGGGGGCGAGAGTGGGGGACTCCTGCCACTTACTTGCCCTTGGACAGCTGCTTGGCTGTGACTTTATCCGTTTCCTTGCGGCCCGTATCCAAGTCGTGACGTCCGGCCACTGAACCCACCTGCACCGCCGCGTTGGGGTTCCAGAACGAGATCTCGCCGTTTAAGGAGGCAACAGCCACCTCCTGACCATCAGGGCGGTACGCCACTGACAAAGCTGGAGTCCAAATCCATAAAGCGATATTGAATGACGGCAATCTGAGCCAATGTCTCGTTTTTTATGCCAATTTCCGACGCGTTTACCGTCAGTGGTGAGTTGAAGCGTCTCCTTCACTTTCCAGCTGTCCATCATGTCCCACAGCCGGATGGTGCGATCCCATGAGGCGCTGGCGAGGATGGACTGAACTGGACTGAAACACAAGCAGCTGACCGGACCCTCGTGACCACCTAAGACCTGGCCAATCACAGAGAGGAGGAGGATGATGCAATTATCATCATCATCCGCATCTCAATACCGAAAGCAGGGACGTGTTTTAATTGGTCTGCGACACATTCGAAAAACTAAATTTTGCAAGAAAAAGAAAAAAATTTCAAGTCAAAATATTTGTCATGAAATGACAAAAGGGAAATAACATTGAAATATGATGAACAATCAAAACAATTAATAAATTTTAAATTTTTCCAAAAATTCCGTCACGATTGACCAAATAATCAAAATATCATGGAAATAAAGTCCGAATAAAAATAAATTAAAAAAAAAAAATTAATAAAACAAAAATATATATAAATATATATAAATAAATAAATCAAAAATAAATTTTATGAGAATGACGTCAAAGTATTTAGCTAAAAAAGTTGTATTCCAGTGAGAAAAAGTCGCAATTTTCCAGGAATAAACAGGAATATTATGAGGAAAAATAATGTCATTTTAGCAGTATAGAGTTGAAATATTAGAGAAACAATAAGTGACTTTTTTAAAGCGGCCAATATTATAAAAATATTAAATATATAATATAATAATATTACAAATATTAAATATATATATAAATAAAAAAAACTAAAAATATATACAAATATTAAATTAAATATTAAATATTATAAAAAATAAAATACATTTAGAATTTTGGGAAAATTAGGTTGTGCAATAAGTTGTGTCAAAATATTCTGACAAGAAATAAGGCACAATTTTCTAAGAATAAACTTGAAATATTATGAGGAAAAATAATGTCATAGCAGCATAGAGTTGAAATATTAAACAAAACAATAAGTTATTTTTTTAAAGTTGCCAATATTATAAAAAATATTAAATATTTTATAATATATTATATTATAAGATTAACTATACATAAATAAAAATATTAAAATATTATATAGAAATATTAACTTAGATTATTATATATCATAAGAAGAAGAAAAAAGGCATAATTTTCCAAGCATAAACTTGAAATATTATGAGGAAAAATAATGTCATTTTAGTAGTATAGAGTTGAAATATTATGAGGAAAAATAATGTCATTTTAGTAGTATAGAGTTGAAATATTAGAGAAACAATAAGTTACTTTTTAAAAGTTGCCAATATTATGAAAATATAAAATATTTTATAATATATAATATTAAAAATATTAAACATATTAAGAATATTAAAATATTTAAAATATATAAATAAAAAGAAATAAAAATACATAAAAAGAAATAAAAAATAAAAATATTATAAACTTGTAATATTATGAGGAAAATAATGTCATAGTAGCAAGAGTTGAAATATTAGAGAAACAATAAGTTACTTTTTAAAAGTTGCCAATATTATGAAAATATAAAATATTTTATAATATATAATATTAAAAATATTAAAAATATTAAGAATATTTAAAATATTTAAAATATATAAATAAAAATAAATAAAAATAAATATATTATAAACTTGTAATATTATGAGGAAAATAATGTCATAGTAGCAAGAGTTGAAATATTAGAGAAAACAATACTTTTGGGTCTTGTTCATGAATAAGGGAAGGTTGGTATAAATATTTTATAATATATAATATTAAAAATATTAAAAATATAAAAAAATATTTAAAATATATAAATAAAAATATTATTATAAACTTGTAATATTATGAGGAAAATAATGTCATAGTAGCAAGAGTTGATAGGCTGATAGGCTGATAGGCTGAAATGAGTTTCCTCCGAAAAGGTAGCTGGTCTCACTCGAAAAGATCGAGTTTGGTCATCCGGAGTAGAACCTGATTCCCCAGTTATGTCAGAGGAAAGTTGGAATATTTGTAAAATAAAAATCAGAAAGCAACAACAAAAACGGGAGAAAAAAAAGGCAAAACTGAAGCATAAATATAAAATATATATAAAAGGTTTGGACACCCCAGTTTTCAAGAATGAACTCACCTCTAGAAGCCTTCCGGTATTCATGGACCACAAGAAGATCTCAAAGGAATCCTGCGCCCCTGCGCTCACCAGCTCTCCACTGACATCAACAGCGAGGGACGAGAACTGTGCAGGCTTCGGCGAAGTGAATGTGCGGAAGTTTCGGTACCTTGAGCGGCGAAGTAAAAACGCAAGTAAGTACGCGTGAAGTCCTTGTAGCTGCTTCCTCATTTAGCATCTCGTGCATCCTTTACCTGTGCAGGTCAAACGCTCTCACGGTGCCATCAAGAGAGGCGCTGACGACAACGAAGCCACTGGAGGCGAAGGCGACGTTGGTGATGCTGCTGGTGTGCTCCGTGAACGTCACGAAGCAAAGGCAGCTGTTGGCGTTCCACACTTTCACCTGAACAAATTCACAACACGCAACGAGAAAGCGCATCACCGCACAAATTCGAAATATCTCCTTGTCTTCTTCAGCTCGTGCTCACTTTGCCGTCGTCGCCTCCCGTGGCGATGTACTGTCCGTCTGGCGAGTAAGCCAGCGACGCCATGTTGTTGAAGTGTCCCTGCTGCTTGAAGACGTACGACTCGCTTTGCCACTCCCACACCAGAAGTTGACCCATCCCTGGAACGTCAGTTCAACAACAGCTCAGGCAAATGACATTTAAACCCGTTTATGACCTTCTAAATCAGGGGTCTCAAACGTGCGGCCCGCGGGCCAAATGTGGCCCGCAGGACACTACTTTGAGGCCCCCGCCTTGATATGAAAGTTTAATGTTTGATGTGGATGCTGTATGGTATCATGTACCCAGAAAAAAATATTACATTTGATTAATGTTCATGTTAAAGGTTAAATAACTGTTAATAGTTATCCTCCCTATCCGTGTGGAAGTGGTAAGTTTCTGGCTATTTAAGTTGAAAGGAAATAACTTGAAGACTACCGTTTAGGTCGCTAGCTCTCTAGTTTTGCGAGTTAGCATGTGTCTCAAGACCCTGCAGTTGCGCAATATGTTGTAAATAAAAAGTATAAATGTGACTATAGTCGTGTTTTGTCATTTCTACAGGGCTCTAATAATGCTTTGTTCATTTTAATATGAAAAAAATCATTTGTCTACCCACCAACTATATGTGCTTTCTTAAGTTTTTATTATTATTATTAATATATTTATTACTGATTAATTGATTTTCTTTATTCTTTAGTCTATTTGTTTATTTATTTTTCATCTTATTTTGTGTAGAAAAATAAAAATTAAGATATTTAAGAACAGTGGAATGTTTTATCAGAGCTTTTATTGTAGAAAATTGGAACCAAAGCAAAGTTTTTTCATTTTTCTGTTTATAATAAATGCGTTTTTTTATTTATTAATTTTTTTTTAAAACCTGATGTGGCCCAGTCTCGCCCAGACCCGAGCTCCAGTGGCCCCCAGGTAAATTGAGTTTGAGACCCCTGTTCTAAATACATTATTGGAGCCCTCTAGACATGAAATAACACCCCTATAGTCACCTTTACAATTGTATTACCCAATATAGTTTATATAAGCAGAGAAAATAAGACATATTAGAGATAAATAATATAAAACTCACATAGATCCCCACGTTTGCAGTTCCTTCTGGAAAACATACTTCCTGTGGTGGCTACTATCTCATCAATGTATTGTAATGGTGGCTTTAAATAACTGTACACTTGTATTACCTTATATAATACACATAATAAGAGTAAATAAAGCATTTATGATGTGAATAAGGCAGCACGGCGGTCAAGTGGTTAGTGCGCAGACCTCACAGCTAGGAGACCAGGGTTCAATTCCACCCTCGGCCATCTCTGTGTGGAGTTTGCATGTTCTTCTCGTAATTTTCACCGGGTACTCCGGTTTCCTCCCACATTCAAAAAAAAAACATGCTAGGTTAATTAGCGACTCCAAATTGTCCATAGGTATGAATGTGAGTGTGAATGGTTGTTTGTCTATATGTGCCCTGTGATTGGCTGGCCACCAGTCCGGGGTGTAACCGGCCTCTCGCCTGAAAGACAGCTGGGATAGGCTCCAGCACCCCCACCCGGCGACCCTTGTGAGGAAAAGCGGTAGAAAATGAATGAATTATTATAATAATAATAGAAAATTATTCATTCATTCATTCATTCATTTTTGGAGTCATTCATTCAATTTGGAGTCGCTAATTAACCTAGCATGTTTTTTTCCCTGTGCATGCGTGGGTTTTCTCCGGGTACTCCGGTTTCCTCCCACATTCCAAAAACATGCTAGGTTAATTAGCGACTCCAAATTGTCCATTGGTATGAATGTGAGTGTGAATGGTTGTTTGTCTATATGTGCCAGCTGGGATAGGCTCCAGCACCCCCACCCTGCGACCCTCGTGAGGAAAAGTGGTAGAAAATGAATGAATGAATGAAATAGTGTCTGTGAGATGAACCTTTGTCTCGTCAAACAGTGACACCTAGTGGCCAATGTGGAATACAGCACTACATTCCCAATTAGAATGCTTCTTCTGCTTTGTTTCATTTGGTTTATTTTGCCATTTTATGCTTGAAAGGTTTAATTTAGTCCAATAATAAGTACAGTTTGGTTAAATGTGCATTTTTTTTACTATACAACTACAAAAAAGCAGTAATTTATGAAATATTTTGTGAGGGTGTGATGTTCAAGCCGCAGGAACCCTAAAAAAAAAAAAAAAAGACCAATTTCCCACCTGAGCAGCCAAAGGCGATCCAGTCACCGGAGCAGTTTAAAGCCACAGAAGCAATGCTGCGGTCTGAAATGCTAAAAGGGGAACAATCTGAATTAAACCAAAATAACGTCCGCTTGCAGGTTTTGACTGAGCGTCCTGTCTCATCTCCTACCTGAGGGAGTGGATGAGGTTGAACTCTGGAAGTTCATGCAGGTGGAAGACTCCAGAGGCATACCCCGTGACCAGGAGGTGAGTGGGCTTGTGGTAAGCAGCCGCCGTCAGGTTGTTAAAGTCGCCCTCCTTGTTGATGTAATGCCTAAGAGGTGACAGTGAGGTGACGTTTACTGTCAATAGGAAATATTTTTTTTGTATGTTTGTCACACGTTAATGTTCAGATCATCAAAATGAAATATTAGTCAAGGACAACAAAACTGAATGAAACAAAATGAAACTTTCTATTATTAAGCACGGCAAAAAATCCAAGCCTCACGACTTAAAACATCTTAACTGAGATCAATTAGTCTGGAAAAGGTCTTTGGTACTCCAGCAAACCACAGTGAGAGCCATTTCCCACAAATATTCAAAACATGGAACAGAGGTGAACCTTCACAGTAGTGGCCGGCTAACCAAAATGACCCATCCGAGAGGCTTCGTTTGTTGTTTGTCTTATGTAAGATTCTGTGATTATGTGTGTGAAAAAAAACAAACAAACAAAAAAAACTTATTGAATTGGTAACTGCTATGGCGTGGAGAAGGGGTAGGATTTAATAAGCTTTGCTTCATCCTGCTCCTTTTCAGACATGTGCAGTAATGAGGTGTTGTGTGTATGCATGTATGTGTATGTTTATATATGTATGTAGATATGTGTGTATGTATATGTATATATATATATATATATATATATATATAAATAGATACTGTAGTAAGTGCATATGTGAAAAAGAATAATGTAACATAGTATGCATGTCTGAAATAAATTAAGAAGAAAGAAAAGAGGTCACAAAAGACCCCACAGCAACATCCAAGGAACTGCAGGCCTCACTTGCATCAGTTAAGGCCAGTGTTCAAGACTCCGCCATAAGAAAAATAAAATAAAATACTTCAATTGTGTTGGGATGAAATAAAATAAAATACTTCAATTGTGTTGGGATGAAATAAAATAAAATACTTCAATTATATTGGGATAAAATAAAATACTTCAATTATATTGGGATAAAATAAAATAAAATACTTCAATTGTGTTGGGATGAAATAAAATAAAATACTTCAATTATATTGGGATAAAATAAAATAAAATACTTCAATTATATTGGGATAAAATAAAATACTTCAATTATATTGGGATAAAATAAAATAAAATACTTCAATTATATTGGGATAAAATAAAACACTTCAATTGCGTTGGGATGAAATAAAATAAAATAAAATACTTCAATTGTGTTGGGATGAAATAAAATAAAATACTTCAATTATATTGGGATAAAATAAAATACTTCAATTATATTGGGATAAAATAAAATACTTCAATTATATTGGGATAAAATAAAATACTTCAATTATATTGGGATAAAATAAAATAAAATACTTCAATTATATTGGGATAAAATAAAATACTTCAATTATATTGGGATAAAATAAAATAAAATAAAATACTTCAATTATATTGGGATAAAATAAAATAAAATACTTCAATTATGTTGGGATAAAATAAAATACTTCAATTATGTTGAGATAAAATAAAAATAAAAATAAGTGAAATAAAATTTAAAAAAGGCGGCACGTCGGTCGTGTGGTTAGCGCGCAGACCTCACAGCTAGGAGACCAGGGTTCAATTCCAAGAAACAGTAAAGTAAAGTAAAGTAAAGTAAAGTAAAGTAAAGTAAAGTAAAGTAAAGTAAAGTAAAGTAAAGTAAAGTAAAGTAAAATCAAATAAAAGTATAGTATAGTATAGTAAAGTCAAATAAAGTCAAATAAAGTCAAATAAAGTCAAATAAAATATAGTATAGGATAGTAAAGTAAAGTCAAATAAAATCAAATAAAATCAAATATAATCAAATAAAAGTATAGTATAGTAAAGTCAAATAAAATCAAATAAAAGTATAGTAAAGTATAGTAAAGTCAAATAAAATCAAATAAAAGTATAGTATAGTATAGTATAGTAAAGTCAAATAAAGTCAAATAAAATATAGTATAGGATAGTAAAGTAAAGTCAAATAAAATCAAATAAAAGTATAGTATAGTATAGTAAAGTAAAGTCAAATAAAATCAAATAAAAGTATAGTATAGTAAAGTCAAATAAAATCAAATAAAAGTATAGTATAGTATAGTATAGTAAAGTCAAATAAAATCAAATAAAAGTATAGTATAGTATAGTATAGTAAAGTCAAATAAAATCAAATAAAAGTATAGTATAGTATAGTAAAGTAAAGTCAAATAAAATCAAATAAAATCAAATAAAAGTATAGTATAGTAAAGTAAAGTAAAGTCAAATAAAGTCAAATAAAATCAAATAAAAGTATAGTATAGTATAGTAAAGTAAAGTCAAATAAAATCAAATAAAAGTATAGTATAGTAAAGTAAAGTCAAATAAAATCAAATAAAAGTATAGTATAGTATAGTAAAGTCAAATAAAATCAAATAAAAATAAAATCAAATAAAGAAAAGGGCGGCACAGTGGTCGAGTGATTAGCGCGCAGACCTCACAGCTAGGAGACCAGGGTTCAATTCCACCCTCGGCCATCTCTGTGTGGAGTTTGCATGTTCTCCCTGTGCATGCGTGGGTTTTCTCCGGGTACTCCGGTTTCCTCCCACATTCCAAAAACATGCTAGGTTAATTAGCGACTCCAAATTGTCCATAGGTATGAATGTGAGTGTGAATGGTTGTTTGTCTATATGTGCCCTGTGATTGGCTGGCCAACAGTCCAAGGTGGACCCCGCCTCTCGCCCGAAATACAGCTGGGATAGGCTCCAGCACCCCCGCGACCCTTGGTAGAAAATGAATGAATGAACTGCATTTTGTGTTCAGTTGTGTTGTCATTGATTAATATTGTTTGATGATCTGAAACATTTAAATGCAAAAAAAATAGAAAATGGGAGAAAGCCAAATACTTTTTCACATTAATGTAAATTAGAGGTTAACAAATCTGAACGTTTGCTTACCTGGCGATGTGCTTGAATCGAACATTCTTCGTTTTCTCCTTTGTGGACATTTCATTTTCAACTTTCCCTCTGATGACCTGCTCTTCTTGGACTTCCTCCCCCTCTTCATCCTGGTCCTCACCCGGTGTCGGCATCTTGGGTTTGTCGGGTTTTTTCGCCAAAACCAGGCCGTCCGGCTTAGTGTCACTCTCCCAGATACACAGCGTTGCGTCCTGGCTGACTGTGTACAGCTGTGGACGTGGACACAATCACCACGGATGCTCTGGTCCGTGCGATTTTTTTTAACGGAAAACTTACATTCAGGCTGTCTTTCTCAAAAAAACATCCGACGATGACGTCCTTGTGTCCGCCCAGTGAGTAGTAGATGAGGTTTGTCCAGCGTTCTGCACCAAACACCCATGTGGACATGTCTTTGCTACCGACCGCAAAACACCTAAAGAAAAAAAAACCAAAGGATTTTCTGCTCATCGTTCTACGATTATAAAACCACATTCTTCACAATCTTCACTCGCTGAATGTACTGCAAAAAAGGCCAGTAAGGATAATTCATAATGCCGCCTACAGAGAACATACTAACTCCTTATTTCAAAAATAAAAATAAAAATAAAAATAAAAATAAAAATAAAAATAAAAAAATAAAAATAAAAATAAAAAATTCAATTATTATAGGAAAGCAGGAGGTGAACAAATATTTCAATATTGAACAAAGCAAAATTTGTTCTCAATCATAAATCCCTCCACACTCTTTATTGCTCTCTGGTTCTACCATATCTTACTTATTGTGTGGAAATATAAGCTAATAACTATAAAAGCAATCTTCACTCGCTAAATGTACTGCAAAAAAGGTCAGTAAGGATAATTCATAATGCCGCCTACAGAGAACATACTAACTCCTTATTTCTAAAATGACAAATACTTCAACTTGCTGATATAGTTCATCTTCAAACAGCTAAAATAATGCATAAGGCTAAAAATAACCAATTAGCTAAAAATGTCATCCAATACTTCTCTACAAGAGAGGAGAAATATGATCTCAGGGAAGAACTACATTTGAAACACTTCTATGCTAGGACTACGTTAGCGTTAGCATAGCATTTCAGTATGTGGAATATATGGTCATATCACCTTGTACTTCGGTACGTGACTAAACTAAACTAAACTAAACTAAAATAAAATATTAGGAAAGCAGGAAGTGAACAAATGTAACAGTTACTGATTGTAAAAGTACCAGATGGAGGGGTAGGATTTAATAAGCTTTGCTTCTTCCTACTCCTTTTGGACATGTGGAACTGGGAACTGATTATGGGATGCATTCAATTGTAATCTGATGCATGTTCAAATGAAATAAACTATTTCCATTACCATTACCATTACCATTACCATTACCATTACGTGCAATTCGGACTTACTTGGAGTCGTCGCTCCAGTCGATGCAGGTGGTTTCATCATAGGGACCGTAGTAACTTTTATCCAACACAAACGCGTTAAATTCCCGCTGCTTGCCGGGAGCGTGATACATCAATGCAACATTTTCCTTGGTGACGACAAACTTCCTGTCGGAAAAAGAATAAAAACATAAACCACTGTACTCGCAGTGATTGATACGCACCCTGACGTCTTTACCTGCCGTCAGGTGAGAAGCTGATGCTATTCACGGGTTTGTGAAAGTGGAAATGATGAAGAACGGCACGTGTGATAAGACTGACCAACAACGCCGCACCATCTGAATGTCAACAAACAGAAAATTAGTGTGGAAAAAGAAAATGGAGAATTTGAGTGATTGGCGGTCTCACCTTCATCCACCAGGATTGCCAGGCTTCCATCTGGAGAGACACCCACGCTGGTAATGTTCTTTGCAGTGGAAACAGGCAAAGTCTCTGATGTGTTGCTAAACCACAAATATTAATGACATATAACCAGCATATTAAGCTAAGAAAATAAATATCCACTGGTTTTTATGACTTACTTTTTCAGGTCAAAGATGGAGATTCTGTTTCCCACCGGACTGATAACAGCGTTGCCATCTTTTGAGAAATTTAAATTCCCCCGACGATACACAGCTCCGAGCAGATTTGAAAACTTAAAACGAAAAAAAAATGTAATTTGCTCATAAATAACAACAAAAAAAAAAAACTATATCACTTCAGCCGGACGTCTTCATTCATCGGCTAACTTATTCGACTAAAAGCTACTAGCTAAGCAAAGCAATCGATTTTTTCGGACGAACACTCACCTTAAAAGCAAACTTCATTGTGTAGAATCGTCACATATGTATTTATGTATTTAATACCACTTTAATTATTCACAAATCGCAAATCTAATAAAGCAGTAATGCTTGTGCTTCTCACGTGTCTGGGACGTGTTGACACTTGACACTTCCGCTTCCGGGGTGGCGTCATCAGAATGAAACAGGCGCCCTCTGGTGGCAAGGAGGACCACACGATAACCACAATAGTCATTAATCCAGGAAAATGAACAGAAGACAATAAAACATAATCTTTACATATTTACATTTTGTTAATTTATTGTGTGGGGGAAAAAAAGGAAAGAATAGAAAAACTAAATATTAACAGGAGAATATTTTGAAAAGGAAGACATGGGCATTTTAAATATAAGAATAAAAATACAATTTATTTATATATTTTTGCATTATAAAATAAAAACTGATTAATAAAAATATTTAACTAAAAATAAAAAACAAGAATAAGCAGTTTAAAAAATATAAAAAATAACCTAGAATAACTAAAAAATATATAAATATTGGACTTAACATGTAAACTGAATCATCATGAATCATTTTCATTTGGTTTTGAAATAAAAATAAAAATAAAAATAAAAATAAAAATAAAAATAAAAATAAAAATAAAAATAAAAATAAAAATAAAAATAAAAATAAAAATAAAAATAAAAATAAAAATAAAAATAAAAATAAAAATAAAAATAAAAATTAAAATAAAAATAAAAATAAAAATTAAAATAAAAATAAAAATAAAAATAAAAACATATAGGTTAATAAAAATATGTATCTAAAAATAAAAACAAAAATAAGCAGTTAAAAAATATAAAAAATAAACTTGAATAACTAAAAAAATGTAAACTGAATTATGCTATTTATTTTAAGTAAATATGCAAATATGTAAAGCGTGTTAGGTGAGAATTATCACTATCCATTTCATTCATTCTTTCACATGTTCAAGAATAATCCTTTATCCTTCATGCTAGTCGCCATGTTTCATTTGAAACATTGAAGAATAAAAATACAATTTATATATTTTTGCATTATAAAAATAAAAACATATCGGTTAATAAAATATTTTATTAAAAATAAAAACAAGAATAAGCAGCTAAAAAATATAAAAAATAAACTAGTATAACTACAAAATATATAAATATTGGACTTAAAATTTTAAGTAAATATGCAATTTAAGTAATTTTTGTATATTAATATGTAATAAATATGTTAATAAATGGATTTCAAGTTTCCTTTATCCTTCATGCTAGTCGCCATGTTTCATTTGAAACATTGAAGAATAAAAATAAAATTTATTTATATATTTTTGCATTATAAAAATAAAACCATATAGGTTAATAAAAATATTTAACAAAATTAAAAACAAGAATAAGCAGCTAGAAAAATATAAAAAATAAACTAGTAAAACTACAAAATATATAAATGTTGGACTTAAAATTTTAAGTAAATATGCAATTTAGTAAAATTTAGTAAAAAAAGTAATTTTTGAAATAAATATGTTAATAAATGGATTTCAACTTTTATTTACAGAACAACAAACACATTCAGGCTGAAAACAAATTGAAGAAAAAAACTTTTTCACTTGAATGTTTTGTGCCACAGGTCAAAGCAAGGCACCACGTGCAGTCGCACGTACTTTTGACCGCCAAACGAGCATTCCACGCAGCCGTATACGGTTTCTCGTTTCTGGTTACCCATGCCGCACAGCGCGCACGGCCCTTTGGGGATGTTGTGTTTGAGGAGGTTGACCCGCGTGTGGGAGCTTTCCCTCAGGTAGGCGGTGGAGACGTCTGTCATGCTGGCGGCTTTCTCGTAGTAGTCGGTCGCCACGTCATCCATGTAGGTGTCCGAGTGCGTGAGTTCCTCGAATGTTCTGTCGTCTGCTCAAAGAGAATGGGAGATAGTGAAGGTAAGACCAAACCGACACCGATTCAGTGCTGCTACCTGCTCTGAAGGGGTTCCCGTAGATGATGCCTGACAGGAAGCGGCGAAGTCGGCCCATTGAGAAGTGGCCCACAAAACCGTCCAGCTGCTCCCTCATCTGCTCCCGTTCAAATCCACCTCGAGACCCCGGTGCCACGCAGATGTCTGACACAGCAGAATAACACTTTCATGTCACGATGAATTTATCTCCTCATTGCAAGGGTGTCCAAAGGGCTATTATTATGGTAGTTAAAAATATATTCAAAATATATTAATATTTATTTGTATTTATAAAAATATATTTAATATTTATATTTTTTGCCTAAATCAAAAATATATTTAATATATTTAATATCTTTTATATTCATAAAAAAACTATTTAATATTTATATTTTTATATTTTTGCCTAATAGATAACTTAATAACTTAATATACTTAATATTTATTTATATTTATAAAAATATATTTAATATTTATATTTTTGCCTAAATCAAAATATATTTAATATTTATTTTTATTTATAAAAATATATTTAATATTTATATTCGTGCCTAAATCAAAAATATATTTAATATATTTAATATTTATTTATATTCATAAAAATAAATTTAATATTTATTTATATTTATAAAAATATTTTTTTTTATTTTTGCCTAAATCAAAAATATATTTAATATATTTAATATTTATTTATATTTATAAATTTTTATTTAATATTTATATTTTTGCGTAATCAAAAATATATTTAATATTTAGTTATATTTATAAAAAGATATTTAATATTTATATTTTTGCCTAAATCAAAATATATTCATCATATTTAATATTTATTTATATTTATAAAAAGATATTTAATATTTATATTTTTGCCTAAATCAAAATATATTTAATATATTTAATATTTATTTGTATTTATAAAAATATATTTAATATTTATATTTTTGCCAATCAAAATATATTTAATATATATATTTATTTATATTTATAAAAATATATTTAATATTTATATTGTTGCCTAATCAAAAATATATTTAATATTTATTTATATTTATAAAATACATTTAATATTTATATTTTTGTCTAAAGCAAAAATATATTTAATATATAAAATATTTATTTATATTTATAAAATATATTTAATATTTATATTTTTGCCTAAATCAAAAAATATTTAATATATTTAATATTTATATTTTTGCCTAAATCAAAATATATTCATCATATTTAATATTTATTTATATTTATAAAAAGATATTTAATATTTATATTTTTGCCTAAATCAAAATATATTTAATATATTTAATATTTATTTGTATTTATAAAATATATTTAACATTTATATTTTTGCCAATCAAAATATATTTAATATATATAATATTTATTTATATTTATAAAAATATATTTAATATTTATATTGTTGCCTAATCAAAAATATATTTAATATTTATTTATATTTATAAAATACATTTAATATTTATATTTTTGTCTAAAGCAAAATATATTTAATATATAAAATATTTATTTATATTTATAAAATATATTTAATATTTATATTTTGCCTAAATCAAAAAATATTTAATATATTTAATATTTATTTATATCTGTAAAAATATATTTATATTTTTGCCGAAAGCAAAAATATATTTAATATATTTAATATGTATTTATATTTATAAAAATATATTTAATGTTTATATTTTTGCCTAAATCAAAAATATATTTAATATGTTTAATATTTATTTATATCTATAAAAATATATTTAATATTTATATTCTTGCCTAAATCAAAAATATATTTAATATTTATTTATATTTATAAAAATATATTTAATATTTATATTTGTGCCTAAATCAAAATATATTTAATATTTTTTTATATTTATAAAATATATTTAGTATTTATATTTTTGCCTAACTCAAAATATATTTAATATATTTAATATTTATTTATATTTAGAAAAATATATTTAATATTTATATTTTTGCCAAATGCAAAAATATATTTAATGCATTTAATATTTATTTATATTTGTAAAAACATATTTAATATTTATATTTGTGCCTGAATAAAAAATATATTTAATACATTTAATATTTATTTATATTTAGAAAAATATATTTAATGAATGTGGAATGGGGAATGTGAGGGTCCTGGAGATCCTTGAACAGTCAATTTTATTGCAAATGTTGATCCAAAATCCATGGAAAATGCCAAACTCAAGTTAGCACAAGGGTTTGGAGAAAAAAACTGACATTTTTGTTGGTGTGTCAATTACTCGCTTTTTTTTTTGTCATTTTGCTGGTGGTCCCTAAACCCCTGCAGAGATCTAAAGAGTTTGGACGCCGCCCCCTTAACCTGCACCCCAACTTAGCAGAAATATTGACTTTTTTCTTCCATAGACAATTTCAATAGTTTTTAACGATGGATGTGAAGTTCATACCCAGCCGCCCGTCCAGTCGAACAAACAGCTCACAGATGCTGAAGGCGATGGTGGTGTGGGCGGGGATAACGATGGCCTTGTCTCTGCCTTTTGGGTTTCTGCCGTCGTCGATCTGAAACTGCAAGGGTCTTCATTTGGTTTTTAGTTCAGCAGGTTTGTTGCAATTTTGACCAAAAGGAAAGCAAGATTTCAATTATGTTTATTTGAATTCTAATACATGAATCTTCAGGAATGACGACTCAAAAACCGTAAGAGCAGTGGTCTTAAACATGCGGCCCGCGGGACAAATGTGGCCCGCAGGACACTAGTTTGAGGCCCCCGCCTTGATATGAAAGTTTAATGTTTGATATGGATGCTGTATGGTATCATGTACCCAGAAAAAATTATTACGTTTGATTCATGTTCATGTTAAAGGTTAAATAACTGTTAATAGTTATCCTCCCTATCCGTGTGGAAGTGGTAAGTTTTTGGCTATTTAAGTTGAAAGAAAATAAAGGCTACCGTTTTTTGGTTTTTTTTTGAAAACCTGCCCAGTCCCTAGCTCCAGTGGCCCCCAGGTAAATTGAGTTTGAGACCCCTTTACTTTTGAAAATTCCACACTTCTGTGGTCGCTAGATAATTAGAAGCTTCTTTACCCTCATGGTCGTCCCCCTCATGCCAGCATGGACCGTCAGGGAACACTGGCGTGTGGTGCGGATGCTCTCCATGACGACACACAGGACACTCCGCCCGCTTTCCCTGGACTGGCGGACCAGGCAGTGGTCCAGGTCCACTTTCCTGAAACACAGTTCAGTCCTTGCTTTTCACAAAGCTGGTTTTGTGAAAGTATAGAGTAGTTATTGAAGAACTAATGAAGAGCTAATGAGAAACTATTGAGTAGAGTAGTTACTGAGGAACTAAGGCGCATCCATTTAGAGTAGTTACTGAGGAACTAATGACCAAGGCTCATAAATATAGAGTAGTTATTGAATAACTAATGAAGATCTAATGAGGAACTATTGAGTAGAGTAGTTATTGAGGAACTAAGGCACTTCAATTTAGAGTAGTTACTGAGGAACTAAAGCGCATCCATTTAGAGTAGTTACCGAGGAACTAATGACTAAGGCTCATAAATGTAGAGCAGTTATTGAAGAACTAATGAAGACCTAACGAGGAACTATTGGGTAGAGTAGTTACTGAGGAACTAAGGCACATCAATTTAGAGTAGTTACTGAGGAACTAATGACTAAGACTCATAAATATAGAGTAGTTATTGAAAAACTAATGAAGACCTAACGAGGAACTATTGGGTAGAGTAGTTACTGAGGAACTAAGGCACATCAATTTAGAGTAGTTACTGAGGAACTAAGGCACATCAATTTAGAGTAGTTACCGATGAACTAATGACTAAGGCTCATAAATATTGAGCAGTTATTGAAAAACTAATGGAGACCTAACAAGGAACTATTGGGTAGAGTAGTTACTGAGGAACTAAGGCACATCAATTTAGAGTAGTTACTGAGGAACTAATGACTAAGGCTCACAAATATCGAGCAGTTATTGAAAAACGAATGAAGACCTAACGAGGAACTATTGGGTAGAGTAGTTACTGAGGAACTAAGGCACATCAATTTAGAGTAGTTACCGATGAACTAATGACAAAGGCTCATAAATATTGAGTAGCTTTTGAAAAACGAATGAAGACCTAACGAGGAACTATTGGGTAGAGTAGTTACTGAGGAACTAAGGCACATCAATTTAGAGTAGTTACTGAGGAACTAAGGCACATCAATTTAGAGTAGTTACTGAGGAACTAATGACTAAGGCTCACAAATATCGAGCAGTTATTGAAAAACGAATGAAGACCTAACGAGGAACTATTGGGTAGAGTAGTTACTGAGGAACTAAGGCACATCCATTTAGAGTAGTTACCGATGAACTAATGACTAAGGCTCATAAATATCGAGTAGCTTTTGAAGAACTAATGAAGACCTAACGAGGAACTATTGGGTAGAGTAGTTACTGAGGAACTAAGGCACATCAATTTAGAGTAGTTACTGAGGAACTAAGGCACATCAATTTAGAGTAGTTACTGAGGAACTAAGGCACATCCATTTAGAGTAGTTACCGATGAACTAATGACTAAGGCTCATAAATATCGAGTAGCTTTTGAAGAACTAATGGAGACCTAATGAGGAACCGTTGAGTAGAGTAGTTACTGAGGAACTAAGGTACACCAATTTAGAGTAGTTACTGAGGAACCAATGAGTAGTGGTAAGGGTTAAGTAGGTCTGTTCCTCCTTAACTACTATAGTTTTGTGTACTTTATTGTAAAATGTTACAGATAATTAAATAGATTAAATAATACATCTATAGATTAATAATTAATCTATAGATAATGATTAAATGTATGTAAACATACATAACATAATAATATTGTATGCTACCTGGCGCTGAGCTCCCGCAGCAGCGTGGGAACTTCCAGTTCGTGTTTGGTGACGATGCCGAAAGAAGCCTTGACGGCGACCGAGTCCGAGCCGCTGACGTTGAAGCCCACGTCGTTGACGAGGTGGTTTCCAAGGCGACCGTTGAGGGCCACGTCCGATTTGTCCTCATAGTTGAGCAGCTGATAGGACGACACGCCTGCAGAGAAGAAAAACAAAGACTACTTGATAACGAGATCGCTGTCACACGTTGAAGGTTCTTCACGCTCGCTGTACCGGCGGTGATCTCCTTCTCCCCGACCAGGATGTCCTTGAGGGAGAAGGCCGTGGAGGCATACTTGTTCTTCTTCCAGAAACGCCTCTTCCTCTTTCTGGTGACCAAGCTGAGAGGTTGGTATCGGTCGGCCTCGCTCAGGCTGGGGACGGGGATCAGCCTCCCGGTGTCCCCTACCTGTTTCACAAAGTTCTTGGTGGCCGCCGCAAACATCTCAAACCTGCGGATCGCCGCCTCGGAGTGGCTCGGTGAACGTTTGTACGGGTTAAATAATGCAGAGCGTTTGTAAGGTAATACGTGCGTGTTCACCTGATAGGTCACACGCAGGCTGTGGCTTCCTGTCACATGACACATGATGCAGGTGAATTACAGAACGCACACGTGTGCTTTTGACCCTGTGGTTGAATCCATCCATCCATCCATCCATCCATTCAGCCGTGTTTCTACAGGAGATATTTTTATCTTTGTGTGTGTTTCATGCATGTGGGCCGACTTGCCCAGAACTTGTGGTTCCGCTCCTGACTCGAAATAGACGGAAAACTTTTTTCTTCTTTTTAAAAGTCTTTTCCAAATCTGTGCGTGTCTTGTAGAAGAATGCTTCCTTCTCATCATCTCTATCTTCTCAGTGGAGATCTGATGATCTGGTCTTCTTGGTTTTACCCTAAGCCTTGCCCTCTTCATGCCTAAATACCAGGATGAACGTACGTGCTTTTGGTACCTACCAATGCACTAATGAGGAACTAACAACAAAGGAATTTAGAGTAGTTACTGAGGAATGAATGGCTAAAGCACATACATTTTGGGTAGTTATTGAGGATTAATGAGTAGAGTAGTTACTGAGGAACTACTGAACTCAATGAGGAACTAATGACTGAGGCACATACATTTGGAGTAGTTACTGAGGAACTAAGGCACATACATTTAGAGTACTTACTGAGGAACAAATGAACTCAATGAGGAACTAATGACTGAGGCACATACATTTAGGGTAGCTATCAAGGACTAATGAGTAGAGTAGTTACTGAGGAACTAAGGTACATACATTGAGAGTGGTTACTGAAGAACTAATGAACTAATGACTCAGGCACTTAAATCTCAAATAGTTAATACGAACTAATGAGTAGAGTAGTTACTGAGGAACTCATTAACTCAATGAGAAACTAAAGACTGAGGCACATACATTTGGAGTAGTTACTGAGGAACTAAGGCACATGCATTTAGAGTGCTTACTGAGGAACAAATGACTAAAGCACATACATTTAGGGTAGTTATCAAGGACTAATGAGTAGAGTAGTTACTTAGGAACTAAAGACTGAGGCACATACATTTGGAGTAGTTACTGAGGAACTAAGGCACATACATTTAGAGTACTTACTGAGGAACAAATGACTAAGGCACATACATTTAGGGTAGTTATTGTGGACCCATGAGTAGAGTAGTTACTGAGGAACTAAGGCACATACATTGAGAGTAGTGACTGAGGAACTAATGAACTAATGACTCAGGCACTTAAATCTCAAATGGTTAATACAAACTAATGAGTAGAGTAGTTACTGAGGAACCAATGACCTCACTGAGGAACTAATGACTGAGGCACATACATTTGGAGTAGTTACTGAGGAACTAAGGCACATACATTTAGAGTAGTTACTGAGGAACGAATGACGAAGGCACATACAGTTAGGGTAGTTATTGAGGAACTCATGAGTAGAGTAGTTCCTGAAGAACTAAGGCACATACATTTAGGGTAGTTATCGAGGACTAATCAGTAGAGTAGTTACTGAGGAACTAATGAACTAATGACTCAGGCACTTAAATCTCAAATAGTTAATACAAACTAATGAGTAGAGTAGTTACTGAGGAACTAATGAACTCAATGAGGAACTAATGACTGAGTCACATACTTTTTGAGTAGTTACTGAGGAACGAACGATGAAGGTACATACCTTTAGGGTAGTTATTAAGGAACTAATGAGTAGAGTAGTTACTGAGGAACTAAGGCACATACATTTAGAGTAGTTACTGAGGAACGAATGACGAAGGCACATACATTTAGGGTAGTTATTGAGGAACTCGTGAGTAGAGTAGTTACTGAAGAACTAAGGCACATACATTTAGGGTGTTTATTGAGGAACTAATGAGTAGAGTAGTTACTGAGGAACTAAGGCAAATACATTTAGAGTACTTACTTAGGGACAAATAACTGAGGCACATACCTTTAGGGTAGTTATTAAGGAACTAATGAGTAGAGTAGTTACTGAGGAACTAAGGCACATAGTACATTTAGAGTAGTTACTGAGGAACGAATGCCTAAGGCACATACATTTAGGGTAGTTACTGAGAAACTAATGAACTCAATGAGGAACAAATGACGAAGGCACATACATTTTGAGTAGTTATTGAGGAACCAATGAAGACCTAATGAGGACCCATTGAGTAGAGTAGTTACTGAGGAACTAAGGCACATAAATGAAGACTAGTTACTGAGGATCTAATGAAGAACTAATGAGGAACCAATGAGTAGTGGTTAGGGTTAGAAACAGCCCAAGTACTTATCTAGTTTAAGTGACATGGGCCAGCACTACTGATTCTGAAGGCCCCGGGCGGATTACATCAACGTGGCAACACATAAAAGATGGTAATCTGATTGGACGAGACAATAAAGACTTTTTATGGAAGAAATGTTACCATTGAAGTTGTAAAATGTAGGTCAGTGCTTTGATCGTGTTTAGGCCAGCAGGGAAGGCTTTGCTGGCCCTGATGTATTTGATGGTAAGAATTGTGATGCTGCCTTTAATTACACGTGTCGTTCAAAGGCTGGCGGGGAGGTTGGGTGAAGCAGTGATGGAGGAGGAGGAGGAGGGAGCAGACGCAGGGAGGAGTTGGGCTCATCGGGGAGTCTGGTGCATTCAGGGATATTTGTACCTTTCGTGCTGGATGCTGTAGCTGGGTATCGACCTGGTGTGTGTGTTGTGTGCGTGTGTGCGAGGTCTCTGCATTGCCCGGAGCGCCGTCATGGGCCTTTGCGTGTGCGCGAGGATTAGCGCGCTCTTGGCCGCCGTCGCCCTCGCTCAGGTGATCACCGTCACCTGCCAGGAAGACGCCAAGAACGGTGAGTTCGCCTCCTTCGGGAGGCGTATTTTGGCCCTTTTCTTGTTTCAAAGTGAAACGTCGTTTTTTCATGAACTCAATGAGGAACTAATGACTGAGGCACATACATTTGGAGTAGTTACTGAGGAACTAAGGCATACATTTAGAGTAGTTACTGAGGAGCTAATGAACTCAATGAGGAACAAATGACTAAGGCACATACATTTTGAGTAGTTATTGTGGAACTAATGAAGACCTAATGAGGAACCATTGGGTGGAGTAGTTACTGAGGAACTAAGGCACATACATTTTGAGTAGTTATTGTGGAACTAATGAAGACCTAATGAGGAACCATTGGGTGGAGTAGTTACTGAAGAACTAAGGCACATACATTTAGAGTAGTTACTGAGGAACTAATGAACTCAATGAGGAACAAATGACTAAGGCACATACGTACATTTTGAGTAGTTATTGTGGAACTAATGAAGACCTAATAAGGAACCATTGAGTAGAGTAGTTACTGAGGAACTAAGGCACATACATTTAGAGTAGTTACTGAGGAACTAATGAACTCAATGAGGAATGAATGACTAAGGCACATACATTTTGAGTAGTTATTGTGGAACTAATGAAGACCTAATGAGGAACCATTGAGTAGAGTAGTTACTGAGGAACTAAGGCACATACATTTAGAGTAGTTACTGAGGAACTAATGAACTCAATGAGGAACAAATGACTAAGGCACATACATTTTGAGTAGTTATTGTGGAACTAATGAAGACCTAATGAGGAACCATTGAGTAGAGTAGTTACTGAGGAACTAAGGCACATACATTTAGAGTAATTACTGAGGAACTAATTTACTCAATGAGGAACGAATGACTAAGGCACATACGTTTTGAGTAGTTATTGTGGAACTAATGAAGACCTAATGAGGAACTATTGAGTAGAGTAGTTACTGAGGAACTAAGGCACATACATTTAGAGTAGTTACTGAGGAACTAATGAACTCAATGAGGAACGAATGACCAAGGCACATACGTTTTGAGTAGTTATTGTGGAACTAATGAAGACCTAATAAGGAACCATTGAGTAGAGTAGTTACTGCGGAACTAAGGCACATACATTTAGAGTCGTTACTGAGGAACTAATGAACTCAATGAGGAACGAATGACTAAGGCACATACGTTTTGAGTAGTTATTGTGGAACTAATGAAGACCTAATGAGGAACTATTGAGTAGAGTAGTTACTGAGGAACTAAGGCACATACATTTAGAGTAGTTACTGAGGAACTAATGAACTCAATGAGGAATGAATGACTAAGGCACATACATTTTGAGTAGTTATTGTGGAACTAATGAAGACCTAATGAGGAACCATTGAGTAGAGTAGTTACTGAGGAACAAAGGCACATACATTTAGAGTAGTTACTGAGGCTTATTAATGAAGGTACATGTAAAAAAATGTGATTCAAGTTTCAAATATACAAACATGTGTCAAAAAAAGCTTACTAGCTGGTCTATTTCAGTGCCAGATCGGCACCCAATGAGGGGGTTTCGTGCTGCACGCCTGTAATGATGTGGCCGCGTGGACGGGACGGACAAAAGCAGGCCACTCATTTTGGTCAGGCTCGGGCCGACGAGGCGCGGGACACACCCAAAGTGAAAGGATGCTAAGAAAAGTTAGCATCCTCATCCGAAATGAGACCACTTCAATGACTCGGTCGTATGAATACTTATTTAATATCAATATCCTGGATATTTTAACACTGCAAAGAACAAAGTCATCAAAAAGCGCTTCTGTTTGATTCCCGCCGCGGGCGTGGCGTAGCCCAAATAAAGACAAACCACAAGTTCTAGCCAAAGCCTAAAACCTATATTACATCTACTGTGGTTTTCCCTGAAATAACTACTCCGAGTGAGAGGCAGCGTCTTCCTCGGGGAGAGGCTGCACCACATAATTACGCCCTGCAAGGAAAAAGGCTCACAGCAAGCCTGCCGCAGGTGGCCATATTTCCAACAAAAGCAGCCTGCAGCCGGGTTGGGATTTTTCATCATTCAACATTAAGAACCCTGCACCAAATCCACATGAAAAGAATTCACTGAAATTAAAATTCCCGACTGTACATAAACTCATCACGTGGAAATCCCCCCTCTGTGTTGATTGCCACTTTGTGTGTAAATGTTATGTGTTAATTTAATCAGCCCGTTATTTGGCACCACGCTGTATGATTTCGGAGGCGTTTTAAATACCAGGTCACATTTTGGAATTTTATCCCACGTTGCATTCAGGTCCTCGCACGTAAAAACGCAAGGCAAGAATTCATGTTATGGATTGTTATGATTGTTGAAAGTCCTGAAACAAACACGCTTCCCTGACCAAAATAGATGACAATACGCTGAAGATAGCCGGGAAAAAATGTTTGTGGTCACATGACGTTTAGTGTAGAGCGGACGGGGGGGGGGGGGCAAACTTGTCCCAGCGAGGGCCACATAGTGAAAAATGAAAACATGCCACTTTGCCACTTTGATTTTGTAACGATGCTAAACTATGAACCTCGGTCTTTGCTCTTTTTTTAGTTTCTAAATAATTTGACTTTCTTTTTAATATTATGAATGTATTCCCATAATTGTCAAAAATTATTTCCAAACAAATTTTCCCAAAAATAATAATATTTCAACTTTTTAAAATAAATTATTTAAATTATTGTTATCAGGCTCCAGCACCCCCGCGACTCTTGTGAGGAAAAAGCGAGGGAAAATGAATGAATGGATGAATTATTGTTATTTATTCTAAATTATTTAAATTATTTGTACAAATTACTGTTTACGCTGTACATTGTTCATATTTGATGTAATCTATTTATTATTTATTATTTATTATTTATTATTTATTATTTATTATTTATTATTTATTATTTATTATTTATTATTTATTATTTATTATTTATTATTTATTATTTATTATTTATTATTTATTATTTCATTCATTTTCTAGCGCTTTTCCTCACGTGGGTCGCGGGGTATTTATTATTTATTATTTATTATTTATTATTTATTATTTATTATTTATTATTTATTATTTATTATTTATTATTTATTATTTATTATTTATTATTTATTATTTATTATTTATTATTTATTATTTATTATTTATTATTTATTATTTATTATTTATTCATTCATTCATTCATTCATTTTCTACCGCTTTTCCTCACGTGGGTCGCGGGGTATTTATTATTTATTATTTATTATTTATTATTTATTATTTATTATTTATTATTTATTATTTATTATTTATTATTTATTATTTATTATTTATTATTTATTATTTATTATTTATTATTTATTATTTATTATTTATTATTTATTATTTATTATTACACGGGTTATTGTGCAATGACAATAAAGAAAGTCTATGTCTATGTTTATGATACTATTTCAACTCTACAATGCTAAAATGAAAAGATTTTTCCTTGAATTATTACAAATTTCATCTCGTAAAATTGCCCCTAAAAAATTGTCTCTTTTGATATTATATTTTGACTTTATTCTCGTAAAATTATACGTATAAAAAATTATTCGTATAATTATTATATATTTTTCACATTTCTGCTGATCTATTTCCCAACTCTTTCAACTTTATTGTTGAAAATTTTCTTCTCATAATTATGATTTTAATCTCCACAATATTTTTACGTTATTCTCGCAATATTATAATTTTTACGCAAACGCCATCCATTTTGTATACCGCTTATCCTAATTTTCCAAAAATAAAAAAAACACGTAATTTATTGTTTTGATTGTTTTTCATAATATTACGACTGCAACAAAAAAAAATCTCTAATATTCCAACTTTATCAACGTAAAATAACTACGGCTTTCAATCAATGAAAATGTTTGATCACGATTAATCGCATTTTGTCCATAGTTAACTCAGAATTACAACTTGATTTGTTGTTTTGCTTGTTTTTCATAATATTCTGACTTATTTTTCTTTTTCTTTATCTACTAAAATGACATTTTTTGTATTGAAAATAATACATTAATCTCGGAAATTAAATAGAATAGAACCCTCACTTGGGTCACGGGTATGCTGGAGCCTATCCCAGCTGTCTTCGCGCCAGCCAACCACATATAGATGAACATATTTTTGTTGTAGTTTTATTGTTACATTCTGTGTTTACAATGCAGTGCAGACCAACAAAAGACAGCCGTGTGCCACAAATGGGCCCTAGATCGCAGTCTGGACACCCTTGCTTTAGCATGTCAGTAATATATTTGTATTATGAACAGTGATGGGCTACTTACGTTGAAAAAAATTACTTTTTGCATAACTTCCGGCTGACTTTACGGCTTGCAATTCTCTGCCAAAACGCTAGATGGCAGTGTATATCTCATTCCTTAATGACTTGCTATATATAGTTGTAGTAGCGTATTCCCTTGTTTATCGTGGTTACTCAGTTCCAAATGTAGTAGGATGGTTCGAGTCTTTATTAATAAATTGAATATTTTTGTAGTTAGAGCACAAAAAGCCTTCTAGATCAATTTAGAACATTATTAGAGCCGTATTAGAGAAAGTAAGCCATGATATAGACTCACACAGTTAGCATTGGGAGAATTCCTTGTTGTTTCGTTGTTTACTTCCGGTTTCTGGACAGTACTTCCTGTGGTGGATACTGTCACCTGTTATTACGGAGGGCACCCACTGTCTCCATTTTGGTAAGCGTCCCTTCTCACTTCCGCCTTCCTTAAATTTACAACGATATAGTCTCGAAGATTTTCTTTTTCTCATAAATTGATTTTATTCTTTAAATCGATTCTTTGAATCGATTCCTTATATTTTGTTACGTCACTCGTTTGTGTTTTGACGGCTTCCGTAGCCTGGTAAGAAGTGAGATGCTAACAGTCCTAACTTCCAAAGAGTCGCTAAGAAGTAAAATAAATACACGCCTGTCAGTGATTATATTTATCATGTTGAATGGAGGAATGGTTAGCACGCTGGCTTCACAGCTAGAAAACCCGAGTTCAATTCCATCTCTGTGTGGAGTTTGCATGTACTCCTCGCGCATGCGTGGGTTTTCTCCTTGTACTCCGGTTTCCTCCCACATTCCAAAAACATGCTAGGTTAATTAGCGACTCCAAATTGTCCATAGGTATGAATGTGAGTGTGAATGGTTGTTTGTCTATATGTGCCCTGGGATTGGCTGGCCACCAGTCCAGGGGGGACCCCGCGTCTTGCCCGAAGACAGCTGGGATAGGCTCCAGCAACCCCCGCGTGAGGAAAAAAGCGGTATAAAATAAAATAAAATAAAATAAAATAAAATAAAATAAAATAAAATAAAATAAAATAAAATAAAATAAAATCGGATTGTAGGACATTTGAAGCACAAAATGGGGACTGAATCTAATCAGAACATGTAGCTACTGAGTTCCAAGAGTCCGATCTTTTCACGTTGCACGTTTGCCCACGCAGACACGTGTGTCGACAACGGACAAGAATACGCCAACAAAGAAATGTGGAGCCCTGAACCTTGCCGGATCTGCGTGTGTGAATCGGGCAGCGCCATGTGCGAGACCGTGCTTTGCGATGACCTGGGCGACTGCGCCCAGACCTTGACCCCGGAAGGCGAGTGCTGCCCGGTGTGCGTCACCCCAGCGGCGTCTTCCACCGTAGACCCATCCGCAGGTATGTGTGGGGGAGGGGTTTGTGTTTAATTCCGTGATTGACGCTATGTGTGGTTGCGTGACCTCGCCGCAACTCCCGTGGAGGGCGCGAGTTTATTATTTATTATTTATTATTTATTATTTATTATTTATTATTTATTATTTATTATTTATTATTTATTATTTATTATTTATTATTTATTATTTATTATTTATTATTTATTATTTCATTGTTTATCATTTATTATTTATTATTTATTATTTCATTGTTTATCATTCATTATTCATTTTTTTATGATTTATTCATTTTTTATTCATTCATTTATTATTTATCCATTTATCCATTTATTCATTTATCCATTTATTCATTTATTTATTATTTATTTATTATTTATTTATTATTTATTTATTAATTATTTATTATTTATTTATTATTTATTTATTATTTATTCATTTGCAAATATTTATTTACAATTATTTATTTACAATTATTTATTTATTATTTATTATTTTTTATTTATTCATTATTTATTATTTATTATTTATTATTTATTATTTATTATTTATTATTTATTATTTATTATTTATTATTTATTATTTATTATTTATTATTTATTATTCATTTATTCATTTATTCATTTATTCATTTATTCATTTATTCATTTTTTGTGATTTATTCATTTTTATGATTTATTCATTTATTATTTATTCATTTATACATTTATTTATTTATTATTCATTATTTATTATTTATTTATTATTTATTTATTATTTATTTATTATTTATTTATTATTTATTATCTATTTATTTATTTACAAATATTTATTTACAATTATTTATTATTTATTTACTATTATTTATTATTTATTATTTATTATTTATTATTTATTATTTATTATTTATTATTTATTATTTATTATTTATTATTTATTATTTATTATTTATTATTTATTATTTATTATTTATTATTTATTATTTATTATTTATTATTTATTATTACACGTGTTGTTGTGCAATGACAATAAAGAAAGTCTATGTTTATGTTAATATTTCAACTCTACGATGCTAAAATGAAAAGATTTTCCCTTAAATTATTAAAATTTTAATCTCGTAAAATTGCCTCTGAAAAATGTTCTCTCTTGATATTATATTTTGACTTTATTCTCGTAAAATTATAGATGTTTTTCACATTTCTGCTCATCTATTTTCCAGCTATTTCAACTTTATTGTTGAAAATGTTCTTCTCATAATTATGACTTTAATCTCCACAATAGTTTCACGTTATTCTCGCAATATTATATGTGTGGTTGCATGACCTCGCCGCAGCTCCCGTGGAGGGCGCGAGTTGCGACGCGGAGGGCGAACTCCACCCCCACAACGACATGTGGAAGCCCGTGCCGTGTCGAGTGTGCGTGTGCGACAACGGCGTCAGCATCTGCAGCGACGTGCAGTGCGAGGTCGTCCCCAACTGCCATAAGATGGTCACGCCGGACGGCGAGTGTTGCCCCGTGTGTGACAATCTGGCCAGCGCCACCAGGCACATCGGTGAGTCTGACTGTAGTACTGCACTTTGACCGCAGGGGGAGCTGTTGCAACGTTTGAGTGTCAATAACAACAAAGCAGGGGTGTCCAAAGGGGGCATTTATTATTATTATTATTATTATTATTATTATTATTATTATTATTATTATTCCCATAATATTTTGACTTTATTCTTGTAACATTATCATTTTTTTGCAACCTAATATTTTAAATTAATTCATTGTTTTGTTAGTTTTTCATAATATTCTGACTTTATGTTTTTTTCATTAATATTTCCACTTCATGCTACTAAAATTACATTATTTTTCCTTATTAGTCTTGTAAAATTCCAACTTTTTCTCTTAATATTTTGGTATTATTTTACAAAAATTGTTGCAGATTTTTAAATTTTTACTGTGTTTTTTTCTTAGTTTTCTTTAATATTAAATTATATTTTTAGAACGTGCCACATATTTTATTCTTGAATATTTCAACTAGGGATGCCAGATTTTGCTGAAAGTCGATATTTTCCAACTCTCAATTTCCGATTGCGATATATTCTCATAACGTTAGAACTAGTTTTCCAAAAATTACAACTTTTTTTGTTTGATTTTCATAATATTTGATTTTTATGTGGAATTACACACACTGATTTTTCCATTATCTTAATTTTTGTGTAAATTATATTTTTAGAATTTGCGATATTTTTTTTTTTTTAATATTTTGACTTTATGCTATTAAAATGATATTATTTTTCTTTATAATATTTTGATGTTATTCTCATAAAATTTTGTTTTTTTTTCTTGTTAGATTAATATTACTATAAATTCATATTTTAATTTTATTCTTGTCAAATTACTGCTGATTTTTCAATTTTTAAAGCATGGGTGACCGAAGTATGACCCGGCGGCTATTTGCAGCTTTTTATTGACCGGCGGTATAGTCTGAAAATATTATTATATTAATATTATAACAAGGGAACTGAAGAAACGCAACAACGACAGAAATTTTACAAAATTAAATTCCAAAATATTACGCGAAAAAAAGTTGTATTATAATTATGGATGCGTGCATCAATCGACAGCCGATCAGTATTGACCAATTTCCGTGAAAAAAGGTTGCAATTTTTTGGGAATAAACTATTAATTTAACATATAAATAATAATAAATAAAATATAATAATTACATTTTTAAAAGCTGTAATTTAATGAGACTAAAGTAAAAATATGACCATTTTTTTCTTATTTTTATTTTTCCAAAATATGTTCTTAAAAAGTCAGAATATCACAAGAAGTGGTAATTTTTGGAAAAGTAGATTATAATAAAATATGATAGGGAAAAGTTGTAAAATAATAAAAAAAATAAAATAATAAAACAATAATAAAAAAAGTTGTAATATTTGGAAAATGTTTTAAAAATACAGCAAAAATCCTTGCTATATGTACAAATTCTTAGCATAAAAGTTTGGACACCCCTGCTGTAAAGTAACAAATGTCTTGTCTGAATAGTAAAATAATATTATTATAATAACATTTCATTTTGTTTTATGTTTTTATCGCTTTCTCATCAAGAAATCATGGGCTACAGGGTAAGTCATCATATTTTTAATAATTAATACCCAACATGTGATATCTTTAGTCCCATTGAGAAAGGTTCAAATTAGTGATCTTATTGTTAATATTATAATATTTGTACTTTAAAGGGCCAGAAAGGTGAACCCGGTGATATCCCACATGTAAGTTATGATTAATTATGATTAATTATGATTAATTTTTTGTAGACACAAAACATCACATGATTACATTCGGTCGGTATGTTCATGGTGTGTTCATGGTGTGTTATTGTGCCCCCCCCCCCTTCCAGTTGGTGGGAATCCCCGGACCTCAGGGACCGTCTGTGAGTTTTTAATCATATAAAAGCACCGACCTTATTAAAATATGCATACACCATAAATTAATTTATTAATTTATCCGCTTTTGAATTCCAGGGTCCTCCAGGAGCTCAGGGAAGGCCCGGACAAAGAGGCTTCAAAGGCAGGAGGGTACGTTAGAACCTGTGATACTGTGAGAAAATGTAGTATTTATTCATAAATAATGAATTCATAAATTGATAAAACATATTTCTGGTCAATAATTACGCTACAAATGATAATCTATATTATCAATAGCATATTTGGAGACCATTGAGTTATTATTGTAATTTGAGGTGTAATTCACATGTGAGCCACTAGATGGTACTCAAGTACGGAAGCTTGGACATTAACTTCTGAGCCATTTTTATCAATAATCATATGGCATAAAATGCATATCATGAAAACATTTGGTGGTATATAATTATCTGACAAATCGATAATAAACAATCGTAATTAAATTTTTGAGACCAGATTTTTGACACCATTTTGCTTTTTTGGTTTATATTCAATAAAAGTTGGCTTTATTAATCATAATTATCTACCGTTTTTTTTTAATCGTGAAAAATTTCAGTGGTATATAATTGTCCGACAAATTATTATTGATAATCAATCTTATTTAAATTTTTTGAGACCATTATATATTCATTTATACATCATAATAATGCAAATTCAAGAGTATTTAACATAATAATTAGAATATTAAGAGGTTTTAAATACAATAAGTTAGATTAAAAAATTATGGGTCTGTGAGCGTGCACCATTTTTGCTTTATTTGGTTTATATTTACTTTTAATTTAATTAATCATAATTTTTTTTTGTTTTTTTTTATCATTTTATGAATCAATGAATCATTGATTTATCATGTACAAATATACAAGAACTAGAAATTCTATACCAGAGGTGTCCTAAGTTTTATTTAAAAAATCGTTTTATAAAAATGTAATTAAAAATTTAAAAAACTTAAAAAAAATCTGCATAAATTTTACAAAAAAAATCAAAATATTATGAGGGAAAATAACATTTTAAAATAACAACATTGAAATATTAAATTAAAAAAAAGTGCTTTGTAATATAATGTCGATTTTCAATCAACAGGGTTTCCAAGGACCACAAGGTTTTGATGGAGAGCCTGGCATACCCGGAAATCCAGGCGAGCCGGGCCCCCCAGGTTACCCTTCCCTCCCTGGGGTGAGTGGACTTCTCCATAAAGCGGTTCACCTCAAAAAAAAAAAAAAAAAAATGTAGTAAGAGTCAATTTCCTTGTTCCCCTAAAAGGGCAACTTTGTGTCCCAAATGGCGTCGGGTTTCAACGAGAAGGCCGCCGGTCAGACCGCCATGCTGACGGGAAACAGGGTGAGCGTGATTGACCGTGAACGCACCGTTTTGATAAAGTTTTTTGATAAAAGCAGCCGTGGGATCATTTCCGCTGTTGCAGGGTGAAGCAGGACCACGAGGGCCACCCGGAGCCAGCGGAGTGACGGTAAGTTTGGTCATTACTATTTTATTTTTACATAATAACTTCCCCAAATGTTATGAGAATAAAGTCAAAATATTATTGCAATAAAGTTAGAATTATGAGATGTTGAAACTGAAAATGTAATAACCATTTTAGTAGCAAACAATGGTGTGTAAAAGGGTTTCTATTTTTTTTTTGTCACATTTTAATATTTCATATCATCAAACTACTGAACACAAAATGCAAAGCTCTGATAAAACATTCCACTGTTCTCAAATATCTTAATTATTTTTCTGCACAAAATAAGATGAAAAATAAATAAACAAATCAAGAATAAAGAAAAAAAAATCAGTAATAAATAAATAAATATAATAATAATAATAATAAAGCAACTGCAGGGTCTTGAGACACATGCTAACTCGCAAACTAGAGAGCTAGCGACCTAAACGGTAGCCTTCAAGTTATTTCCTTTCAACTTAAATAGCCAAAAACTTACCACTTCCACACGGATAGGGAGGATAACTATTAACAGTTATTTAACCTTTAACATGAACATGAATCAAACGTAATATTTTTTTCTGGGTACATGATACCATACAGCATCCATATCAAGGCGGGGGCCTCAAACTAGTGTCCTGCGGGCTATGGTTCTCACTGTGGTTAGCTAGAGTCCTAAAGCTTTAGAAATATGGGATATATAGGCTTGGATTTGGTTTTCTCCCTTAGATACCTTTAGAATCATGGACAGAAAAAGGATACTGATATCAATATCAAAATTGTATGCTAATAAAAATATTGACTGACCAATATTATTGACATCCGGTTCTTGCTCAGGGTCCAAGCGGAGGACAAGGACTCCCAGGAGAGCATGGCGAGCCGGGACAAATGGTAGAAATCACTTGACACAACACTCTCATGTGATTGGATGACCTACAGTATGCTAAGAAATACGAGGTTTCCTTGGGTTTTTTCCTATAGGGTGAACCAGGCGTGCGAGGACCTGAAGGATTGACGGGAAAACCTGGACCAGATGTCAGTAGAACTCATTTGAAGCAGTTTATGTTGCATCCGGTCATTTGGATATTTTTGTTTTCTTAGGGGGAGACTGGACCCCAGGGTGCTGCAGGAGAAACTGGATTTCCAGGATCAGTGGTAAACAAATAATCCACATATAAATAGAAGTATATATAAATGGTCCCTGACGTGATTTATTACATTTTTTTTGTAAAATAATACCAAAATATTAAAAGAAAAAGTTGGAATTTTACAAGACTGGAAAAGAAAACAAACTTCGGATACTGTGAACATCCAGCAGCAACACGACATTATAAATATACTTTGCTAATTTACCATTTGCTTTCAAAAATCAAACAATGTAGAACATATCTGCAACAATTTTTGTAAAATAATACCAAAATATTAAGAGAAAAAGTTGGAATCTAAGGAGAAAAAGTTGGAATTTTACAAGACTGGAAAAGAAAACAAACTTCGGATACTGTGAACATCCGGCAGCAACACGACATTATAATTATACTTTGCTAATTTACCATTTGCTTTCAAAAATCAAACAATGTAGAACATATCTGCAACAATTTTTGTAAAATAATACCCAAATATTAAGAGAAAAAGTTGGAATTTTACAAGACTGGAAAAGAAAACAAACTTCGGATACTGTGAACATCCAGCAGCAACACGACATTATAAATATACTTTGCTAATTTACCATTTGCTTTCAAAAATCAAAAAATGTAAAACCTATCTGCAACAATTTTTGTAAAAAAAATACCAAAATATTAAGAGAAAAAGTTGGAATTTTACAAGACTGGAAAAGAAAACAAACTTACAGTATCAATGAACATCCAGCAGCAACACGACATTATAAATATACTTTGCTAATTTACCATTTGCTTTCAATAATCAAACAATGTAGAACATAATTATAAAAATAATAAAACATATTTAAGAAAAGTGTCAGGGACCCTTTTAATGTGATCAACCTCGTTCACCCTCTCCATTCTGTCCCTCCTTATTAGGGCGCTCGTGGGTTGCCAGGTACACCAGGTCTGCCTGGCCATAAAGGTCACAAGGTAGAAAATAAACATTTTAGGCTTTTATTTTGTAACTTTTTGAACATGAGTACAACTTGTGAATCTTTTATTAGGGTGTGATGGGCGCTATTGGATCCAGGGGTGAGTCCGGTTCTGTCGGTGTCAAGGTAAGATTTTTGACGGTTTTTGTGACGGAATCTAACAATATTTTTCACTCATTTCCTTGTCATTGTATTTATTGTGCAGGGTGGGTCTGGAACCCCTGGTGCCATGGGTGCCCCCGGCCCAGTGGTAAGTAATACGTATATCTCGTATGCAAATCACCAGAACCTTGATTGAATTTGGACCACTATTCCTCTTTTTCAGGGACCGCCGGGATTACTCGGAGAAAGGGGAAGAGCAGGGCAATCTGGACCTCCGGTAAAACCAAAGCATCCATGATGTTTGTTTGTTTACAAGAATCTGACTCTTGGTCTCTTTGGGGTGCAGGGAAAACGGGGTGCTGCAGGACATGCTGGCAAACCGGGTCCTCTGGTAAGAATGAACTCAACTGTATTATGGAAAGCAGGAAGTGAACAAATGTAACAGTTACTGATTGTAAAAGTACCAGATGGACACAAAAGTCCTGATTTTCTCTTTCGGTACGTGAAAAAAAAAAAATAATTTTTTGTTTTAATTTAATAATTTTTTTAATTAAAAAATTTAAACATTTAAAAAAATTAAAGTAAAATAATAAAAAACAAATTAATAAAATAAAGTAGAAAAAATACTTAAATTATATTAGGAAAGCAGGAAGTGAACAAATGTAACAGTTACTGATTGTAAAAGTACCAGATGGAGGGGTAGGATTTAATAAGCTTTGATTTTCTGATTTTCTCTTTCGGTACATGACAAAAAAAAAATATATTTTTGTTTTAATTTAATAATTTGTTTTTATTTTTTAATTAAAAAAATTAAACATTTAAAAAATTTAAACATTTAAAAATTTTAAAGTAAAATAAAAAAACAAATTATTAAAATAAAGTAAAAAAAATACTTAAATTATATTAGGAAAGCAGGAAGTGAACAAATGTAACAGTTACTGATTGTAAAAGTACCAGATGGAGGGGTAGGATTTAATAAGCTTTGATTTTCTGATTTTCTCTTTCGGTACGTGACAAAAAAATGTAATAATTTTTTGTTTTAATTTAATAATTTTTTTTAAATTAAAAAATTTAAAAAATTTAAACATTTTAAAAATTTTAAGTAAAATAATAACAAAAACCAAATTAATAAAATAAAGTAAAAAAAATACTTAAATTATATTGGGAAAGCAGGAAGTGAACAAATGTAACAGTTACTGATTGTAAAAGTACCAAATGGAGGGGTAGGATTTAATAAGCTTTGCTTCTTCCTACTCCTTTTGGACATGTGGAACTGGGAACTGATTATGGGATGCACTCAATTGTAATCTGATGCATGTTCAAATGAAATAAAACCATTACCATTACCATTACCATTACCATAAACTTTCTCCATGGACACAAAAGTCCTGATTTTCTCTTTCGGTACATGACAAAAAAAATTAATAATTTTTTGTTTTAATTTAATAAAAAAAATAATAAAAAAATTAAAAAAATTTAAACATTTAAAAAAATTAAAGTAAAATAATAAAAAAAACAAATTAATAAAATAAAGTAAAAAAAATACTTAAATTATATTGGGAAAGCAGGAAGTGAACAAATGTAACAGTTAGTGATTGTAAAAGTACCAGATGGAGGGGTAGGATTTAATAAGCTTTGCTTCTTCCTACTCCTTTTGGACATGTGGAACTGGGAACTGATTATGGGATGCATTCAATTGGAATCTGATGCATGTTCAAATGAAATTAAACCATTACCATTACCATTACCATTACCATTACCATTACCATTACCATAAACTTTCTCCATGGACACAAAAGTCCTGATTTTTTCTTTCGGTACCTTTCGGTACGTGACAAAAAAAAATATTTTTTTGTTTGAATTTAATAAAAAAAATGTTAATTAAAAATTTTTAAAAATTTAAACATTTAAAAAATTTAAAGTAAAATAATAAAAAAAAACAAATTAATAAAATAAAGTAAAAAAAAATACTTAAATTATATTGGGAAAGCAGGAAGTGAACAAATGTAACAGTTAGTGATTGTAAAAGTACCAGATGGAGGGGTAGGATTTAATAAGCTTTGCTTCTTCCTACTCCTTTTGGACATGTGGAACTGGGAACTGATTATGGGATGCATTCAATTGTAATCTGATGCATGTTCAAATGAAATAAAACCATTAGCATTAGCATTAGCATTACCATTGTTTCAGTTCTGCAAAACACATAGACAGAATAAGCTTGGATGGACCAATACTCTCAATTACGATGTGAAAATAATCCTCTCCTATCACCACAGGGTCCTATTGGAATCGCTGGCGTTCCGGGATTCCCAGGTGTCCCAGGACAGAAGGTACCATAGCAGTTTTTCAGGGAAATAGGGGATATGAAAAGTTTCAATAATTATTTTGAACATTTCCAGGGTGAAGTCGGACCAATTGGCGTGAGAGGAAGTCCCGGGCAGCAGGGACCTAGAGGAGATGCCGGCCATGTCGGACCACCAGGACCCACTGGACATCAGGTGAGCAGTTTCATTCTTCGATTTAAGGCAAAGAAAACTCAAAAAAAGTCCTGTTGTGTCTTCTTAACAGGGCGCCGTGGGACCGGATGGGGCCCCAGGACCAAGGGGCACAACCGTACGTCAGTTATCAACCAAAATATCTCTCTGGTAAATATTGTTACGCGACCAAATATTTTATTTGGGACTTATTTCCAGGGTCTAGCAGGCATCCAAGGTCCATCAGGGATTATTGGCCCAGTTGGACCCCCTGGCCCTCAGGGAACCACAGGAGCACATGGACCCAAAGGCCAAGATGTAAGACAAAGACTATCCTTTGTGTCTTTTCCATGCACTCGTATATGTAACTCGGATAATCTGGTCTCCAGGGTGACGGGGGCTTTGCGGGTGTCAAAGGAGAAGCTGGACTTAAAGGCGAAAGAGTACAAAAAAACCCAAAAACTGGTGCCTACTTCACTGATGATTAACTTTACGTGACTGCTTCTTCCGGTCAGGGGGACCATGGTGTTCCAGGTGGGATTGGCCCCATGGGGGATGAAGGGAAACGTGGACCTCGAGGTGATGCCGGGTCTGTGGGTGACCCAGGACTTCCAGGCGAGACCGTGAGTCGACTCACGTAAATATAACCTTCTGTTAGCATAACTTAGCATAACATAAACGGTATTTCATGGATCGGATCTAGGGCACCCCTGGTAATCGCGGGTTCCCTGGCACGGATGGTTTCCCTGGTGCAAAGGTGAGATCCGCAAGGTCAGATCTTGTCATATGGTCACATGATCACATTGCTTTGTTGCTTGGTCGTCACAGGGAGCGCAGGGTGAGCGAGGCCCGCCGGGTACTGCTGGCACAAAAGGCCTGACAGGAGACCCGGGACGCCCCGGAGAGCCCGGTTTGACTGGCGCTCGGGTAAGGCTGTCGTAGTGAGATGTTTTTAAACTTCATTCCCATAATCCTGCGGTGATGTCTCACAGGGTCTGTCTGGAATTCTTGGTTCTGACGGAGAAGAAGGCAAACCAGGACCACAGGTTTGCTAGCGTTATCTTCATGCTAACTGTAGTCGGCGTTTCTATTTCTTTCTGTGAGCGTTTCATTCCGTTTCTTCAGGGTGCAGCAGGTGACGACGGAAAATCGGGCCCGGCCGGTTCCACAGGGGGTCGAGGTTTAGCTGGTCCCATGGGCTTGCCAGGACCAAAGGGTCTCGCTGTCAGTATGACAGGACTGCTTGATTTCAGTGACCGATAAACACGACTGACTCCTCTGTGGGTTTCAGGGAGATGGTGGGAAGAACGGCGAGGCTGGTAGTCCCGGGCCACCGGGTCAAAGGGTAGGTTTTTCATAAAAAGGGTCTTTCACTTTGGAGGTTTTCACTGAAGTCCTGAATTCTGAAGTGTTGTAATGATCCCACAGGGAGGGAACGGGAAAGATGGCGAGGAGGGCGCTGCCGGTCCGACTGGCCCAGCGGTAAGGAGCTCATTCCCAAACGGATGCTAGCACTTCCTGGCGCCTTAAGAGTCTAAGGCTTTCGGATCCAATGCCGAGCACTCTCAGATCGAACATGGCGGGAGCACACCAGTCAGGTTTTGCAGTGACCCGGATAAGAGTGAGATTTAGCGGGGTGCCTTAAACCCGGGGTGCCCACTTTAAGGCACCCCGGGTGCCATCCCTGGGCATGCGCAGGGGTCGCCAGTCGAAGTACATATGAAAAAAAAAGCGTATGATACAGCAGAACTCGGATATCGGACTGGCTGAATCATTTCAACACCACCTTCTTGTTTTGCCATGAGTTATTTCTTGACTCCAGTCTCACCTGCTTTTCTTTTAATCACGGCTGCAAGAATAAGCCAACATGGAGCCAAAAAAAGTAGCATTTTTTAATAAAGTAGATGAAAAAATGTTGAATTGAAGAAATAAGTCATGGCAAAACAGGAAGGTGGTGTCTTAAAAGTCATCTTAAATGTTCATTTATTCCCTTCATTCATCATTTATATGCCTTTAGAATTGTTTGCATGTGAAACTAGAAAATATCTGTTCACATTTTTTGACAGTGGTTAGCGCACAGGCCTCACAGCTAGGAGACCCGAGTTCAATTCCACCCTCGGCCATCTCTGTGTGGAGTTTGCATGTTCTCCCCGTGCATGCATGGGTTTTCTCCGGGTACTCCGGTTTCCTCCCACATTCCAAAAAAACATGCTAGGTTAATTAGCGACTCCAAATTGTCCATAGTTATGAATGTGAGTGTGAATGGTTGTTTGTCTATATGTGCCCTGTGATTGGCTGGCCACCAGTCCAGGGTGTACCCCGCCTCTCGCCCGAAGACAGCTGGGATAGGCTCCAGCACCCCTGCGACATTTGTGAGGAAAAAGCGGTATAAAATAAAATAAAATAAAATAAAATAAATAAAAATAAATATTGTCCATTGAAGTTAAATAAAAAAAATTTTGTCACAATTTTTTGTGATAATCTAGCCTTGATGGATGCAGTTTAAAAGTGCTTTTTAAGCCCAACTGAGAACGCATTTGTGGTTTTAATGCCAATGAGTTGTGTATTTCCACACCTCCAAGAAGCACTACATCTAAAATAAAAAAATTAAAATTTAAAAAAAAATTAATAAAATAAAATATTGTCTATTGTATTTAAATAAAAAGTTTTGTCACAATTTTTTGTGATAATCTAGCCTTGATGGATGCAGTTTAAAAGTGCTTTTTAAGCCCAACTGAGAACGCGTTTGTGGTTTTAATGCCAATGAGTTGTGTATTTCCACACCACCAAGAAGCACTACATCT
Organism: Doryrhamphus excisus; assembly: GCF_037039965.1. Lineage (NCBI taxonomy): Eukaryota > Metazoa > Chordata > Actinopteri > Syngnathiformes > Syngnathidae > Doryrhamphus > Doryrhamphus excisus. The sequence continues at coordinate 16,539,445 of NC_136371.1, forward strand.
AAAATAAAAAATAAAAATAAAATAAAATAAAAATAAAATAAAAATAAAATAAAAATAAAATAAAAATAAAATAAAATAAAATAAAATAAAAAAAATAAAATAAAAATAAAATAAAAATAAAATAAAAATAAAATAAAAATAAAATAAAAATAAAAATAAAATAAAAATAAAAATAAAATAAAAATAAAATAAAAATAAAATAAAAATAAAATAAAAATTAAAATAAAATAAAATTTTGTCCATTGTAGTTAAATAAAAAAAATTGCCACAATTTTTTGTGCTAATCTAGCCTTGATGGATGCAGTTTAAAAGTGCTTTTTAAGCCCAACTGGGAACGCATGTTTGTGGTTTTAATGCCAATGAGTTGTGTATTTCCACACCTCCAAGAAGCACTACATCTAAAATAAAAAATTAAAATTAAAATTAAAATTAAAATTAAAAAATCTAGCCTTGATGGATGCAGTTTAAAAGTGCTTTTTAAGTCCAGGGTGTACCCAACCTCTCTCACCCGAAGACAGCTGGGATAGGCTCCAGCACCCCCTGCGACCCTCGTGAGGATAAGCGAATGAATGTTCGGAACTAAAAATTACCTTTTCATTTTTTACTGAAATAAAAAAGATGTCCTCAGTTTTCCTTTTGCTACGCTACATTAAATATTGTTCCCTCCAGGGTCCTGCCGGGAAGAGAGGCGAGCAGGGACCACAGGGTCCGATTGGATTCCAGGTGATACGCCACTTCATAACATGTCGTCTTAACTTACATAACTTTACATGTGGATGCGTTTCAGGGTTTGCCTGGAGTGCCAGGCCCACCTGGAGAATCTGGTAAACCAGGAAGTGAGGTATATGAATACATCAAATATGTTTTTCATTGTTTTACTACAAATAAAACTACCGTGATGAGGGAATGAAGTATTTCTAATGCTGCTTTCAGGGACTCGCCGGGGAGGAAGGTGCTGCCGGAGCTTCAGGATTGAGAGTAAGATCTTGTTTGGTTTCCACGGTGTCAAGTTGAAGTTCATCACGGGATGATTGTTTCTCACCAGGGAGAAAGAGGCGCTCCAGGGGAAAGAGGTGAAACTGGACCCAAAGGACTGCTGGGACCTAAAGGTAGTCCAGGTAGCCCAGGCCCAGATGGACTGAAGGTACTGGACTAGCAAAGACTGTTTCCGTGTTAAGGGTGTTGGCTGCTGAGTCTTGCTGATCTGAAACACATCTGGGTACTTTAGGGAAAAGCGGGTGTGAAGGGAGCTTCTGGAGAAACAGGAAGTCCAGGACTTCAGGGGATGCCGGGTGAAAGAGGCATCTCCGGGGCCCCAGGTCCAAAGGGGGATGTGGTGAGTGTCTCTTGCGCCGTTATTCTCGGTTAACAAACACCATTGTTTTTAATGAAAAGGGGGTCTTGGACTTCAGGGCGCTGTTGGGGACGCAGGACAGGAAGGCAAAGCTGGAGTTGATGGCACTCGGGTGAGTTGAGGGTGCTATATCTCGGATGGCTATGTGTTATATATATATATATATATATAAATATTACAAATATGACAAATACTTGTCCTTTAAAGGGTGCAGCTGGTCCTGTAGGACCCCCAGGTTCCATTGGACCCAATGGTGCCAAGGTGAGACTTACTGATGTTTGAAAGAACATTGAAAATACAGTGAATTTATTCATTAATTGATATCATCATTTTATTTTTAATAGATGGGATTTATTATGATGATTATTATTATTACATGTGAACTAATTCATTATTATAAAATTATATTTGATAATATAACATTAGATTATATTATTTTCAAATCATTCATTTACTACCGCTTATTTCCTCACAAGGGTCGTGGGCATGCTAGAGCCTATCCCTATTATTATTATTATTATTATTGTTATTATTATTATTACATTTGAATAATATCAATATAATATTTTATATATATATTTGTAATTGTTAGTATTTAATCATATAGTATATAATTATTGTGTTGTAATTATATTGTTATTAACATGTATTATTATCATTATTAGATTTGAATAATATTAATATAATATTTGATATATGATAATAATAATAATACATGTTAATAACACTATAATTATATACTATATTATTAAATACTAAAAATTTAATATATATAATATTATTCAAATGTAATAATAATATATATGTTTTTAATTATTAGTATTTAATCCTATAGTATATAATTATTGTGTTGTAATTATATTGTTATTAACATTATAACATATTACTAAAAATTAATATTACAAAAAAATTGTAAAAATTATATATATATTAAATATTATATTAATATTATTCAAACGTAATGATAATATATATAATATTTTTAATTATTAGTATTTAATCATATAGTATAAAATTTTTGTGTTGTAATTATATTGTTATTAACATGTATCATTATCATTATTATTACATTTGAATAATTAATTATAATTATTAAATTATTATTAAATATTTTTTTAATAATTAAATAATTTATTGAAAAATTATTACAAAATAATTAATATAATATATAATATATTCATTCATTTTCTACCGCTTTTTCCTCACAAGGGTCGTGGGCATGCTGGAGCCTATCCCTATCCCATTATTATTATTATTATTACATTTGAATAATATTAATATAATATATGTATATATATATGTATATTTTTAATTATTAGTATTTAATCATATAGTATATAGTATATAATTTTTGTGTTGTAATTATATTGTTAACATGTATCACTATCATTATTTCATTTGAATAATTAATTATAATTATTAAATTAGTATTAATTTATTAAATAATTTATATAATTAATTTATTTATTTAAAATATTAAAAAAATATATATAATATTTAATATATAATATTTTTAATGATTAGTATTTAATCATATAGTGTATAATTATTATGTTGTAATTATATTGTTATTAACATGTATTATTATTGTTATTAAATTGTATTATTGTTATTAGTGTTACTTTTTTAATCTAAAAAATATTTTATTTTATTTTTAAAAATACTGATGTGTTTCAGGGTGAACCAGGCTCCCCGGGACCCAGCGGGCGCCGAGGAACACGAGGCGTACCTGTGAGTGCCACACTTTAGTTATCCCAAATGATCCCAATGTGGCTTCAAACTTCGGAATGTGTGGCGTTCCCAGGGTTCGGGAGGCCCACCTGGATCAACTGGTGCTGCCGGTTTCCCCGGATCTCCTGTGAGTCATCAGTCCAAAACCTTCCACCACATAATTGGTCCAGGTGCTTACTTTTGGACGCCTTCTGCAGGGTGCTGAGGGTCAGCCTGGGGCCAAAGGTGAAACTGGGGAGCCAGGTCTTAAGGGAGAGGCAGGACCACCGGGACCACCAGGACTGGCTGGAATACCTGGTGTACAGGTGAGCATTAGTAATGATATGAAACCAACTTTATTAGATCAGTAGATTAATTCATGGAGGTCTGTGTTTCAGGGTCCAGTAGGTCTGACGGGACTGAAAGGGGGCAGAGGAACTCAGGGTGCAGTGGTGAGGAAGCTTTAGCAACATCAGACCGGTACGGTCTTGAACCTACTGTACACTTTTTGTTTCATTGGAAGTCTTCTCTTCCGTCAGGGTTCTCCTGGTTTCCCTGGCTTACCTGGAGGTGTAGGACCTCCTGGTTCCCTTGTGAGTACAACCGATGGTACTGTGGAATTTAGGAGTAAGTGGATCTAAAAGTGGCGATTGTGGGTCTGTACCAGGGAGCTGTTGGTGCAGACGGTGCCATCGGTCCCCCAGGAAAGCAGGGCACCGCTGGTATTCGTGGTGAAAACGGGGGCCCTGGACTTCAAGGAGAGATCGGAGCTCCTGGCCCTGCGGGTACCCCTGGAGAGAAGGGGGACTCTGGTGAAGATGGTTCTCCGGTGAGTAGATGAGTTTGTTTACATTCCCGACCTCCACACCCACAATTCTTGGTTGCTAATGTTCCTACCTTCCAGGGTCTTACTGGACCTCCGGGACCTGCCGGCGCCGCAGGGCAGCGAGGTCTTGTGGGTCAGCCTGGAATCAGAGGAGAAGGAGGAATGCCAGGCCTGTCTGGTCCGGCGGTATGTCAGAAGTGCAATCAACTGCTACAGGAAGTGAATCGTATCGTAAACATGTCCCGTCCTCTTTGGTATTTAGGGTTTACCTGGAAAAGCTGGCACTCCTGGAGTTCAAGGCGGCAAAGGTCCACCTGGTGGAGTTGGTCCAGTGGGGGCTACCGGGGCAAGAGGAGATGCGGGTCCAGAGGTTGTCAAGTTAAAAACATTCTTCTGTAGTTCATTTATTTGTACTTCACGGCGTTTGTTGTGGCTCGCATTCAGGGCATTGGCGGTGAAGAGGGGCCCCCGGGGACCGACGGACTCCTAGGAGCAAGGGTAGGTGGAGTCGCATGATTGGACCTGAGACTAAAAGATGCCCGCTCAACACCGTTGTGGGATTTTACAGGGTGACCGAGGTAATGCTGGTCCTGAGGGCTTGGCAGGGGGCCCGGGTTCCCCAGGAAACGAAGGTCCAGTTGGTGTTACGGGTAGTCCAGGACAAAGAGGGGCGGATGTGAGTTCTATTGCAACAATTGCTTCCATATAAATGCTAACAGTAGCATCATGGCTGGTTTTAATCAATATTTTGGTTCGGGTTTAGGGTGGCAAAGGCTCTCCGGGACCTCATGGACCACCTGGAGTCCGAGGCAAAGTGGTAAGATTCCGCCCCCACCACCCAGTCTATTTGGTAATGGTAATGGTTTTATTTCATTTGAACATGCATCAGATTACAATTGAATGCATCCCATAATCAGTTCCCAGTTCCACATGTCCGAAAGGAGTAGGAAGAAGCAAAGCTTATTAAATCCTACCCCTCCATCTGGTACTTTTACAATCAGTAACTGTTACATTTGTTCACTTCCTGCTTTCCTAATATTTTATTTTATTTTATTTTAGTTGATTCCACATACTGAAATGCTATGCTAACGCTAACGTAGTCCTAGCATATAAGTGTTTCAAATGTACTTCTTCCCTGAGATCATATTTCTCCTCTCTTGTAGAGAAGTATTGGATGACATTTTTAGCTAATTGGTTATTTTTAGCCTTATGCATTATTAGCCTTATTTTACTTTAATTTTATTTAATTTTTATTTAATTTTATTTAGCAAACATCAACTGCTTGTATTGTTTCTTGAATTGGCTCATTGACTTCCTTACTCAATCCATTCCATAGTTTGATTCCACATACTGAAATGCTATGCTAACGCTAACGTAGTCCTAGCATATAAGTGTTTCAAATGTACTTCTTCCCTGAGATCATATTTCTCAAACAATGTACAGTAATTTGTACAAATAATTTAAATAATTTAGAATAAATAACAACCAAAAAAATTATTTATTGTTATTCTAAATTTAGAAAAAACAACAACCAAAACTTAAAATTATTGTTATTTATTCTAAATTATTTAAATTATTTGTACAAATTACTGTTTACGCTGTACATTGTAATAACAACAATTGTTTGAGAATAAATAACAACCAAAAATTTAAATTGTTATTTATTCTAAATTTAGAAGAAATAATAATTTGTACAAATAATTTAAATAATTTAAATAAATAACCAAAAATTTAAATTATTGTTATTTATCCTAAATTTAGAATAACTAACAACCAAAAATTTAAATTATTGTTATTTTTATCCTAAATTTAGAATAAATAACAACCAAAACTTTAAATTATTTATTCTAAATTTAGAATAAACAACCAAAACTTTAAATTATTGTTATTTATTCTAAATTATTTAAATTATTTGTACAAATTACAGTTTACGCTGTACATTGTTCATATTTGATGTAATCTAATCTGATCTATTTATTCTCCACATTATTTATTATTTTTAGCCTTATGCATTATTTTAGCTGTTTGAAGATGAACTATATCAGCAAGTTGAAGTATTTGTTTTTTACAAATAAGGAGTTAGTATGTTCTCTGTAGGCGGCATTATGAATTATCCTTACTGGCCTTTTTTGCGGTACATTTAGCCAGTGAAGATTGCTTTTATAGTTATTATTATTGTTATTATTTGTCTCTATCATGAAGCAAAACATGTCATGTCTTTGAAAATGACCTTCAGGGCCCACAAGGACCACAGGGAGAGAAAGGATCAGCAGGAGAACAAGGAGAGAGGGGCCAGAAAGGTCACAGAGGTTTCACGGGTCTCCACGGTTTGCCAGGAAACGCTGTAAGATCCCGTTCGGTCTCTTATCTCAAATGCACCTCAGTTTGTTAACCAAGGGGAAAGACTCTGAACCAGGACCACTGTTGCTCCTTTCTCTCCAGGGCGCCACTGGTGATGTGGGCACTCGAGGTATTGTTGGACCATCTGGACCAAGGGTAAGCTCGGTGTTGGGCACGTTACTTTTAAAAAGTAATTATAGTTACTAGTTACTTCTCCCAAAAAGTAACTGAGTTAATGAGTTACTCCGGATTTGTGGTTGTAAGACGTTCATATGATTCATTTTTTCATCTGACAGTAAAAATAAAATAAAATAAAATAAAATAAAATAAAATAAAATAAAATAAAATAAAATAAAATAAAATAAAATTAAATAAAATAAAAATAACCACTGTTCTCCCCGTGCATGCGTGGGTTTTCTCCGGGTACGCCGGTTTCCTCCCACATTCCAAAAACATGCTAGGTTAATTAGCCACTCCAAATTGTCCATAGGTATGAATGTGAGTGTGAATGGTTGTTTGTCTATATGTGCCCTGTGATTGGCTGGCCACCAATCCAGGGTGGACCCCGCCTCTCGCCCGAAATACAGCTGGGATAGGCTCCAGCACCCCCGCGACCCTCGTGAGGAAAAAGTGGTAGAAAATGAATGAATAAATTAAATTAAAATATAAAATAAAATAAAAAATAAAATAAAATATATGAAATAAAATATTGTTTATTGTATATAAATAAAAAAAAATTGTCACAATTTTTTGTGATAATCTAGCCTTGATGGATGCAGTTTAAAAGTGCTTTTTATTCGTTTTAATGCCAATAAGTTGTGTATTTCCACACCTCCAAGAAGCACTACATCTAAAATAAAAAATTAAAATTAAAAAAATAAAATTAATAAAATTAAAAAATAAAATATTGTCCATTGTAGTTAAATTTAAAAACAAATTGTGATAATCTAGCCTTGATGGATGCAGTTTAAAAGTGCTTTTTAAGCCCAACTGAGAACGCGTTTGTGGTTTTAATGCCAATGAGTTGTGTATTTCCACACCTCCAAGAAGCACTACATCTAAAATAAGAAATTAAAATTAAAATGTCTATTGTATTTAATTTAATTTGTTTAGTTTAGTCCTTTGAATGCCTTACTTCCTGTTTCCATACCCTTATTTTGTAGTAACTTCCTTTGTTTTCTGCTCAGCGCATGATGTTGTGGTACAATTCCAATTCTTAATGTCCTGTTTCCAAAGAATCCAGTTAGGACCGTTAGGACTTTGGTAAAACTACATGATCTTATTCCACAGGGACCTCCAGGGGTGGTCGGTCCACCTGGGAAGGAGGGAAGCATGGGCCAGCCAGGAGCAATGGGAGCGCCGGGAAGCAGGGGAGCCAGCGGTGACATCGGAGCTCAGGTGAGCCTCGAGCACAAAGCTGAGACCGAAACCTCTATTCCATGGTATTTCCCTTTTTTTTTTTTTTTTTTTTTTTTTTTTAAATCAGGGTCCCCAAGGAGAACCAGGACCTCCAGGACCCCCGGGTCCACCTGGACCCCCCAGTGCAGCTGTGAAGGAATTCTTTGCAGCTCCTGTGGATTACGATGACAATGGCGTGCCGGAAGCTGTGGAATTCTATAAGGATGACGTTGAAGCCAACGCGCCGCCGCTCCCGGAATTGAACAAAGATGAAGCCGTTCTTAATGACAGTCCCGCTAACGTCGATGTCTCACTGAAGACCCTCAGCAGGCACGTGCAGAACCTACGTAGTCCAGATGGGACCAAGGAGAATCCTGCAAAGACGTGTCAGGACATCAAGCAATGCTATCCTCAAAAAACAAGCGGTGGGAATCTTTTTGTTGTCTTTGGTCTTCGGTCTTCGGTCTCTCACATTAACAGGTTCTGTTCCTCAAACCCAGGTCAGTACTGGATCGATCCAAACCAAGGAAGCACAAAAGATGCCATCCAGGTCTTCTGCAACATGGACAACGGTGAAACTTGCATCTCGGCCAATCCAGCCAATATTTCCCGCAAGGCCTGGTGGACAAAGTCCACTCCCAGTGCCAACAAACCCGTCTGGTTCGGAGCCCACATGAACGGCGGAACCCGAGTAAGCCTTTTTTTTTTTTATTGCTGGTGGACGTCTAATCCACCAGTGTTAGTATCTTTAGTCCAGGGATGCTCAAACTGTGGGGTGCATCCTCCCGGGATGGGACAGGGGTCAAGAGGGGTGTTAAAGGGGGGTTTCAGAGGTGTAGATACTGGTGCCACAAACTCTTACTTGATTTGGAATGACTTCGGAATGACTTACCAATGACTTTGGAATTACTTTGACATGACTTTGGTATGACATTTGAATTACTTTGTAATGACTTTGGAATTACTTTGTAATGACTTTGGTATGACTTTGGCATGACTTTGAAATTACTTTGGCATGACTTTGGAATCACTTTGGAATCACTTTGGAATCACTTTGACTTGACTTTGGAATGACTTTGGTATGACTGACATGACTTTGGAATGACTTTGGTATGACTTTTGAATTGCTTTGTAATGACTGGCATGACTGGAATGACTTTGACATGACTTTGACATGACTTTGAATTGACTTTGGAATGACTTTGGAATGACTTTGAAAAGACTTTGACATGACTTTGGAATAACTATGGAATAACTTTGACTTGACTTTGGTATTACTTTGACATGACTTAGGAATTACTTTGGCATGACTTTGTAATGACTTAGGAATTACTTTGGAATGACTTTGAGATGACTGGAATTACTTTGGTATGACTTTGAGATGACTGGAATTACTTTAGTATGACTTTGTAATTAGTTTGATGTGACCTTGGAATGACTTTGACTTGGCTTTGGAATGACTTTGGAAAACTTTGACATGACTGGAATGACTTTTGAATTACTTTGGTATGACTTTGGAATGACTCTGGCATGACTTTGGAAAACTTTGACATGACTGGAATGACTTTTGAATTACTTTGGTATGACTTTGACATGACTTTGGAATGACTTTGGCTTGACTTTGAATTGACTTTGGCATGACTTTGAATTGACTTTGGAAAGACTTTGTAATGACTTTGGCATGACTTTGAGATGACTGGAATTACTTTGGTATGACTTGTAATTACTTTGTAATGACTTTGATGTGACCTTGGAATGACTTTGATGTGACCTTGGAATGACTATGGAAAACTTTGACATGACTTTGGTATGACTTTTGAATTACTTTGTAATGACTGGCATGACTGACATGACTGGAATGACTTTGGCATGACTTTGAATTGGCTTTGGAAAGACTTTGAATTGACTTTGGAATAACTTAGACTTGACTTTGGTATTACTTTGGCATGACTTTGTAATGACCTTGGAATGACTTAGTCACGCCCCACCCTTTCAGTTCCTGTACGGCAACAGCGAGGAGCAGCCAAACACGGTGGCGGTGCAGATGAAGCTGCTGCAGCTCCTCTCCAAGGAGTCCCGCCAGACCCTCACCTACCACTGCAAGAACAGCGTAGCCTACAAGGACGCCAAAGGCGCCCTGAAGAAGGCCCTGATCCTGAGAGGCGCCAACGGTCAGGAGCTGAGGGCGCAAGGCAGCAACCGCTTGCGATACGCCGTGTCCGAGGACGGCTGCGCGGTAAGTCCCGAATCACCTGAAGATGAAGCGTGATCCACGGAAAACCATCTTATTATCCGTATCTCCTTGTCCCGCCCAATACAGAAATCGAACGGCGGCTGGGCTAAAACCGTGTTGGAATACAGAACTCAAACTCCGGTAAGGCTGCCCGTAACGGACGTGGCGCCCATGGACATCGGAAAAGCTAATCAGGAGTTCGGCCTCGACATCGGACCCGTGTGCTTCTCGTAAAACATTAGAATAAAAAGTAAGAGAATCTGAGAAAATGACTCCACTTCCTGCGAGCGCACGAGTGCACGAAGGTTACACGAGAGACGCGTGACGGGTAAAAATGGCGCCATTATTTATTCATCTTGTCCGTGAAACCTTCACGGCGTCTTTGGAGTGAGGATGTTCTCAACAAACGGCTAATACTCGGAAAATGGAACCAGCGAAATTGAGAAAAAAAAGCCTCGCCATTGGATTTTTATCCCATCAAATTCCCAAAACGATTTTGTTGTAGAACTCGATGCTAAATGCTAAATGCTAAACCTCAGCTGTAAATGCTACACAAATGTAAATGTATTTCATTGTTGTTGACTTGGGATTTGGAAGAATAAATGTCTTTTTTTCCGGGGTGGCTGAGCTTATTAAATAATATCTGACTGTGCTGTCAATCAAATTGGAATGAAATGTATTATTATTAAAGGTTTGGCATCAACTCGTGAAATAATTACAGCCAGTTAAAATCATGACTTACATGTGTTGTTCATTTATTTAAATTACAATATTTATTCCCTGATTATGTAATTATTCCATTTCATTCGTTGATCTAATTATTCATTAAATTGTCAAAGTATTTATTATTATTAAAAATATATTATAGTATTAATATTATATTATTTTTAATTGTTTAATTATTTATTTCACAAATGGATGGCGCATTTAACAATGATACATTTACATAATTTTAAAAAAATATATTTTTAAATATTTTATTAAATATTTTTTAATTTATTTTTTATTTTAGTAATTTCAGTCATTATTATTCAGTATTTTTTATTTCAATGACAGAGATTATTATTTATTTCAGCAATGGATGGCGTATTCAATACCGCATTCATGTAGTTATTAGCAACTTTTATTTCATTAACGTTGCATTACATAGTTATTTTATTATATTTACTATATTACTATATTTATTATATTTAATTTATTTAATAATTTAATGGTACATTTAGTAACACATTTATGTATTAGTTTTTTATTTAATTAATGTCAGGTAGGTCATTATTTAATGTTATTTTATTTATATATGTATATTTATTACATTTATTTAAATTAATTTGTTTTTAATTACTACTTTATTATTCCTATTTTTAGTTAAATCATAACACATTGAATTTTTAGTATTTATTTGAATTTTTAATTCATTTCATGACTTATTTAAGGAATTATTTATCACAATAATTATTTATAACAATTTATGTATAACAATCATTCCATGAATTAATGTCATATTATATATTATTCAAATAATGTTTTTATCTATTTATTTATATATTATTTATGTATTATTTGTTTCACGATTAATTGAACATTTGATAACACGTACGTATTTAATTTAGTCTCATGTCTAATTTAGTCTCTATGGCATTAAACCATACGTCCACTAGAGGGCGACAAAATTACTCAAATCACGCTTGGAGAGACAAGGGCTGTTTTTGTGCTGTTGTAATTTACTGTCAGAACGTTAACCACGTGTCTTAAATATTAGATCCATTTTTTAATTTACTTAAATGAAATAATAGTTATTAAAGAAATGTAATTAATTATTTAATTGTATATATATATATATATATATTTTTTTTATTATTTTAATTTAATTATAATTAAAACTCTTGATTATAATAGCATTTTTTTCGCAACATTTCTATTCTTCTAATCTCCATCCAACAAGCTGACATGGCAGGCGTTTCCCCAAATCTCAGTGTGTAAATGTGGTGTGTGTGTGTGTGTGTGTGTGTGTGAGCCAGCACAAAGCGCTCAAGAGGTGGAAGGCATCCTTACAGGAAGAAGCGGAGCCAAAGTTCATCCTGCACATGTTTCTGGCTTGACCTCGCCGCTGGGCGCACACTGAAAGACGCCCCACTCTCGCCACTTCCTGCAGCCGGCCGGGCCGCCACCTCTATTCGATGGGGGGCTATTTTCATTTTGTGAGGATTTATGAGGTTTATGTGTTGTTTCTCACATAAATGGAGAGCAGGCCCGACAACTAGGTTTGTTATGCAACATAAAAAAACAACAGCAAAAATAAAGCAGAGCAAAAACGCGAGAAAAAAGGTCAAATGTTGACACTAATAATTCTATTTTTACAACAGCTGATTTTATTGGCCTGTGCTCTAAAAAAAATATGAGCAAAAAAAAAAAACCCCAAAAACAGCAAAAATAGAAAAGAAAAAAAACGTTGAAATTTTAATACTAGTAACTAACAATAAGTTGTTTTTTTTGGCTGGCGCTCAATATGTACTAAAACACACAAACAAGAAAATGACAAAAAAAATTTAAAAAAAGAGCAAAAATACATAAAAAGTTGAAATAATGACACTAATACTATTTTGCAAGCAATAATAATAACTCTGACATGCATTATGAGTAAACTTATAGTAATATTACATATTTGTCACAAGAGTGTCCAAAATGTGACAACAAAAACTGCAAAAACAAAAAAAAATAAAAAGGCTTGAAAAGCTTAAAATGTTGATACTAATAACAATATCTAATAATATCTTGTCAATAATGGGCTTGTTTTTCATTGGCTCGACGACATGCAGACAAAAAACTACAGCAAAAATGAAGAAAAAAAAAAAAAGGAAAAGGCGGTGAAATGTTAACCCGATAATAAGAATTTCTTCCCAGTGGTGATTTTATTGGCCAACGTACTATGTACTATCTACTATGTACTATGTACTACAATCAAATGAGAAAAGTACTTGGAACGAACAGCAAAAATGAAAAAAAAGAGAGAGAAGGACAAGAAAAAGTTAAAATGTTCATACTAATAACATTAATTTTATTATTGTGTGTATTTATTATTTATTTTATTTTGTCACCAATAAAAATGTTTTTCATTGGCTCATGCACGACACGCAGACAAAAAACTACAGCAAAAATGAAGAAAAAAAAAAGAGGAAAAGGCGGTGAAATGTTGACCCGATAATAATAAGAAGAATTTCTTCCCAGTGGTGAAACAGCAAAAAGGAGGAAAAGACGAGAAAAAGTTGAAATATTGACACTAATAAAGTATTTAGGGATGTCCGATATTGGCTTTTTTGACAAAAAATATTGTCCAACTCTCAATTTCCGATACGATATATAAATTTTTTAAAACAACATTTTTTAAAATATCGGTCTTCATGATCAGGAAAAAAAATCTGATACTGATATCAACCGATATCGCATTTTTATTTAATTACTTTAAAAAAGTTGAAATGTTGATACTAATAACAGTAATACTCATGTATGACACGTACGAAAAATTCAAACAACCAAAAAATTATGACAAAAACAGCAAAAAGGGGTGAAAAGACAAGAAAAAGTTGAAATATTGACACTAATAGAGTATTTAGGGATGTCCGATACTGGCTTTTTGGACAAAAAATATTGTCCAACTCTCAATTTCCGATACGTGTATATATATATATATATATATATATATATATATATTTTTTTTTTTTTTTTTTTTTTAAAACAACATTTTTTTAAATATCAGTTTTCATGATCAGGAAAAAAATCTGATACTAATATCAACCGATATCGCATTTTTATTTAATTACTTTTAAAAAGTTGAAATGTTGATACTAATAACAATAATACTCGTGTATGACGCGCACGGAAAATTCAAACAACGAAAAAATTGACAAAAACAGCAAAAAGGAGGAAAAGACGAGAATTGGCTTTTTTGACAAAAAAATATTGTCCAACTCTCAATTTCCGATACCGATATGTGTGTGTGTATATAATATACGTATATATATATATATATATATCTCGTGCGGTGGAATGAACATATGTGTTGTATACAACATTTTTTAAAATATCGGTTTTCATAATCAGGAAAAAAATGATACGTACAAAAAATTCAAACAACGCACATTTTTTTGCTGTTTGTCATAATTTTTTCGTTGTTTGAATTTTTCGTACCTGTCATACACGAGTATTACTGTTATTAGTATCAACATTTCAACTTTTTTAAAGTAATTATCGGCCCGATATTACCATAAAAATGTGATATAAACGTGATAAAGAACAGCAAAAATGAAATGAAAAAGAAAAAGGTGATACACAAGAAAAAATGTGCAACTTAATAAAAATATATTCTGGTTTTAGCATATCTATCTTTTTGAAATATGCCTTGGAAGAAGCACGGCGGCCCTGAAACGCTCCAAGTTTGTTCGGATGGCACCTCCTTTCCCCCCACGGGGTCTCCTAACGCTTCCGACTCCATCGAGGAGCCTCCCTGGAAGATTTCTCAGCAACTCCTTTTCCTTCCTGCACACGACGTAAGCCCACACATTAAACTTTCCTCTCCAAAACACGCCGAGGAAGAATAAGCCGCTACTGCGCCTTTAAGATACGATAAAAGTGCCGTACAGGTTTAACGTCGCCATTTTCAATTCCTGATTGATCCCCTCACACGCTGCGTGTCACACATCCCTGATTGGGAAAGGAAAACCAGCACTTGAAGGCCTCACCTTTTCCCAGGTGGGAGGAGCCTACCCGGTGGCGGCACACGGGACAATGGCAGGAAACTGGAAGAGGAGCGAAGGAGTTCCTGTTGGCAAGACCGTGCCGACGTGGAGGCCGGCGACACGCCTCGAGTGCAGGACGTCGAGGTTTACAAACTTCTAAAAATATAGATGTTTTAACATCATTAGAGCCCTCTGGACATGAAATAACACCCCTATGGTAACCTTTTCAGTCCTATTACCCAATATGAAGGTCAAATAAAAAGGGAAAGTATAAGTATACACAATATACATACTATTTCTAAATATATATAATATGCACAATATACATATATAAGTATTTATATAAGGTATATAAATCATGTTGTTCAGCAGTACATTAACCATTATACATTTTGACAACGGTTGGAAATAATTTCATCCCCTTTATAAAAGTATTTTGGAAGTATTTCTAGCAGCGCAGAGCAATTGTCATCAGCTCTCTACTGAAGCTCTTTCAATATACAGTAAAGTCTCGTTATATCGATATTCTCGGGAGTTGGAAAAAATACCGATATAACCGGACTATCCATATATCCGATCCTGCGCCGAACTGCATTAAAAGTGGGCAATAATGCACTCGACATTGTTCTATAACAGGGGTGCTCACACTTTTTCAGCATGCGAGCTACTTTTAAAATGGCCGAGTCAAAATGATCTACCCACTACAAAAATGCAAAACATCTATTTATATTATATATTATATTTATCGTTGTTTACGCATGAGCGGTGACCTAAAGGTCAAAATTCAGTTGTCATCTGACTGGTTGTCCTGTATGTCAATCAAGTAACGAGGATGGAGGATAGGCTTTTGCCTCTTATGTCTTGGTTACCTTCTTAGGCTTCCTCATCCATGAAAATGTTGGTTTTAATACTTTTGGTGTGGGCATGTAGGCCTTTTTTTGGCACTATACCCCTCCATTTCTATTTCCAAAAATGGTCAAATGAACCTCAAAAGAATCATAATAATAAATTGAAGGTCAAAATGAGCATCCCCCGAAAAGCGGCCCAAATGAGCATCCCCCGAAAAGCGGCCCAAATGAGCATCCCCCGAAAAGCGGTCCAAATAAGCATCCCCCGAAAAGCGGCCCAAAATGAGCATCCCCCGAAAAGCGGCCCAAAATGAGCATCCCCCGAAAAGCGGCCCAAAATGAAAATCCCCCAAAAAGCGGCCCAAAATGAAAATCCCCCAAAAAGCGGCCCAAATGAGAATACCCCCTGAAGAGCGGCCCAAAATGAGAACCCCCTGAAGAGCGGTCCAAAATGAGAACCCCCTGAAGAGCGGCCCAAATGAGCACCCCCTGAAAAGCGGTCCAAATGAGCACCCCCTGAAAAGCGGTCCAAATGAGCACCCCCTGAAAAGCGGCCCAAATGAGCATCCGCTGAAAAGCGGTCCAAATGAGCACCCCCTGAAAAGCGGTCCAAATGAGCACCCCCTGAAAAGCGGTCCAAATGAAGCTGCTTTTGTATCGATATAAGCAGACCAAATTGGCTGGCGGGAGATGAAAAGGGCATCGTAGTAACCGGATTATCATAATAACCGGGTATCGTACTAACGGAACTAATTATATCATAAAAGACTAGAAATTTGCCGGGAAATGAAAATAGTATCGTAATAAGTAGTAATTCGTTATAACCGATATCGATATAACGAGACTTTACTCATTCATTCATTCTACCGCTTTTTCCTCACAAGGGTCGCTGGAGCCTATCCCAGCTGTCTTCGGGCGAGAGGCGGGGTACACCCTGGACTGGTCGGCAGCCAATCACAGGGCACATATAGACAAACAACCATTCACACTCACATTCATACCTACCAATTTGGAGTCGCCAATTAACCTAGCATGTTTTTGGAATGTGGGAGGAAACCGGAGTACCCGGAGAAAACCCACGCATGCACGGGGAGAACATGCAAACTCCACACAGAGATGGCCGAGGGTGGGAATTGAACCTTGGTCTCCTAGCTGTGAGGTCTGCGCGCTAACCACTAGACCGCCGTGCCGCACGAGACTTTACCGTATTAAGAAAATGTCTCGATTATGTTTACTTGGTCTATTTTAAAACACAAAAACACACCCCAAACATTTTTTTTACCAATTGTGATCATAATGTGTACCATAGAGGGTTTGTCAGCATTGTCTCGAGCAGTGGTGAGCAAACTTTTTGACTCGCAGGCTGATATAACAGCAATATATATTGGAATCACAAGATGGATCACTCTGTTAAAAATGTGGGTATTGGTACAAGCTACAGTGACTGACCCACCGCCATTTCTTATGTATAGAACATATAGTAGGCACAGTAGCTACTGTAAAACAATACAATACCATAAAATGAACGCATGAAGATGACTTACCTTTCAATCAGCCCAGGTAGCTGCCACTCAGTCAATTTGGAACTGACAAACTCATCCATAGATGCTTTCCAGCGAACTGAAACATCACAAAGAGGGTCCATAAGAACAAACATACCATGAAATGAAATAAGAATCAGTAGTCCAAACGTATTCTCGACATTTATATGCGACTTACAAAACTGTCGTCGAATTCGCGCCCAAACTGCTAAGTACACAATGGACTATCGGTGGCTAACGGAAGCCGGCTAGCATGCAGCAGTCTAGCTTAAAAAAAAACACCGGTTCATCAGTACGCTCGTATTAATTCACGAGATTCTTTAACTTGATATTACATAAAATGGCAAATTGACGAAATAACTGACGTTGTCCTCATAACTATCACACATAGTGCATGTCTCTTGTAATTTCAACAACATAGTTTGGTTCCTACATACTAGCTCGGCAGCGAATGTGTTCGCGTGCCACTTTTGGAGGGAATGGAAGTTTGCTAAAGCTACGTTCACACCGACGCCGAATGTCGCGCTTTGAATCGGCGTCATTTTTCAAAAAAATCTCACGATCTCCTCAGATATGTTTAAGCTCTGTTAAGCTCTGTTACGTAATGGAAACATTTCGAGATCCCGACTGCATCCCGCCTCTGATCCAGAGCATATTGTAGCGACCCTGACGTATTCATGTTGTGGTGTCCGACTGTTCCGGGTGACTGTGAATGCACCACGGGGTGGGGGCGTGTCTGGTGGAGGAAGTACTGTTGTGTTGCTGGCGGTGGTTGCAGTATTATTGTTGTGCAATAAAAAATGTTACCGATCCATTCCTGAAGCTAGTACTCAACAGTGCTTCACGAACTTACATTTTAACAAGTTTATGAAACTTTATATAATAATATAAAGTCAATTCTAAGGTAAAACAATAGCGGGTATGTAACAAACCTTGCTCCGTGCTGAAATTGGTCTCCTCAGATGAAATAAAGAAAGAACCGCGTCAAACCACAGCGCTAATATTAAAGGGAAATTCTTACCGGCTGCCTCTTCAGTTTTGTAGCTCCAGTTTGGGGTGCAGTTCCGACTACCTTTCGATCCCACCTGTCTGCAGCCTTACCTGCTAAAAAAAAAAAAAAAAAAAAAAAGGAAATGCCCTAATGCAGACGCCCACTTCCGGTTTAGATTTTTACCCACCTGATCTCCCGTGTTTAATTTAGCAAAATAACGTGCTAATTACAACGAAAATTTATTATTTCCTTAATGGGTGCTATGAAAAGTATTTTTTATTTTTATTTATTTTTTTCTCATGTTTGTCTTATCTAAATTATTTTGGACAATGGTTTGACTTGGCATTATGATTATTATGATTATTATGATTATTATGATTACTAAGGGGTGGCCCAACCAGTTATTGTTTTCACACCACTGTATATTTTTATATATAATATAAATAATATATAATTGGAATAATATGTATTATTAATTATATTAATACATATATAATATGTAATAAGAATTAATTATTATTATTATTATAGTAATTAATATAATATATTAATAAATATATATTAATAAATTAATTAACATATATGAATTATACATAAATATCTATTATATATGGATATTATATACAAATAAATTCATAAATGACATTAATACTTTAAATATATAAAGCTTTTTTAATTTGGGTTTGACCATTTTAAGCATTTTTAACCAAAACATTGCAAAATTAATAAAAAAAATTATATATAAATATCTATTATGTCTGGGTATAATATCAAAATAAATTCATAAATGACATTAATACTTTAAATATATAAAACTTTTCTTGTTACATTTCATTTGAATTTGACCATTTTAGGCATTTTTAACTAAAACATTGCAGAATTAATAAAAAATATATAAATATCTATTATGTATGGATATAATATACAAATAAATTCATAAATGATATTAATACTTTAAATATATAAAACTTTTCTTGTACATTTAATTTTAATTTGACCATTTTAAGCATTTTTAACCAAAACATTGCAGAATTAATACACATTATATATAAATATCTATTATGTATGGATATAATATAAAAATAAATTAATAAATGATATTAATACTTTAAATATATAAAACTTTTGTTGTTACATTTAATTTGGGTTTGACCATTTTAAGCATTTTTAACCAAAACATTGCAGAATTAATACAAATTATATCTAAATATTTATTATGTATGGATATTATATAAAAATAAATTCATAAATGACATTAATACTTTAAATATATAAAACTTTTGTTGTTACATTTAATTTGAATTTGACCATTTTAGGCATTTTTAATGAAAACATTTCAGAATTAATACAAATTCTATGTAAATATTAGGGCTGTTAATGGATATTTAATATGTAATCGTGATTAATGCCACTTGGTCCATAGTTAACTCATAATTAATCGCATTAATCACAGATGAAAAAAGGGTTTTCTCGACTGTATCATAAGTCGGGATGTAAATGTCTGTGGTAAATGATTCTATAACGACCCTAATGAGGATAAGCAGCATAGAAAATTGAGGAATGGATGGATTCGACAACAAAATGGCCGTCGACGCCATGCTACCAGCCAATGGTGGATTAAATGACAAAATGGGGAGATACGACTATCAACGTGTGACTTTGGTCCCCTTTGCAAGGAAGCAAAAACCCAGCCAACCCGACTGAGAAGACGCCATCATCGATGCTCACGTTGGATGACATCATCACGTGATGAGCGCCTCCACCGCCATGACCCCGCAGTGAAGCTCCGTGGGTCCGAGAGAACCCTGCCGACTTCCCTGCGTCCCCACCCTGACCGGGTCACATCCAGAGAGGTGGACCGCATAGCTCACCCTTGAGCTGCATGCACCCCCCCCATCGCCCCCCCCCACCACCACACCCTTAAGTACGGCCAAGAAGTCGTTCCATTGTTCTCAAGAGCACACGAGGGGCGACGTCACCAAGCACATCTGGGAGAGGCGTGTGTGTGTATGTGTGCGTGTGTGTATGTGTGTGTGTGTATGTGTGTGTGTGTTCTCGTATTCCATCGTTTGCGGTCCACGGCATATTCGAAAAACACTTTCCTCACATGGACCTCCTTCTCTTCACTTCGCAAATATTTCATTTTTACGAATTTATTGCCATAATATTTTCATTTCATTCTTGCCTACTTTTCTTTATATTTCAACTTAATGCTACTAAAATGTTATTTTCTTCATAAATATTAAATATTAAATATTAAATATTAAATATTAATTATTAATTATTAATATTAATATTAATATTAATATTAATATTAATATCAATATTAATATTAATATTAATATTAATATTAATATTAAATATTAAATATTAAATATTAGAGGAAGAGTCAAAATATTAAGGAAAAAGTATAATAGAATAATATATATTAATTTTAATATATATTAATTATTATAAATTAAGAGGAAGAGTCAAAATATTAAGAGGAAAAGTATAAGAGAATAATATATATTAATATTAATTATTATATATTATTATATATATTAATATATTATATATAATATAATATTAATATATTAATATATATTATTCTCTTATACTTTTTCCAATTAATATTTTGACTCTTATTATATACTCTTATTATTATATATATTAATATATTATATATTTATATATTAATATATATTATATATTATTATATTATAATATAATATTATAATATATATTAATACATATATTAATATATTAATATATATATTATTCTCCTATATTTTTTCCTCTTAATATTTGGACTCTTCCTCCTTAATTCTTAATTCCTCTTATTAAATATTAAATATTAAATATTAAATATTAAATATTAAATATTAAATATTAAATATTAAATATTAAATATTAAATATTAAATATTAAATATTAAATATTAAATATTAAATATTAAATATTAAATATTAAATATTAAATATTAAATATTCTCTTATACTTTTTCCTCTTAATATTTTGACTTTTTTCGTTCAAGGTCGCAGGGGTGCTGGAGCCTATCCCAGCTGTCTTTGGGTGAGAGGTGGGGTACACCCTGGACTGGTGGCCAGCCAATCACAGGGCACATATAGACAAACAACCATTCACACTCACATTCATACCTATGGACAATTTGGAGTCGCTAATTAACCTAGCATGTTTTTGGAATGTGGGAGGAAACCGGAGTACCCGGAGAAAACCCACAAGGTTGGAGGTCAGTAAGGGAGGGGTGGTCATCATCAACAAACAAACAGTCAACATCCTGCTTGGTGCGTGGAGTTTGCAGGTGAACTTGAACGCCTCATTGATGGCTTTTGCAGACCAGGAAGTCCCGCCCTTTCTTAAAAGCGTCAAAAAAGAAATAGTCTCTTCCTTTGCCAGTCGACAGAGTCAATGTTTATTTACAACCTTTTTAGCATGTTTGTCCATACATGGGATGTAACGCACCCAAAACAATATATATATTCTTATTATTATATTATCTATATTATGTCTAATTGCGTCTTTTTCCACCGCGGGATGCAAGGTCCATGTTGATATTTTGGAAAGCAATATGCTAACAAGTTATGGATGTATCAAGAAAAAAAATGCATCTCAGCTTTGTCATATACTGTTGGTGAAAAAGCCTATATATAGTATATAGTATATATACAGTATATATATATATATATATATATATATTTATACCCCAAATATTCCAACTTTCCTAAATAATGTTCTCATGATATTATGACTTTATTGCCATAAACCTATACTCAAACCCAATTTACTTTTTATTGTTTTGTTTACAAATTTAAATAATATATATATTTTTTTTATAATTTATCTTAAATTTTATAATTTTATATATTTTATATTATATTTATATTATATTTACATTTTTGATTTGCACACTAAAATTAGTCCCAAATTTATTTTAATATCTACATATTTACTGTATTTACTATATTATTGGTTTGAATGACTTCAAGAATGCAAACAATGTTGAAATGTTTAAGATTTTCCATTTTATTTTAATATTATTAGAAACAAAGTTGTAATTTTTTGAAAATTTGGTGAAACTGAAAAATATTATTGAAATAAATTCATAATTACGGGAAGAAAATTTACAAGAAGAATGTTAAAATAGTTGGAAAAAAACACCTGAAATGCCAGAAAACAGCTACAATTTTACAAAAATAAAGCCAAAATATTCAGAGAAAAAATTATTGTAAAATACATATAATATAAAAAAAATATATACATATAAATATACATATAAATATATGAGGAATATATAATATATATGAGGAAAATTTGATTTAAAAAATTACATTATTGTTTTTTTAAATACATAATATGTAAAACAAAAGTAGATTTTTGGAAAATGAGGTTGGGCAAAAAGTTATATCATGGGAATAAAGCCAAAATATTCAGAGAAAAAATTATTGTAAAATACATATAATATAAAAAAATAATAATAAAATAATATTAAAAAATATATACGTATATAAATATATATATATATGAGGAATATATAATATACTATATGAGGAAAATTTTATTTAAAAAATTACATTATTGTTTTTTTAAATACATAATATGTAAAACAAAAGTAGATTTTTGGAAAATGAGGTTGGGCAAAAAGTTATATTATGGAATAAAGCCAAAATATTCAGAAAAAAAATTATTGTAAAATACATATAATATAAAAAATAATAGTAATATAATAATATAAAAAATATATACATATATAAATATATGAGGAATATATAATATATATGAGGAAAAATTTTATTTAAGAAATTACATTATTGTTTTTTTAAATACATAATATGTAAAACAAAAGTAGATTTTTGGAAAATGAGGTTGGGCAAAAAGTTATATTATGGGAATAAAGCCAAAATATTCAGAGAAAAAATTATTGTAAAATACATATAATATAAAAAATAATAGTAATATAATAATATAAAAAATATATACATATATAAATATATGAGTAATATATAATATATATGAGGAAAATTTTTATTTAAAAAATTACATTATTGTTTTTTAAAATACATAATATGTAAAACAAAAGTAGATTTTTGGAAAATGAGGTTGGGCAAAAAGTTATATTATGGGAATAAAGTCATAATATTCAGAGAAAAAATTATTGTAAAATGCATATAATATAAAAAAAATAATAAAATAATATTAAAAAAATATATACATATATAAATATATATATAAATATATGAGGAATATATAATATACTATATGAGGAAAATTTTATTTAAAAAATTACATTATTGTTTTTTTAAATACATAATATGTAAAACAAAAGTAGATTTTTGGAAAATGAGGTTGGGCAAAAAGTTATATTATGGGAATAAAGCCAAAATATTCAGAGAAAAATTATTGTAAAATACATATAATATAAAAATAATAATAATATAAAAAATATACATATATAAATATATATATAAATATATGAGGAATATATAATATATATGAGGAAAAATTGTATTTAAAAAATTACATTATTGTTTTTTTAAATACATAATATGTAAAACAAAAGTCGATTTTTGGAAAATGAGGTTGGGTAAAAAGTTATATTATGGGAATAAAGTCATAAAATTACAAAAAGAACAAATACAAAAATGTAACTTTCAAAAACTAATAAATACAAATGAAAAATGAAGGTTTTGTCCACTTACAGTATATGACAAAATTGACATGCATTTTTTTTCGTGAAATGTATTCTTAGCATCGCTACACGTGTTGCTTTAAAAGATATCCAAGCGGCAAAGTCATCATCCTTCCGACTGGAAAAATGTTTTGGACGCGTTGGCGTAAGTGGAAGTGGAGTTGATCATCTGACAAGGTCCTCAACAGCATTTTGGAATCATCACCACCTGAAGCTCAGCATTGTTGCAGCTACTGTATATACAAAAACTTTATCTCCATCGTGCTTTCATTCGACGACGTCTAAACGTGCAGACGAAGCGGACAAAAAACGCCAATGGAGTCACGGCTAAAGATTATCCACCGGAGTCGGGAATCCTCGTCAGACAAAAGGGCTGTCTGATCGGAATATGTCGGAGTAGCTTTTGCCGTTGGTCTGCTCGGTGTGACTGTCGATGCTGTAGCAGCGGTGGACCTCGGTGAGCGACGACGCGGCGAAGGACGCCGAGCGGAAGAGGTCGGCGTTGGCGAACGTGCCGGCGAACTGCATCTGCTGCTGGTTCCAGTGTCTCCGCACGACGCTCTGCACCTTGAGGAGGGGCGGGGGTCCCCCAGGTCAAAGACAGGCAACAGTTGCTGGGTCTCGAATTGAAGTCATTGAAAAGTCGACAAGCCGTCGATGCGGACCAGCTCAGTATTAATAAGTGTAGAATACTTTGAATGCATCTTCTGAATGCTTTATATTTGTATTTGACTTCATTTTGCCAGTTTTATGCATAAAAATACTAATCATAGGCCAAAAATATGTACAATTTGCTTAAATATGCATATTGTTGGAATAACAGGCTGTATTCAAACATGAAACAGCATGGTTTTTTTTATTAAAGAGGACCTATAATGCTCATTTTTCGACCATTTATATTGAGTTGTGGTCTCCTGTAGAGCGGCTCCACACAATAACCCGCATAGAAAACCTTGTAGTTTTTGCAGAATCTGCACCTTTTCCGTTGGTTTCTGCTTCCTATTTTAATTCATTCCATCCACTTCACCGTGATTACTTATTGTGTGGAAATATAAGCTAATAACTATAAAAGCAATCTTAACTCGCTAAATGTACTGCAAAAAAGGCCAGTAAGGATAATTCATAATGCCGCCTACAGAGAACATACTAACTCCTTATTTCTAAAATCACAAATACTTCAACTTGCTGATATAGTTCATCTTCAAACAGCTAAAATAATGCATAAGGCTAAAAATAAACAATTAGCTAAAAATGTCATCCAATACAAGAGAGGAGAAATATGATCTCAGGGAAGAAGTACATTTGAAACACTTCTATGCTAGGACTACGTTAGCGTTAGCATAGCATTTCAGTATGTGGAATCTCGAACCTCGTACTTGGGTACGTGACTAAACTAAACTAAACTAAACTAAACTAAACTAAACTAAACTAAACTAAACTAAACTAAACTAAACTAAACTAAACTAAACTAAACTAAACTAAACTAAACTAAAATAAGGTAAACTAAACTAAACTAAACTAAACTAAACTAAACTAAAATAAAATAAAATAAAATAAAATAAAATAAAATAAAATAAAATAAAATAAAATAAAATAAAATAAAATATTAAGAAAGCAGGAAGTGAACAAATGTAACAGTTACTGATTGTAAAAGTACCAGATGGAGGGGTAGGATTTAATAAGCTTTGCTTCTTCCTACTCCTTTTGGACATGTGGAACTGTGATGCATGTTCAAATGAAATAAAACCATAACTATGAACCATATAAGGAAGTCTGCCCCTTGTGACATCACAAAAGAGCAGTTTTACCACGCCTTCTGAAACGAAGCATTTTGAGCCATCCCAAACTTTTTTCAGGACTCACTTCCAAATGCCCAAACCTCATTATCTGAAATGTTGGCATCGTT
The DNA here is from genome assembly GCF_037039965.1 of Doryrhamphus excisus. Taxonomy (NCBI): domain Eukaryota; kingdom Metazoa; phylum Chordata; class Actinopteri; order Syngnathiformes; family Syngnathidae; genus Doryrhamphus; species Doryrhamphus excisus. The sequence continues at coordinate 16,565,014 of NC_136371.1, forward strand.
TAACACGAGAATATAACGTTCTAACATTTATAGGTCAGAAAAGTGGAAAAAGCAGAATAGGTCCCCTTTAATATATTTAGGAATAAGTGAAGCCTTGATATTCGAAGGACGAAGGTCAGCTCCGTCGCCCGAATATGAAGTCATGCATTTCTCATAATATTCCAACTTTTAATTAAAAAAAAATAATTTTCTTTAATATTTCAACTCTATTATTCTCATCAAATTTTCTCATTAGAATTCAGATTTTTTTTAAATATTTTTTTTTATTTTTCAGCCATTTTAACTTTATTCTTGCAAATTGTCTTCAGGTAATTATGACTTTATTCCCATGATATTTTGACTTTATTCTTGTAACAAGAACAGAACCTTTTACACACCCTAATTAAAAAAAAAAGATTCTAATAATATTCAACTTTTTAAAATCCCTTTTCTGTAATATGTCAACTTTATTCTAACATAACATGACAACTTTTTTAATATGAGATGTCGTCAAATTTCAGCATTTTTTTTTTGCATTACTGCAGTTTCTTTTTTTTTAGTTCTGCAACTATTTCACATTTCTTCTTGTAAATTTTCTTCTCATACTTTTTGTTTTATTTCCCGTTTTATTTCTTTCTCATAATATTCAGACTTTCAAAAAAAATGTTCTTGACTATTTTTGGTGACTATTAACACTGTAAGTGGTGAAATCATGAGTGGCTTACCTCCCCATTAAAGAAGCAGAAGATGGTGGACACTAGGAGTCCCTGCAAGTGTAAAAAAAAAAATTTTTTATTTCATGAATCATGAATGTGTCCAAACCCTTCTGGAAGTAAAAGCATACAGTCATGATTCGACTCTCCCAGCGCCGCAATTTACTGCAACCGACGTCATAACAATATTAGTTCAAATGTGCAGCATGTATGTACCACTGGTTTTTTTTTTTGTTTCCTTTGGGCGCCTCAGATTTTTCTGTTGCTTTAGTTGAATTTTCAAATATAAGTGTAAATTACAACAAAAAAAATTGATTACATAGAACAGCGGTCTCAAACACGCGGCCCACGGGCCAAATGTGGCCCGCAGGACACTAGTTTGAATTTCAACTAAAGTAGAGATGGCCGAGGGTGGAATTGAACCCTGGTCTCCTAGCTGTGAGGTCTGCACGCTAAACACATGACCGCCGTCAATGCTAACATAAGCATGCTAAAATTTATTTTGCTATTTTTATGAGTTTCAACTAAAGTAGAGATGGCCGAGGGTGGAATTGAACCCTGGTCTCCTAGCTGTGAGGTCTGCGCGCTAACCACATGACCGCCGTCAATGCTAACATAAGCATGCTAAAATTTATTTTGCTATTTTTATGAATTTCAACTAAAGTAGAGATGGCCGAGGGTGGAATTGAACCCTGGTCTTCTAGCTGTGGGGTCTGCGCGCTAACCACATGACCGCCGTCAATGCTAACATAAGCATGCTAAAATTTATTTTGCTATTTTTATGAATTTCAACTAAAGTAGAGATGGCCGAGGGTGGAATTGAACCCTGGTCTCCTAGCTGTGGGGTCTGCGCGCTAACCACATGACCGCCGTCAATGCTAACATTAGCATGCTAAAATTTATTTTGCTATTTTTATGAATTTCAACTAAAGTAGAGATGGCCGAGGGTGGAATTGAACCCTGGTCTCCTAGCTGTGAGGTCTGCGCGCTAACCACATGACCGCCGTCAATGCTAACATAAGCATGCTAAAATTTATTTTGCTATTTTTATGAATTTCAACTAAAGTACAGATGGCTGAGGGTGGAATTGAACCCTGGTCTCCCAGCTGTGAGGTCTGCGTGCTAACCACATGACCGCCGTCAATGCTAACATAAGCATGCTAAAATTTATTTTGCTATTTTTATGAATTTCAACTAAAGTAGAGATGGCCGAGGGTGGAATTGAACCCTGGTCTCCTAGCTGTGGGGTCTGCGCGCTAACCACTCGACCACCGTGCCGCATCAGAACATATATTTAATATTTATTTTGTCTAATTTTATTTATAAAAGTGTTACACTATCAGCTGTATGTTCTTTTTTTACATTTTTTTTTTTACTAAATAAGACATCCGACTTGGAAATCATGTCGCCAGTTTGTATGTTAAAAGTTGAAATACTTATAAAGCAACTGGCGGACCGGATTCAAATGCTTGGTGGGCCGCATGTGGCCCCTGGGCTGTATTTTGCCCACCCCTAATGTATGGGTTTGCGGTCTGTAAAAAAGCAGGGAAATAGCGTCCGAAATAGCGAGATGTTTACAACCACGTTGAGAAAACTGATTACTGATGGTTATGTATTAGTTTCAAAACAGATGAGATGATATCGGCAAAATATCATATACATATGATCCCAAATCGGAATTTCATATATTGACCAGCCTCATATTTACATTTGTATTGTTTATATTTTTAAGCTTGAAAATGCAAACATAAGCAAAAATGATGTAAAAGTTGTAGCGCTCACCTGGTAATGTATGAGGATCTCCATGATGTAGAGGTAGATCTCAGAGACCCAGTGCTCCTGGGGCTTGTAGGGCAGCAGCACGAACTGAATTCCGAGCAAAGGAATGAGGATGAGGGTGGCCCTCACCGCCCTCATGTAGAGGCTGGACTCGGCCTGGTGGGTCACTCTCAGCTTGGTGATGAGAACCCGCACAATGTTCAGCAAGAAGAACAGGTTCACCTTGACGGGGAAAGATAAAAAATGGTGGATGAGCGAGACTTTCCGTGAGGGTGGGGGCCAGGGGTGGGGGCCAGGGGTGGGGGGTGATGCTTACCACCAACGCGGCGCAGATGGGACCGTGGATGATGTAGAGAAGGGACGTATCCGAGCTGACCCAGCATCTGTCAAAACAAACATCATAGGAAAACAACATCATTCATTTTCTACCGCTTTTTCCTCACGAGGGTCGCCGGGGTGCTGGAGCCTATCCCACGCCAGCCAATCACAGGGCACATATAGACAAACAACCATTCACACTCACATTCATACCTATGGACAATTTGGAGTCGCTAATTAACCTAGCATGTTTTTGGAATGCTAAAACATACACGGGGAGAACATGCAAACTCCACACAGAGACGGCCGAGGGTGGAATTGAACCCTGGTCTCCTAGCTGTGAGGTCTGCGCGCTTACCACTCGTCCGCCGTGCAGCCTCTGGTTTGTATTTTAGATTTTTCATTCATTCATTTTTTTACCACTTTTTCCTCACGAGGGTCGCAGGGGGTGCTGGAGTCTATCCCATTTTGACATGTGGGCCGCGTTTTTTTTTTTCCTTTTTATTATTTTTTTTCAGTTTTTTCGCCTTTTTTTCCCTTTTTATTATTTGTATAATTCATTCATTCATTTTCTACTGCTTTTTCCTCACGAGGGTCGCAGGGGGTGCTGGAGCCTATCCCATTTTGACATGTGGGCCGCAGGTTTTTTTTTCCTTTTTATTATTTTTTTTCATTTTTTCGCCTTTTTTTCCTTTTTATTATTTGTATAATTCATTCATTCATTCATTTTCTACCGCTTTTTCCTCACGAGGGTCTCAGGGGGTGCTGGAGTCTATCTCATTTTGACATGTGGGCTGTGTTTTTTTTTTCCCTTTTATTTTTTTTTCATTTTTTTCACTTTTTTTTCCTTTTTATTATTTGTATAATTCATTCATTCATTCATTTTCTACCGCTTTTTCCTCACGAGGGTCGCAGGGGGTGCTGGAGTCTATCCCATTTTGACATGTGGTATGCGTTTTTTTTTTCTTTTTATAATTTTTTTCAGTTTTTTCGCCTTTTTTTCCTTTTTATTATTTGTATAATTCATTCATTCATTCATTTTCTACCACTTTTTCCTCACGAGGGTTGCAGGGGTGCAGGAGCCTATCCCATTTTGACATGTGGGCTGCGTTTTTTTTTCCTTTTTATTATTTTTTTCTGTTTTTTCGCCTTTTTTTCTTTTTATTATTTGTATAATTCATTCATTCATTTTCTACCACTTTTTCCTCATGAGGGTCGCAGGGGGTGCTGGAGCCTATCCCATTTTGACATGTGGGCCGCGGTTTTTTTTTCCTTTTTATTATTTTTTTTCAGTTTTTTCGCCTTTTTTTCCCTTTTTATTATTTGTATAATTCATTCATTCATTTTCTACCGCTTTTTCCTCACGAGGGTCGCAGGGGGTGCTGGAGTCTATCCCATTTTGACATGTGGGCCGCAGGTTTTTTTTCCTTTTTATTATTTTTTTTCATTTTTTCGCCTTTTTTTCCTTTTTATTATTTGTATAATCCATTCATTCATTCATTCATTCATTTTCTACCGCTTTTTCCTCACAAGGGTCACAGGGGGTGCTGGAGCCTATCCCATTTTGACATGTGGGCCGCGTTTTTTTTTCTTTTTTATTATTTGTTTTCGTTTTTTGCCTTTTTTCTTTTTATTATTTGTATAATTCATTCATTCATTCATTCATTTTCGACCACTTTTTCCTCACGACGGTCGCAGGGGGTGCTGGAGCCTATCCCATTTTGACATGTGGGCCGCGTTTTTTTTTCCTTTTTATTATTTTTTTTCAGTTTTTTCGCCTTTTTTCCTTTTTATTATTTGTATAATTCATTCATTCATTCATTTTCTACCGCTTTTTCCTCACGAGGGTCGCAGGGGGTGCTGGAGCCTATCCCATTTTGACATGTGGGCCATGTTTTTTTTTTCCTTTTTATTATTTTTTTCCCGTTTTTTCACTTTTTTCTTTTAATTATTTGTATAATTCATTCATTTATTCATTTTCTACCGCTTTTTGCTCACGAGGGTCACAGGGGGTGCTGGAGCCTATCCCATTTTGACATGTGGGCCGCGTTTTTTTTTTTCCTTTATATAATTTTGTTCAGTTTTTTCGTTTTTTTTCCTTTTTATTATTTGTATAATTCATTCATTCATTCATTTTCTACCGCTTTTTGCTCACAAGGGTCACAGGGGGTGCTGGAGCCTATCCCATTTTGACATGTGGGCCGCGTTTTCTTTTTCCTTTTTATAATTTTTTTCAGTTTTTTTTCCTTTTTATTATTTGTATAATTCATTCATTTTCTACCACTTTTTCCTCACGAGGGTCACAGGGGGTGCTGGAGCCTATGCCATTTTGACATGTGGGCCGCGGTTTTTTTTTTCCTTTTTATTATTTTTTCCCGTTTTTTCGCCTTTTTTTTCCTTTTTATTATTTCTATAATTCATTCATTCATTCATTTTCTACCGCTTTTTCCTCACAAGGGTCACAGGGGGTGCTGGAGCCTATCCCAGCTGTCTTCAGGCGAGAGGCGGGGTACACCCTGGACTGGTGGCCAGCCAATCACAGGGCACATACGTATAGACAAACAACCATTCACACTCACATTCATACCTATGGACAATTTGGAGTCACCAATTAACCTAGCATGTTTTTGGAATGCTAAAACATGCACGGGGAGAACATGCAAATTCCACACAGAGATGGCCGAGAGTGGAATTGAACCCTGGTCTCCTAGCTGTGAGGTCTGCGCGCTCACCACTCGACCACCGTGCCGCCCCTGTTTTTTTTTTTTTTTTTTTTTTTAAATGAAAGCCTCACTTGTCATTGTAGTAGCAGTGGCGTCCAATCGAATGTAAGACTGCTGGCACCAGCGGGAAACCTGCGCAAAAACGATAAACACATGCTGGACTTATTTGAAGGAAAAACAGGCAAGCGTTCGGGCTTCTCCATGCTCACCCCAGCCTAGCAAATAATACCACACCAGATGCTGCTTCTCGGCAAACACGGCCACCACAATCAGAGTGTGCAAGTAGATGCCCTCACACAGCATCCAGAAGTAGTTACAGCTCAGCAGGTAGAGGTGCACGAACATGAGGAGCTTGCAGCTCGCCTGTCGGTAGAACAACATCTCGGTGGTGACGTGACCTCAACATGTGGAGACGACAACAACAAATGGCTCACCGAGTCGTTATGCGTGTACGCCTGTTTCTTCACCACAGTTGTCAGCCACACCACGGTGATGATGGAGTTCAGAACAAAGGACACAAAGAGGTTCTTGTGCAGCGTGATCCTCTGGCAGCTCAGACTCCTAGGAGACATTTAACTTATACCAGCCGTCTTCAGGCGAGAGGCGGGGTACACCGTGGACTGGTGGCCAGCCAATCACAGGGCACATATAGACAAACAACCATTCACACTCACATTCATACCTATGGACAGTTTGGAGTCGCTAATTAACCTAGCATGTTTTTGGAATGTGGGAGGAAACCGGAGTACACGGAGAACACCCACACATGCACGAGGGTGGAATTGAACTCAGGTCTCCTAGCTGTGAGGTCTGCGCGCTAACCACATGACCGCCGTCAATGCTAACATAAGCATGCTAAAATTTATTTTGCTATTTTTATGAATTTCAACTAAAGTAGAGATGGCCGAGGGTGGAATTGAACCCTGGTCTTCTAGCTGTGGGGTCTGCGCGCTAACCACATGACCACCGTCAATGCTAACATAAGCATGCTAAAATTTATTTAGCTATTTTTATGAATTTCAACTAAAGTAGAGATGGCCGAGGGTGGAATTGAACCCTGGTCTTCTAGCTGTGGGGTCTGCGCGCTAACCACATGACCGCCGTCAATGCTAACATAAGCATGCTAAAATTTATTTTGCTATTTTTATGAATTTCAACTAAAGTAGAGATGGCCGAGGGTGGAATTGAACCCTGGTCTTCTAGCTGTGGGGTCTGCGCGCTAACCACATGACCGCCGTCAATGCTAACATAAGCATGCTAAAATTTATTTAGCTATTTTTATGAATTTCAACTAAAGTAGAGATGGCCGAGGGTGGAATTGAACCCTGGTCTTCTAGCTGTGGGGTCTGCGCGCTAACCACATGACCGCCGTCAATGCTAACATAAGCATGCTAAAATTTATTTTGCTATTTTTATGAATTTCAACTAAAGTAGAGATGGCCGAGGGTGAAATTGAACCCTGGTCTTCTAGCTGTGGGGTCTGCGCGCTAACCACATGACCGCCGTCAATGCTAACATAAGCATGCTAAAATTTATTTTGCTATTTTTATGAATTTCAACTAAAGTAGAGATGGCCGAGGGTGGAATTGAACCCTGGTCTTCTAGCTGTGGGGTCTGCGCGCTAACCACATGACCGCCGTCAATGCTAACATAAGCATGCTAAAATTTATTTTGCTATTTTTATGAATTTCAACTAAAGTAGAGATGGCCGAGGGTGGAATTGAACCCTGGTCTTCTAGCTGTGGGGTCTGCGCGCTAACCACATGACCGCCGTCAATGCTAACATAAGCATGCTAAAATTTATTTTGCTATTTTTATGAATTTCAACTAAAGTAGAGATGGCCGAGGGTGGAATTGAACCCTGGTCTTCTAGCTGTGGGGTCTGCGCGCTAACCACATGACCGCCGTCAATGCTAACATAAGCATGCTAAAATTTATTTTGCTATTTTTATGAATTTCAACTAAAGTAGAGATGGCCGAGGGTGGAATTGAACCCTGGTCTTCTAGCTGTGGGGTCTGCGCGCTAACCACATGACCGCCGTCAATGCTAACATAAGCATGCTAAAATTTATTTTGCTATTTTTATGAATTTCAACTAAAGTAGAGATGGCCGAGGGTGGAATTGAACCCTGGTCTTCTAGCTGTGGGGTCTGCGCGCTAACCACATGATCACCGTCAATGCTAACATAAGCATGCTAAAATTTATTTTGCTATTTTTATGAATTTCAACTAAAGTAGAGATGGCCGAGGGTGGAATTGAACCCTGGTCTTCTAGCTGTGGGGTCTGCGCGCTAACCACATGACCGCCGTCAATGCTAACATAAGCATGCTAAAATTTATTTTGCTATTTTTATGAATTTCAACTAAAGTAGAGATGGCCGAGGGTGGAATTGAACCCTGGTCTTCTAGCTGTGGGGTCTGCGCGCTAACCACATGACCGCCGTCAATGCTAACATAAGCATGCTAAAATTTATTTTGCTATTTTTATGAATTTCAACTAAAGTAGAGATGGCCGAGGGTGGAATTGAACCCTGGTCTTCTACCTGTGGGGTCTGCGCGCTAACCACATGACCGCCGTCAATGCTAACATAAGCATGCTAAAATTTATTTTGCTATTTTTATGAATTTCAACTAAAGTAGACTTTTCGCACTATCATGCTAGCTGTTAGCATACACACGTTAGCTTAATTATAGCATTGTCAGATGTAGGCACTTAAATAAACACTTAGCGCTGTTATGCTAGGTGTTAGCATGCTACTCTTAGCATGTTAGAATTGTTTATGTCTTTATGTCTCCCATTTTTTGTTTTCATTGTCAGGGAATGGCGCGCTCCGATTGCTTTTCTAGTTTAATTTTTTTTAAATAAGGTATTTTTATTCATAATATTAGAACATTATTCGTTCCAGATTACGACTTTTTCTCATTTTTCTCGTTGCTTTATTCCAAAATTACCGCAGATCGTTCCATTTTTGCTGTTGTTGTTGTTGGGGCTATTTTGGGTTACCTCTGTTTAAGCGTTTTAATGTTAATATTTTTCTTTTTTTGCCAGCGTTTTTTCTGTCTGTGATCAAAAATAACTAGAAAAGTTCTGAATGAATTTGAATGAAATTTTCAGCAATTGTTGAAAACGGGATATGGAACAACTAATGATATTTTGGGGGGTGATCCGGATCACCGTCTGGATCCAGGATGTTTTTTTTTAAAGGATTCTTTTAACATTGGGAGTGTCATGATTTACTCAACTTCGTCTGCTGCCCTTCTTCACACATTTTTTGTTTCCTACTGCCATGTTGCAGATATTTTGTTAACCTAGCATGTTTTTGGAATGTGGGAGGAAACCGGAGTACTCGGAAAAAACCCACGCATGCACGGGGAGAACATGCAAACTCCATGCAGAGATATCCGAGGGCGGAATTGAACCCTGGTCTCCTAGCTGTGAGGTCTGCGTGCTAACCACTCGTGCTCCGTGCAGCCCCTAAAGATATTATGTACCTAAAAAAAGCATTCGGAGAGCGCAGACCTCCGCCAAGTTCTTAATAAAAGCCTAAAAAGGAATACTAGCAACATGGCAGTAGGAAACAAAAAATGTGTGAAGATGTTCCTTTAAAAGAAACATCCTGGATCCAGACGGTGATCCGGATCACCCCTAAAAATATCATTAGTTGTTCCATATCCCGTTTTCAACAATTGCTGAAAATTTCATTCAAATTCATTCAGAACTTTTCTAGTTATTTTTGAACACAGACAGAAAAAACGCTAGCAAAAATTAAAAATATTAACATTAAAACGCTTAAACGGAGGTAACCCAAAATAGCCCCAACAACAACAGCAAAAATTGAACGATGTGTAGTAATTTTAGAATAAAGCAACAAGAAAAACGAGAAAAAGTCGTAATTTAGAGAGAATAATGTTCTAATATTATTTTTTAAAAATACCTTATTTAAAAAAATTGAAACTAGAAAAGTATTCCTTGACAATGAAAACAAAAAATGGGAGACATAAAGTTAACAATTCTAACATGCTAAGAGTAGCATGCTAACACCTAGCATAAGAACGCTAAGTGTTTATTTAAGTGCCTACATCTGACAATGCTGAAAATGTTATAATTAAGCTAACGTGTACATGCTAACAACTAGCATGATAGTGCGAAAAGTCTACTTCAGTAGAAATTCATAAAAATAGCAAAATAAATTTTAGCATGCTTATGTTAGCATTGACGGCGGTCATGTGGTTAGCGCGCAGACCTCACAGCTAAGAGACCCGAGTTCAATTCCACTCTCGTGCATGTGTGGGTTTTCACCGGGTACTCCGGTTTCCTCCCACATTCCAAAAACATGCTAGGTTAATTAGCGACTCCAAATTGTCCATAGGTATGAATGTGAGTGTGAATGGTTGTTTGTCTATATGTGCCCTGTGATTGGCTGGCCACCAGTACAGGGTGTACCCCACCTCTCGCACCAAGACAGCTGGGATAGGCTCCAGCAACCCCTGCAACCCTTCTGAGGATAATCGGTAGAAAATGAATGAATGAATGAACGTTAGCATTGCTAACATGCTAACTTTAGCATGCTAACACCTAGTATAATAGTTTCTACGTATGACAAAAAAATGCGACTGTGCAAATATTAGCATGTTTGAAATGCTAACATTAGCATGCATGATAGCTCAATGTACCGGTAAGGCTTAATTAGGTTGTGGAAAAAGTTATAATATGAAAATATGAATTTTAGAAATAAAATCCAAATTACAAGAAGAAAAACAACAGCAAAAATTGAACAATATGCAGTAATTTTAGAATAAAGCAACGAGAAAAATGACAAAAAAATCGTAATCTAGAGAGAATAATGTTCTAATATTATGAATAAAAAGACCTTATTTAAAACCTAATGAGGGTTCAAATAAAATGAGAAGTTTGGAAACTTTTATAGGAATGAAGTCAAAAATATAAAAAGAAAAAAGTAGCAATTTTATGACAATAAACTTGTTGTCCTGTACCATCTCAATCATATGATTATTAGTAATGTTATTAGTATAACACCAGGCTAGTTATTGTTGTACATGCTTACTTAAAATGGAAGAATATGGCCAAGGATATGGTCAGCGAGACCAGTGAAAGTCCGTGTCCGATCATGACCAGGTAGAAATGAGTCATCGCCGCCTTTAAGTAAAAAAAAACAAAAAAACACAAAGTTTCCCAATCCCGCAGAAGACATTCCGTTATAAGCTGCGTGTGTTTTTCCGGCGTCCATGTTATCGGCTCTCACCGTGCCGTGGTGTGTGATGTTGGCTCTACAGTTGGTAAAGTTGGTCCATGTCCGGTTGCTCTCCGGGTGGCGCCACCACTCGCCCGTTTCCGTGCAGACTTTGGACGCCGTTGCTGCCGACAAACACGGCGATGAGTGAATTTTTACCCAAAGTAAGATTCCTTATTTCTAAATGGAATATTTTTGTAGTTACAGCATAGAAAGCCTGTACATTATTAGAGCCCTCTAGACATGAAATAACACCCCTATAGTCACCTTTACAATCCTATTACCCAATGTAGAAGAAATAATAACAGAAAAGAAGACATAAATAAGACCTGTTCTGGTGTGTTATTATATTATATCATATCATATCATATATCATACTATACTACACTACACTACACTATACTATATTATTATATTATATTATATTATATTATATTATATTATATTATATTATATTATATTATATTATATTATATTATATTATATTATATTATATTATATTATATTATATTATATTATATTATATCATACTATACTATACTATACTATATTATATCACACTATACTATACTATATGATATGATATTATATTATATGATATGATATGATATTATATTATATTATATTATATTATATCATACTATACTATACTATATTATATCACACTATACTATACTACATTATATTATATTATATTATATTATATTATATTATATTATATTATATTATATTATATTATATTATATTATATTATATTATATTATATTATATTATATTATATTATATTATATTATATTATATTATATTATATTATATCATACTATACTATACTATATTATATCACACTATACTATATTATATATTATTATATTATATATTATTATATTATATTATATTATATTATATTATATTATATTATATTATATTATATTATATTATATTATATTATATTATATTATATTATATCATACTATACTATACTATATTATATCACACTATACTATACTATATTATATATTATTATATTATATATTATTATATTATATTATACTATATTATATTATATTATATTATATTATATTATATTATATTATATTATATTATATTATATTATATTATATTATATTATATTATATTATATTATATTATATTATATTATATTATATTATATTATATTATATTATATTATATTATATTATATTATATTATATTATATTATATTATATTATATTATATTATATTATATTACGGAGTGTTTCACTTACTGACACCTAGTGACCAAAGTAGAGAACTGAATGCATTTTCTGAATGCCTTATATAATATGTGTATTTTACTTCATTTAACCATTTTTATGCTTGAAAATGCTTAATTTAAGCAAAAACTATGTTACATTTCTTTTAATATGCATATTTTTGAACTAATTATACGCCTATTGAACCATAAATTAACCATGAATCATTAATTAAACTGCTTATTGTTGATTGTGAAATTCAAACACTGGCAACGACACAATTTTGAAAGCTGCACATTTGTATGTGGCACAAACATCCGTATAATACTGCGGACATAAATGGTAACACTTTACAATAAGGTACAGAAAATTACAGTATTTAATGAGTACCTCATTGGTTCCTCAGTAAGTACTCTAAATTGATGTGCCTTATTAGTTCCTCATGAGTTCCTCATTAGTTCCTCAGTGTTTTGTGTACCTTATTGTAAAGTGAGACCAATGAATTCATAAACTCACCATAAGTGTCAAAGTCTTTGTAATAGTCTGGGCAGCTCTGCTCTACCGTGAGTCCACGCTCGGTTTCATCCCAGCACAGCCAACCATCCCATGTTGTGTTGCACACGGCTCCTGCAGGCAAAACAAACAAATCATGAACCTCACACGCGAACGTGCCGCTTAGCGTGTTCCGCCAAATCACCACCTCACCCGTGGTCTTGGCTCTACGGTGCCAGTCTCCTCTCACCATGCGCTGGAAGCACTCGTACTGGGCCGTGACAATTTGGATTCTTGTGGCCAGATGTTCCCCGTGATGTTCCTGATCTTCAGAACTTTCAGCCATCAGAAGCTGCTTGAAGCATCACGAGTAGTTACAATTATTTTCCATTCCCGCGTAAAAAAAGCAGCTTTTGTGTGCGTCTTTGGAAAACCTTGCTCAGGGAGAACATCAACAGGAGGAACGTGACGCCGTTCAAGTCCGTCTGTGCTGACAGACGCATGGTCTGTGGGAAAACACATGGGAAACGTATTGAACCCCTTGGTCCTTTTCCAGATGGTACGACTCTAACCGGAACGTACTTTAACCAAATCCATTTATCAGTTGGTATTTCTTCTGTTTGGAAAGTCTAAAAAGCCTACAACAGGGGTCTCAAAAATGTGGCCCGCGGGCCAAATGTGGCCCGCAGGACACTAGTTTGAGGCCCCCGCCTTGATATGAAAGTTTAATATTAGTTTGATATGGATGCTGTATGGTATCATGTACCCAGAAAAAAATATTACGTTTGATTAATGTTCATGTTAAAGGTTAAATAACTGTTAATAGTTATCCTCCCTATCCGTGTGGAAGTGGTAATTTTTTTGGCTATTTAAGTTGAAAGGAAATAACTTGAAGGCTACCGTTTAGGTCGCTAGCTCTCTAGTTTGCGAGTTAGCATGTGTCTCAAGACCCTGCAGTTGCGCAATATGTTGTAAATAAAAAAAGTATAAATGTGACTATAGTAGTGTTTTGCTCTAATTTTAATTTTAATCTGAAAAAAATAATTTGTCTACCCACTATCTATATGTGGTTTCTTAAGTTTTTATTATTTCCGTTTTATTATTATTATTATTATTATTATATTTATTTATTACTGATTGATTGATTTTCTTTATTCTTGATTTGTTTATTTATTTTCATCTTATTTTGTGCAGAAAAATAAAAATTAATATATTTGACAATATTTGTAGAAAATCAGAACCAAAACACTGAAAAAGTTTGTATATTTTTCTGTTTTTAATAAATACGTTTTTTTTTTTTTTTTGGAAAACCTGATGCCTTGCCCAGTCCCTAGCTCCAGTGGCCCCCAGGTAAATTAATAATTAAACTAATAATGAATGTGAGCATAATGTTTATTCTTAAACTGACACATTGCCATACTACTATATATTACATAATCGCCCTAATAATAATAAAAACCCAGCGTTATTTATTTAACAGAGAGTGAAGTTTTGGTGCGTATTATTAGATTATGTGGTCATAAAGTTGAAGCTTCTCTCTTGTCTCTTGTCCACCTCAGCTTCCTTCCTGTATGAGTTATGCGTGTTGAGCAAGTTTAGCCACACGAGTCCCAATGCAGCCCGAAAACCTGCAGCGACTTCCTGTAAATACCCCATTATTAGACACAGTTGACCCCAAAGAATGCACGTATGGTTGTTACTAGAACATGGAAGCATTTATTTACCCTCACTAGCTCTACTTGAATCCATTTTAAATAAGAATTCAAATGACACTGTGTGTACAATGAAAGTATAAAGACCAGCTTACCTTTTTGCAGGTGAGTCGAAAAAGAGTCGTTTAATCCTGAGACTTGTTTGTTCGGTCTTGGTGTATAATAAAAATGGTTCAGGTTCAGAACTTGATGGGGGTCCTCTGTGTGTCTGGTAGTGTTTCCCTGCACAGTCTGAGCCGTCCTGATAAGATACAGTGTGGATGACATCTCCACATGGGAATTTCGGCTCTTTAAATCGAGTCGCTACTTACGAGTCGGTTCACTGATAGAAATTTTTTCGGCTCCTGAATGGCTACCTATAAATACAACACAATACACTAAATAAACAAGATACATTTAATAAAAAATATATACACCGTACATACACATTACTACAATACACAATATTATATTTGCAGCTTGACTTCGAAGAGCCGAATCTAAGAGCCGTTTCGTTCACGACCGACACACTAGAAATGACGTCATGGGAAGTGGAGGGACACCCTCGAGCTGCGGGAGTTTAAAACAAAATCTTTTTAGTGAAACCACACCGTTTGATTCAACTTAACGAGTAATATAACAACTTATATAATAACTTTAGCAATGTGTGCCTTTTTTAACTTTTAACTTTTAACCTACTAAGCCTTTCTACTGTGTCATTTTGATGCACTAAATATACCCGTTATTCTCAAGTCAAGTTGCCAACTCGCAACTCAATTATTCTGTCGAGTCATATAAATTCAAGTAAAAATACATTATGATCACATACCTTTTGTTACGTTATTGCTGATTTATGTAAAATAAAGCCGTATTGCAACAGCGTCCTCTGCTGGCTTTGGTGTCGTCACACCGCCATGTTTTCAATCATGGGCGAACTTCTGTTACCAGAGTTTGAGAGCGTATGGAATGGAATATATGGTCGAGAGACCTCATTTACAACACTTTGCTTAAAGTTCTGTAATGAAACTGAAGTAAAGCAGTAAGGTTTTGTTTCTCTGGTGAAGTCACAAACCTCCGTCACAGTTGTTTACCTTTCTCCTCATTCAGCCATCTTGAATGTCAAACACTTCCTGCTTGCCGCAGTCTCAACTCAACATGTAACTGTGGCGCCATCTTGTGGTCAAAATAAAGCAGTGTCTTAAAATAGCATGCGGAAACACCACAACGTTATACAAAGCCTAAACATCTCAGCTTACATCTCGTGTAAAAGTACAAAAATAAGTAGAAAATATGAATACATATACATTTATTGATTGGTATATATGATACGGTATATATGACATATATATGATATAGGACTGCGGTTCAGTGTTGTTGTTTTACTGGGGAACTTTTATTTTGAAGGATTGATTTTACGGGCAAACCTGTGTCTGTACATAGGTGGTCGTACAACTGAAAGGTACTCTTTGTTTACTCCTGTGACGATTTATTTATTTTGCAATCGAGCAAAGAAACGGGACAAAAAAAAAAAAGTGACAGATGCTACCCAGCATGCCTTGCGGCAGGGAAATCGGGCACACAAGCTGGTTTGCAAGTCATGTCGCAGCTGTTGCATGTTATTAAAACGATAGGAATGAAAAGTTTGATAAGTTTAATAATTTAAAGCACACAAAGTGATACATAAATATACACCACCGACAGGAAGTAAGCTATAAATACACAAATACAAATACATTCAGCAAGTTAACGAGGAGCAAACGACTACTGTACTTTATATCTTGCGGCATCAACGTGTTCATTCATATGCCCGATGACTGATTTAAGTGCTCAACGTGTTGCTACATTTAAAAAGAACGTAGATAATATAGATAATATATTACAGCAGTGTTCTGTTCTGAAGTAAACAAGAGAACCACACAAAACAAACACTATCACAGTCACTGTTTTGGACTATTTACACACAAATAAACAAATCTCGCTGTAAAACCAAGCTGGAATCCACAAAGGAAGACAACATTTGGTCGAGCTTTAAACATCTATTTTGCTGTTAATATTGCTGGGTCAGGAATTGTGCCAAATTTGAATCCTGAATGAAAATTACAATGAATGAGGTGTCCTGCGCAAATTTAATTATACACAAAATAAGTCTAGAAATGCTCAAAGCAAATCTCCAAGGCACAAAACGTAGTTTAACAAAAAAAAAAAAAAAAAGAATGTACTTCAATTTGGGCTCTAACTCGGTAAATTTGAAAAAAGGAAGCCAGGTAACATGGCAACGTCGTGGTTAAATGCAAGACTTTATGCGCCTACTAGACTTATTACTCTAACACATTTTCCTGGTTGATAACTGTGCCATGTCATTATCGTAATTCACATTTCAACCACCAGATGGTGCTAAAGTGTAGTGCACCTGTGTTGAGCCACATTAGCTTAACACAGAAGTACTATTCATTCATTTTCTACCGCTTTTCCTCACGAGGGTCGCCCACAGAAGTACTATGTTGTTTAAAATCAATTTTTATGTAAATGACGTTTTTTTTTTATTGGTGTTCATGCGCTCACTTTGTTCATTCTGTCTGAACGAGAGGTCTCACTCTGTATGTTCTTTCCACTATAGAACCAATGCGCACAAACAGATGCAGAGTGAACCCTCTTGTCATCCAGAGACGAGCACATGTGGCCCATTATTGACCTTTTTAAAAATTATTATCGTTCGATTTATTGAAACAAGTGATTGGTGACTCGAGTGAATCAAGGACCCGATTCATTTTATGACAATGATTCGGGTAGCCGATGCACATGTGCGAGTTTCTGCACTCGGGTAAATTGAGTACCGAATCCACACAAGTTCGTGACTAATGATTCAAGTGCACCGAGTACCCGATTCATAACTTGTAAAGCTCCGTGATGGATGACCTGAGTAAATTGAGTACCCGATTCACGCAAGTGACTTAAGTATCCGGAGTAGCCGATTCATTCGAGTTTCGACACGTATGTATTTGTTGCACATGATCTCTGAAATGAGCGACTCTTCTGAATCGAGTACCCGAGTCACGTAACGTTCGCCAGGTGCACTTTGTGATGGCTGATCCGAGTTAATCTGAGTACCTGATTTACATGCGTTCTGTAACGAATGACTCCTAAGAGATGGAGTCAATCAAAAGAATCAATTTTCCCTAACATTCCTAACAACTAAACTACAAACATTCCATGCAAATGAAGACTTCCGAAGCGAAAATTCAAAATGGCACATGAGTTCACCCCTGCAGGAAGTTTTCTCTTTTGGAGGGAAAATGTAAGCAGTACATCCGAGGGCACGACAAACGTTGTTCCGTGTTGTGTCCGTCCTGAAAGAAGGCACCCTCAGTGTTGGGAATTGTGGATCATTGAATCCATAAGAGGAATCTCGCTGGTGATCACAATATGTTTGCAGGGACTCCATGTCTCGCTGTTAGGATTCTTTGGAAAAGTTGTACAATTCCATATTTGGACTACAACAATGCCGATGAAAGGAAAAACAAGCTTGGATTACATCCGAATCCGATGTGGGAATGAACTTCAGGCTTTTGTTTAGCGTCGTTTAGTCAGAGGCCGTCCCTCTCGAATGTGCTTTGTACTCCGTTTTTCCGATTTCACCTTCTCCCGTCCTTTCCTCAGACGGCGTGGAGGCGGAGTCCCTCTCGCTTCGCTGTCATCCTGAGTGCTGGATGTATCCATCCCGTCTTGCTCCTCGGGAATGTTGGAAATAACACCACTGCTTCCGTCGAGAATGTTCCTAAGGGAGGGGTCTTCTGGCGTGCAGGTGGCGGTGGTGCCGCTCTCACTGCTGCTCAAGTCCTGGTCTTCGTTGTACCTTCCGCTTCTGCCGGGATGCGGAAGCGACGAAGCCCTGAGCGACGGCCTTTCCCGCTCCACTTCACGGATGTTATGCTGAGGCTCGTTCATGTCCACACCGGAATCCAGACTGGTGTCGTTGCTGCTGGGGGGGCGGTGGCGGCTCTGCAGCTCAATTATGGAATGCCGCACCTGAGCGGCCGGTTTTCCATCTAAGGAGACAAACCAGGCTCTGGGATGGGATGACGACGATTTTCCCCGTGTCAGCTCCAACAACGTGTGCTCTGAGATCAGTTGCAGCTCTCTCGGAACGCCGTGACCACCGCTGAAGGAGTCCATCCCGGCTGCTTCGTTGAGGGTTCCTGGTACTGAGACCGAGGACTCGAGGTTACTATAGCAACCCCACACAGAAACCGGAGGCTCTTTGCTGAGCGGAGGAGTCTCCAGAGACTTGGGATCATCCTGGTTGCTTTGCTGTTGGTCGTTTTGGACTTTTCCGAGAGTCTGAGTGTAGCTGTCTTTACTCGGAATCTCGGAATCAAACTCATTTCCGTTGCGGGGGAATGTAGCGGACTTGCAGCCTGCTTTCTGGGAATCTTGGGGTGCCGGAATAATGGCCACCGACTGGTTGTAGATATGAAGCAGCTTATCCGGGAAGTTGATGTTGCTTGAAATATTCTCGTAAAGAGGAGCGGAACGCCGCCCGGATGGATCCTCGACGTAAATGTTGTAGTTGGCTTTGTGCCTCGGAGTGGAAGAAGGGTCACACTGGACACTGCAGGAAGCTAGCATGTTCTCACCTGAGTGGAACAGCAGACCTTCTTCCATGTGCATGGAGGTGGTTTGGTCCTTTTTCACCACTGTGAGTTTGGAAAAACGGGCACGCCTTTTCCCGGGATCTCGGTGGGAACCGCTAGAAAACCGTTTCAGTTAATTATTAGCAAAACATTTTTTTAATTAATTCGATTTCTTACCCGCAGTGACACAACAGGAGTGACAGAAATCCAATCACGACAACGAGCGTTCCCGCCAGTATTCCCGCCAACAGGAGCGTGTGGTGTGACATGAAATCCAAAAAGATTCCATAGCCATGGTGATCTAACACATGATCATACAGAACATCAGTACTGAATATAACACCAAAGCCACCTCACATTCATATTCACCATTGGACGGTAGGGGGGCGGCGATCCAGCATCCGAGGTGGGAAGCGGTGTAAGTCCAAACCAGCTCCTCACCGGCTGTCTTCACTACTCCCAGACCTTGATTCTCCCAGGCACCTCAAAGTAATCATTCAAGAGATATTATATACACTTGGGTAACCTTCCTGGTTCAGGCACCAACGTGGGCTCCGACCGAGAACCTTCAGAATAAGAGTCAAGCTGAAGACCCAGACTGGCTTTTATGGTAATGGTAATGGTAATGGTAATGGTAATGGTATTGGTAATGGTAATGGTATTGGTAATGGTAATGGTAATGGTATTGGTAATGGTAATGGTATTGGTAATGGTAATGGTAATGGTAATGGTAATGGTAATGGTAATGGTAATGGTTTAATTTCATTTGAACATGCATCAGATTACAATTGAGTGCATCCCATAATCAGTTCCCAGTTCCACATGTCGAAAAGGAGTAGGAAGAAACAAAGCTTATTAAATCCTACCCCTCCATCTGGTACTTTTACAATCAGTAACTGTTACATTTGTTCACTTCCTGCTTTCCTAATATAGTTTTTTCCCATCCATCCATCCATCCATAACCCTAACCCTAATCCCCTAATCCCTGACCCTGACCCTAATCCCCTAACCCTAATCCCCTAAACCAACCCCAACCCCTAACCCCCTAACCCCTAACCCCCTAACCCCTAACCCCTAACCTTAACCCCCTAATCCCTGACCCTATCCCTAATCCCCTAACCCCCTAACGCCTAACCCCCTAACCCTAATCCCCTAACCCCCTAACCCCCTAATCCCTGACCCTAACCCTAATCCCCTAATCCCCTAATCCCCTAATCCCCTAACCCTCCAACCCCCTAACCCTATCCCTAATCCCCTAACCGCCTAACCCTAACCCCCCAACCCCCAGCCCTATCCCTAATCCCCTAACCTTAACCCCCTAATCCCTGACCCTATCCCTAATCCCCTAACCCCCTAACCCCCTAACCCCTAACCCTAATCCCCTAACCCTAATCCCCTAATCCCCTAATCCCCTAACCCTCTAACCCTAGCCCCCCAACCCCCTAACCCTATCCCTAATCCCCTAACCCTAATCCCTAACCCCTTAACCCCCTAACCCCCTAATCCCTGACCCTAACCCCTAAAACCCCAACCCTAACCCTAACCCTAACCCCAACCCTAACCCTCTAACCCCCTAACCCCCTAACCCCCTAACCCTAATCCCCTAATCCCCTAATCCCTGACCCCCTAATCCCTGGCCCCCTAATCCCTGGCCCTGACCCTAATCCCCTAACCCTAACCCCCTAACCCTAACCCCCTAACCCCCTAACCCCCTAACCCTAACTCCCTAACCCTATCCCCTATCCCCTATCCCCTATCCCCTATCCCCTATCCCCTATGCCCTATCCCCTAACCCCTAACCCTAACCCTATGGACAATTTGGAGTGGCCAGTGAACCAAACAAGACTGAGCAGCGAGAGCTAGTTGGTCATGGCTGGTGTCACCAACTATAAATTTAATTTTTGACCAAAAATGTATCATTCGCTTTCATACAAAAGAAAATACAACATATTTATGATATTGAGATATCATATCAGGGACCCTTTAATACGTGACACTGACTCCTACCTGTCTGGAGGTTGAAGGCCCAGGCTGGTACGGTGTCGGAGGCGCGGAGGCGGGTGCTGCCCCCGAGTGGCACGCTGACCTGGATGGGTCCTCGAACCTGGAGCTCTTCTCCACCCACATAGAGAAGGACACTGATCGCAGCCACCGGTTTCAACTCAATGCTTTTAAAACCTGGGTTTGATACCGATGAACTGTAATTTGACGGTTGCATGTATAGAACGTACTATGCAGTTTTTCCGGTCCGGTACTTGACACCCACCTGATCCGTTGGCAACAATGCCTGGGGTGCAGTTCTCACAGTCCTTGGCTATCTGTGGCACGGTCAGGTAAGCAGTCACTGACGAGATGTTGCTCCTGTCGGGTTGCGCGAGGAGGTTCTTGGGGAACATTATCTTTGGTTGGGAGGCACTGCCTGTGTGAAAAGGGACCCCAAACTAACTAACCGGAATCTAACGGCAAGACTTCCCACTTGGGCCCTGTGCTGACTTACCGGGTAACTTGGCTGTGATCAGCACCGAGTCTTCAAACAGCCAGATGTTGCCTTGCCTCTGAGGGATCAGCAGCAACGTCACAGCGGAGAAGACTGAGAGATGACCACATCCATTAGAACATTGAATGGGAATCTTGCAGAGAAACACTTAGTTAGCCTGGTTATGGGTTACCACTTCCACACAGAATGCGAGGAGAGACATTCAGCAGATAGCACTCAACTCTGAAGGGCTTTTTAATCTTAAATTTGACTGTTTTCTTCGAATGTAACAAAGGAAGATGCCAAAAATCTACCACTTCCACACAGAACGTGAGGAGAGATATCGAGCAGATAGCACTCAGCTCTGAAGGGCTTTTTAATGTTAAATTTGACTCTGTTTTCTTCGAATTTAACAAAGAAAGACGCCAAAAATCTACCACTTCCACACAGAATGCGAGGAGAGATATTGAGCAGATAGCACTCAACTCTGAAGGGCTTTTTAATGTTAAATTTGACTCTGTTTTCTTCGAATTTAACAAACAGAGATGCCAAAAATCTACCACTTCCACACAGAACGTGAGGAGAGATATCGAGCAGATAGCACTCAACTCTGAAGGGCTTTTTAATGTTAAATTTGACTCTCTTTTCTTGAAATTTAACAAAGGAAGATGCCAAAAATCTACCACTTCCATACAGAGTGCGAGGAGAGATATTGAGCAGATAGCGCTCAACTCTGAAGGGCTTTCTAATGTTAAATTTGACTCTGTTTTCTTCAAATATAACAAAGGAAGATGCCAAAAATCTACCACTTCCACACAAAATGCGAGGAGAGACATTGAGCAGACAGCGCTCAACTTTGAAGGGCTTTTTAATGTTAATTTTGACTCTGTTTTCCTCTAATTTAACAAAGGAAGACGCCAAAAATCTACCACTTCCACACAAAATGCGAGGAGAGACATTGAGCAGATAGCACTCAACTCTGAAGGGCTTTTTAATGTTAAATTTGACTCTGTTTTCCTCTAATTTAACAAAGGAAGACGCCAAAAAATCTACCACTTCCACACAGAATGCGAGGAGAGATATTGAGCAGATAGCACTCAACTCTGAAGGGCTTTTTAATGTTAAATTTGACTCTGTTTTCCTCTAATTTAACAAAGGAAGACGCCAAAAAATCTACCACTTCCACACAGAATGCGAGGAGAGATATTGAGCAGATAGCGCTCAACTCTGAAGGGCTTTCTAATGTTAAATTTGACTCTGTTTTCTTCAAATTTAACAAAGGAAGATGCCAAAAATCAACCACTTCCACACAGAATGCGAGGAGAGACATTGAGCAGATAGCACTCAACTCTGAAGGGCTTTTTAATGTTAAATTTGACTTTGTTTTCTTCAAATTTAACAAAGGAAGATGCCAAAAATCTACCACTTCCACACAGAATGTGAGGAGAACTTTTTTCTATTATGTCATGTCAGACTGCACAGATCCATGGCTGCAAGTTAAGGTAGTGTAAAGTCATAATGCATCAATGTAACACCTGAATACTACATATGACTCATATTTTAATATTTTTGACTAATAATAGTCCATGTTCAAGTTCCAGCTGGTGTTATACTCACCGGGTCTCCTTGTGGTACTCCAAGGCAGTGGACTGGGAATGTACCCTTCCATGGTGCCCACCAGGGTGAGCCTGAGCCCGGGACTGTAAGGCACCCAAAGCACAGCATCACCTTTCTCCCCGATCCGGGTGGAGCCGCTCAGGGTGTGGTTCACGTAAACCCCCACTGAGGCCCCTGGAAGCAGCTGGCGTGTCACCAGGTCTCTCACCAGGACTTTGAGGGCAAACCGGGGATCTGGAAATCACACAATAACACCAAGCAGCCCCCCCACCCCAACATTAGTGTGGGATACTAATATGGATGCTTCCCAAGCAAATATGTGCCAAAAGTACCGAAAATAGCAACAAAAGACATCCCACTGCGACATGTGTAAATATTACAAACGATGACATCACCTTCGGTTAAGGCGGTGGCCCCGGGGGAGGGAGGCGCGGTGGCGACGGTAAGGCCATTGTCCCCGGGCGATGCGGGGGGAAGGCCGCCGCCCTCCTCCGCGGCTCCCACTGTCGCATCCAGGCAGGAAACCACAAGCAAGGACGGCACAAAGAGCAGCAGTGGAGTCAGGCGGCGCTCCGCATCGGGCATGGCGAGACGGGGAGCAGGCCCAAAGACATAACGGACGGCTAGGAGCAGGGGGTGCGGGCCATAAAGTGGGGGGGGGGGGGCTTACGTGCTGGTTCTGGTCCGTGTTGTTATAGAGCCCGAGTGGGTTTAAGATGCGCTGGTGCTGAGGCTGGGCGTGTGTAGCCGAAGATCGTTTACGCTGAAAAGACGTATCACTATTTCTCGACGATTCTACCGAAATGAGTCCATTCCTCTGTCGACCATTTTTAATATCGTGTAGCCTCCTGTCGGACTAAAATAGATACATTGATTAAATAGATAAACCTCGAAGAGACTGAAAGGGGAAGCGTCAAAGTGGGACGTCTTCCCATAGCCGCGTCTTTGGTCGAGGGCTGCTGTGACGTCATCGCGCACATTGTGCATGCTACGGTTGTAGCTAACCCCGATAGCACAAGGGGCCAAAACATGAAGGTTACTTTAGGTTGTGGGCCGAACTGGACATTACCCCCCATTACCCCCCACCCACCCACATGAAAAGTGCATTTTGTTCGTGTCCATTCATTCCTGCTTTCAGTTTCTACTTTCCAATAGTCTACAGTTTACGGATATTCGACTATGGTTGTTTTGGCGTAGTTGTTCGTTTAAATAAAGTTTTTGTTGGTCGACCGCCTCTTCATCATTATGTCAATATCCGAAAGAAGCTACAATATTTTGACAACACAAAAATATCACAGTCTGTGAGATGTCGAACCCGGAAGTGTCTGCATCTGCGTAATGGTCAGATTATACATTTCCCAGCATGCTTTGCTGTAGTTAAAATGATCACTTTTGACGGTCTTTTGCCCTTTTTTAGGTTTTATTTTATACAGACTGAGTGTAATAGATAAAGTACTGCAATTTTCTGTAATGTACAGTTAAGTTATTTTGACTTTTGTCTGAATCTGGCACCCTAATTAAGAATGGTTGTGGATTTTATGCTATATATAATATTATATAATTGTTCTTGTATTAAGTTCAATTGTGGAGTATTTCTTGCTTTGCTCTAATCATTTTTTATATAAGGTCCCTGAGGTGGGCCAACTCCAGGCTATTTTCTTGTAACAAAAAACGTTTAAATATTAAAAAGACTTTATTTTTTTAAGTTGGAATATGAGAAACAAACAAAAGAACACATGAAGTTGTACTTTTTTTGGAAAATTAATTTGCAGAAAAGGGCATAATGTTATAAGGGATTCAGTCAAAATATCTTGAGAATAAAGTAATAATTCTGGGAATAAAACAATTTTACAGAACAGCAAAAATGCAAAATAAAACTGCTGTAATTTTACAAGTCAAAATATATATTAAAAAAAAGGTATATTCTAGTCACAATTTTCCAAGAATAAACATATAATATAATGAGAAAAAATAATAAATATCGAAATAAAGGTGTAATTTTTGGGGGGGAAATGTTTGAATATTTTGTAAATAAAGTCAAAATATTATGGGAATAAAGCCATAATATTACAAAATGAAATTCCTGAAGACTATTTCAGGAAAAAGCAGCAAAAATAGGTGCAAATTAAGAGCAAAGACCGAAGTTCATACAAGAAATATACTTTTTCACCTGTAACACAAAGCTGAGACGCATTTTTGTTCTGGACATAGATAAGATATAACCCCTCGCTGGAAAAATGTTGTGACAATACATCATAAAACTAAAACAGATATTACGTTACATTTGAAAAAAATTAAAGAAATAATGCTGGTTTTGTTCGTCCTTTAAAAGGTCACAAATATCCACAGGAGGAGCAGAAAGGGTCTCTCGTGCACATTCGAGTCCCATTAAACGTGCTCCGGGTGGTTCTGCAGGCAGGTGATGAACTCCTTCACCTCTTTGCCCTCGAAGCAGATCAGGTAAATGGCTGCAAACAGCGGGAATCTAACCGAGAGAAAGAAACACATTTTTAAACTACACTCTAGAAAAAGAAAAACGCATCACGTTCCGTAGTGGACTTTTAGTGTGGCCAGCTGTGCACTAGTCATGCTGTCCAATAGCAGGATAAATAAATAAAATAAATAAATAAATAAAATATATATATATATATATTTACATTTATATATTTAAAATTAAAATTAAAATTAAAATTAAAATTAAAATTAAAATTAAAATTAAAATTAAAATTAAAATTAAAATTAAAATTAAAATTAAAATTAAAATTAAAATTAAAATTAAAATTAAAATTTAAATTTAAATTAAAATTAAAATAAATTTTTGACTTTATTTCCCAAATATTCAAACATTTCCCCCCTGAAAATTACACCTTTATTTAGATATTAATTAAAATTAAAATTAAAATTAAAATTAAAATTAAAATTAAAATTAAAATTAAAATTAAAATTAAAATTAAAATTAAAATTAAAATTAAAATGTGACTTTATTTCCAAAATATTCAAACATTCCCCCCTAAAAATTACACCTTTATTTAGATATTAATTAAAATTAAAATTAAAATTAAAATTAAAATTAAAATTAAAATTAAAATTAAAATTAAAATTAAAATTAAAATTAAAATTAAAATTAAAATTAAAATTAAAATTAAAATTAAAATTAAAATTAAAATTAAAATAAATTTTTGACTTTATTTCCAAAATATTCAAACATTTTCCCCCTAAAAATTACACCTTTATTTAGATATAAATTAAAATTAAAATTAAAATTAAAATTAAAATTAAAATTAAAATTAAAATTAAAATTAAAATTAAAATTAAAATTAAAATTAAAATTAAAATTAAAATTAAAATTAAAATTAAAATTAAAATTAATTTTTGACTTTATTTCCAAAATATTCAAACATTTCCCCCCTAAAAATTACACCTTTATTTATTAGTAAAATTAAAATTAAAATTAAAATTAAAATTAAAATTAAAATTAAAATTAAAATTAAAATTAAAATTAAAATTAAAATTAAAATTAAAATTAAAATTAAAATTAAAATTAAAATTAAAATTAAAATTAAAATTAATTTTTGACTTTATTTCCAAAATATTCAAACATTTCCCCCCTAAAAATTACACTTTTATTTAGATATTAATTAAAATTAAAATTAAAATTAAAATTAAAATTAAAATTAAAATTAAAATTAAAATTAAAATTAAAATTAAAATTAAAATTAAAATTAAAATTATATAAAAAAGATAAATATATATAAATAAATAACAAATAAATAAAGGATAAGCGGCATAGAAAATGGATGGATAGTCCTATGGATGGATGTATTCAGTGTCTGTCAAGCAACAAGAAGCAGTCACGGCACTAGTGAGGGCAAAACGCACGATCCAATGGCGGGACGACTTACTTGCTGACCAGGTCCTTCTTCTGAAGCATCTTGTAGACCTCAGCAGAGGTTTGTGGGCCCTGCAGTTTCTGGCCATTGAGCATTTCGGCCTCCAACTCTGTGATGGACTATTGAAAGAATAGTTTGAGAAATTGGCATCTCCACTGCTCCATTTGTAGCACTGTTTAAAGTAAATACATAATAGTAATAAAAGTAAATAAATAATAGTAATAGTAATAAAAGTATATAAATAAATCGAATAAAATATAAAAGAATATAAGATGAAATATAAAAACTCAAAAGATAGACACCATTGTTATTATATTATATTATATTATATTATATTATATTATATTATATTATATTATATTATATTATATTATATTATATTATATTATATTATATTATATTATATTATATTATATTATATTATATTATATTATATTATATTATATTTATTGAGGGCTGACTTCCTGTTTGTGTTGGAACATGGATTCTTTAGACCAGGGGTCTCAAACTTGCGGCCCGCGGGCCAAATGTGGCCCGCAGGACACTAGTTTGAGGCCCCCGCCTTGATATGAAAGTTTAATGTTAGTTTGATATGGATGCTGTATGGTATCATGTACCCAGAAAAAATGATTACGTTTGATTCATGTTCATGTTAAAGGTTAAATAACTGTTAATAGTTATCCTCCCTATCCGTGTGGAAGTGGTATTTTTTGGCTATTTAAGTTGAAAGGAAATAACTTGAAGGCTACCGTTTAGGTCGCTAGCTCTCTAGTTTGCGAGTTAGCATGTGTCTCAAGACCCTGCAGTTGCGCAATATGTATATAATATAACAGCACAACTTATGAATTATTACCTTTTTGAAAAATCGTGACAAGTGAAGCCGCAAAATTAGAAGCACACCGTCCAAACCCACCTTAGATGTTTTGACAAAGGCCTCCGCAACTTTGCGGTTTCGTCCCCCGTAGCAAGTGGTGACGAGGTCAGCGACACCGCAGCTCTCCAGGAAGGTGCTGGAGTCCACTTGGCCCTTGCAGAACAACTTGGCGAAGGCGACCATCTCCATCAAACCCAGCCTGATCACCGCCGCCTTGGTGTTGTCCCCGAACCCGAGGCCGTCGCAGAACCCCGCCCCCACTGCCACAATGTTCTGACACGGCAAAAGGGTACAAAGTGTCATTCTTTTGTTTTCCATGTGATTGTGTTAATATTAAACGTCAGGAATTATCCAATATCACTTTTCATAGTTAACATTAATCATACTGGACACACGAAAAACTGGCAATACGGAGTTAAAGTGATATGGATGCTGTATGGTATCATGTACCCAGAAAAAATTATTACGTTTCATTAATGTTCATGTTAAAGGTTAAATAACTGTTAATAGTTATCCTCCCTATCCGTGTGGAAGTGGTAAGTTTTTGGCTATTTAAGTTGAAAGGAAATAACTTGAAGGCTACCGTTTAGGTCGCTAGCTCTCTAGTTTGCGAGTTAGCATGTGTCTCAAGACCCTGCAGTTTCGCAATATGTTGTAAATCAGGGTCTCAAACAGGCGGCCCACGGGCCAAATGTGGCCCGCAGGACACTAGTTTGAGGCCCCCGCCTTGATATGAAAGTTTAATGTTAGTGCGCCCCCCCGCGCAAGTTTGATATGGATGCTGTATGGTATCATGTACCCAGAAAAAATATTACGTTTGATTAATGTTCATGTTAAAGGTTAAATAACTGTTAATAGTTATCCTCCCTATCTGTGTGGAAGTGGTAAGTTTTTGGCTATTTAAGTTGAAAGGAAATAACTTGAAGGCTACCGTTTAGGTCGCTAGCTCTCTAGTTTGCGAGTTAGCATGTGTCTCAAGACCCTGCGGTTTCGCAATATGTTGTAAATCAGGGTCTCAAACAGGCGGCCCACGGGCCAAATGTGGCCCACAGGACACTAGTTTGAGGCCCCCGCCTTGATATGAAAGTTTAATGTTAGTGCGCCCCCCCCCCCCGCGCAAGTTTGATATGGATGCTGTATGGTATCATGTACCCAGAAAAAATATTACGTTTGATTAATGTTCATGTTAAAGGTTAAATAACTGTTAATAGTTATCCTCCCTATCCGTGTGGAAGTGGTAAGTTTTTGGCTATTTAAGTTGAAAGGAAATAACTTGAAGGCAACCGTTTAGGTCGCTAGCTCTCTAGTTTGCGAGTTAGCATGTGTCTCAAGACCCTGCGGTTTCGCAATATGTTGTAAATCAGGGTCTCAAACACGCGGCCCACGGGCAAATGTGGCCAAATCTCTTGTCTACATGCGCCGTGAAAATCAAACAGAATAGTCAATAGGGCATGCCCAGTAAAACGTAAACATCAACATCACGTGATACCGGCTTCCCCGAGTTTTTCTTTCACTTAAATAGCCAAAAAACTTACCACTTCCACACGGATAGGGAGGATAACTATTAACAGTTATTTAACCTTTAACATGAACATTAATCAAACGTAATAATTTTTTCTGGGTACATGATACCATACAGCATCCATATCAAACTTGCGCGGGGGGGGGGGGGGGGGGCGCACTAACATTAAACTTTCATATCAAGGCGGGGGCCTCAAATTAGTGTCCTGCGGGCCACATTTGGCCCGTGGGCCGCGTGTTTGGGACCCTGATTTACAACATATTGCGAAACTGCAGGGTCTTGAGACATGCTAACTCGCAAACTCGAGAGCCGGCGACCTAAACGGTAGCCTCCAAGTTATTTCCTTTCAACTTAAATAGCCAAAAACTTACCACTTCCACATGGATAGGGAGGATAACTATTAACAGTTATTTAACCTTTAACATGAACATGAATCAAACGTAATCATTTTTTCTGGGTACATGATACCATACAGCATCCATATCAAACTAACATGAAACTTTCATATCAAGGTGGGGGCCTCAAACTAGTGTCCTGCGGGCCACATTTGGCCCGTGGGCCGCGTGTTTGAGACCCTGATTTACAACATATTGCAAAACTGCAGGGTCTTGAGACACATGCTAACTCGCAAACTCGAGAGCCGGCGACTTAAACGGTAGCCTCCAAGTTATTTCCTTTCAACTTAAAAAGCCAAAAACGTACCACTTCCACACGGATAGGGAGGATAACTATTAACAGTTATTTAACCTTTAACATGAACATTAATCAAACGTAATCATTTTTTCTGGGTACATGATACCATACAGCATCCATATCAAACTAACATGAAACTTTCATATCAAGGCGGGGGCCTCAAACTAGTGTCCTGCGGGCCACATTTGGCCCGTGGGCCGCGTGTTTGGGACCCTGATTTACAACATATTGCGAAACTGCAGGGTCTTGAGACACATGCTAACTCGCAAACTCGAGAGCCGGCGACCTAAACGGTAGCCTTCAAGTTATTTCCTTTCAACTTAAAAAGCCAAAAACTTACCACTTCCACACGGATAGGGAGGATAACTATTAACAGTTATTTAACCTTTAACATGAACATGAATCAAACGTAATATTTTTTTCTGGGTACATGATACCATACAGCATCCATATCACTTTCACTCCGTATTACAGATTGACATAATATTTGCAAATGATGATTAATAAATATTAATTTGTAATTCCTGGTACCTTCAGGGCTCCGCACAGCTCCACCGTGTCGCTCTCCCGCACCACAGTGATGCGAAAATTGGGAGTCTGGAACAACTCTTTGAAGACAAGCCCGTTTGACTCATTTGTTGAGCCTACGGTTTTGGAAATAGAACATTCACAAACCAGGACAGCGTAGATACGAAGCACTGATCATGAAGATGTGACTCACCAATGGTGGTTTCACAGAACTTCCCATCAGCCACCTCACTAGCGATGTTGGCTCCCATCAGCACGCTGACCTCTATCTCCAGTTTCTCTCGAATGATGTCCGAGATGAGCTTCAGTCCATGCGGGCCCTCGTCAATGCCCTGCAATGAAGAAGAACATGAATGTTCGCTCTTCCGTGAAGAACATGCGACATAATGATGTTCTCACTTTGATGAGGGAGATGCCGATAGCTCCGTCTGCAACGTGAGGTTTTATCTGGTCACAAACTGAGCCGATGAATTGATGCGGGACGACAAAAACCAGCAACTTGGCTCCTTTCACGGCATGAGTAATGTCTGGAACAGCCACCTGTCCAAGGCAGACACTGATTTCCTGTTTCGTAATGCCTCGCCACTTTGAATATATTTACAAAAAACCCCAAAAAAGAGTGAAGCCATAAGTTGAAGTGCAAAGCAAGCAGTTAAACCTCAGTTTTCAACCCCCGCGGACCCTGCGGTGCTCCGGAACTGGCCTTTTAACGATACCAAAACCCAGAACTAAAACCCACGGTGAGGCAGCATTTAGCCACTATGGCCCCCACCCGTGGAACAGCCTGCCGGAGGGCCTCAGGACTGCGGAGACTGTTGATATTTTTAAAAAAAGATTAAAGACGCACCTTTTTAATCAGGCTTTTAACTCATATTTTAAACTCTTCTTATGTTTTTATCTTTTTAGTCCCATTTTATGCTCTTAGTCTTCAGCTTTTAACTCCGGTGTTTTGTTTTTATCTTTTTAGTCATATTTTTTTGCTCTTAGTCTTCAGCTTTTAACTTCAGTGTTTTGTTTTGATCTTTTTAGTCCTATTTTATGCTCTTAGTCTTCAGATTTTAACTCCAGTGTTATGTTTTTATCTTTTTAGTCCTATTTTATGCTCTTAGGCTTCAGATTTTAACTCTAGTGTTTTGTTTTGATCTTGTTAGTCCTATTTTATGATCTTAGTCTTCAGATTTTAACTCCAGTATTTAGTTTTTATCTTTTTAGTCCTATTTTATGCTCTTAGGCTTCAGCTTTTAACTCCAGTATTTTGTTTTTATCTTTTTAGTCATATTTTTTTGCTCCTGGTCTTCAGCTTTTAACTCCAATGTTTTGTTTTTATCTTTTTAGTCCCATTTTATGCTCTTAGTCTTCAGCTTTTAACTCCAGTGTTATGTTTTTATCTTTTTAGTCCTATTTTATGCTCTTAGTCTTCAGATTTTAACTTCACTGTTTTGTTTTTATCTTTTTAGTCATATTTTTTTTGCTCTTGGTCTTCAGCTTTTAACTCCAGTGTTTTGTTTTTATCTTTTTAGTCATATTTTATGCTCTTCGTCTTCAGATTTTAACTCCAGTGTTTTGTTTTTATCTTTTTAGTCCTATTTTATGCTCTTAGTCTTCAGTTTTTAACTCCAGTGTTATGTTTTTATCTTTTTAGTCCTATTTTATGCTCTTAGTCTTCAGCTTTTAACTCCAGTGTTATGTTTTTATCTTTTTAGTCCCATTATATGCTCTTAGTCTTCAGCTTTTAACTACAGTGTTATGTTTTTATCTTTTTAGTCCCATTTTATGCTCTTAGTCTTCAGCTTTTAACTCCAGTGTTATGTTTTTATCTTTTTAGTCCTATTTTATGCTCTTAGTCTTCAGATTTTAACTTCACTGTTTTGTTTTTATCTTTTTAGTCATATTTTTTTTGCTCTTGGTCTTCAGCTTTTAACTCCAGTGTTTTGTTTTTATCTTTTTAGTCATATTTTTTTTGCTCTTGGTCTTCAGCTTTTAACTCCAGTGTTATGTTTTTATCTTTTTAGTCCTATTTTATGATCTTAGTCTTCAGATTTTAACCTCAGTGTTTTGTTTTTATCTTTTTAGTCATATTTTTTTGCTCTTGGTCTTCAGCTTTTAACTCGAGTGTTATGTTTTTATCTTTTTAGTCCTATTTTATGCTCTTAGGCTTCAGCTTTTAACTCCAGTGTTATGTTTTTATCTTTTTAGTCCTATTTTATGCTCTTAGTCTTCAATGTTTCCTCAGGGGGGTCCTCCACACTGGGGGCTGTGTCGGGTCTGCTGAGGGGGTGCCATCCTTGGGTCCCTTCGACCCGGCCGGCTGGGAGTTCCTCCCTTTAATGTGGGGGTCCGCCCGTCTGTCGGAGTCGGGGGGCCCGGGTGCTGGTCCCCCGATGGCACGGCCTGCAGCTCCTCCCAGTGTGGACGGCCCCAAAGGTGGCGTTTCCTTGTTCCTCAGTGCCATGCCATGTCTCCCTACTGTGTGTGATTGTGTGATTGTGTGTGTGTGCGTGTGTGGGTCTAGTATGGAGGGTGGGAAGGAGGGGCTTTCTTTTGTTTCTTTGTTTTTTCCTTTTAATTGTGGAAATTGTTTTAATTCTGTAAAGCACTTTGTGTTGCAAAGTGCTATACAAATAAAGTTGATTTGATTTGATTTAGATTAAAAATTTTTCGACACAAATTGCCCTTTTGTGCCCAAAGGCATTGCTGACTCACTGTTTTTTAGCAAGTGGGGCCACGAGGCCCAAAACAGTTGCAAGTGACAGCAATTTGAAACACAATATTGAATTAAAGAACGAACGCCTCCGTCAACAAAAGTCACTAGAGGTAAAAGTTCATTTATCCATTTAATTCATCACGCATCATTATTTCACATTGTTTCTGCATGTAGCGCTACAATTACTCCTTATAAATTTTATTTTTATTTTATATTTTTGGTTGTTTATTCTATTTTATTGATATTTTATTGTCTCTGGCAACACAATCCCAAAAAAATTGACAAAAAAAAAAAAAATACCAATAATAATGGAAAAATCCCTAATAATTTTACCGGAATAAAGTAAAAAAAAAAAAATCAAGAAAAATGTTTCAATTTAATAATAAAAATAAATTGTAATTCACGAGAATAAAGTAATATTACAAGGAAAAATAAGTAGCATTTTAGTAGTTGAAAAATTAAAGAAAAAATATAATTTTTTTCAAGTCATAATATTATGAGAAATAAAAAAAAGTTCATTTATCCATTTAATTCATCACACATCATTATTTCACATTGTTTCTGCATGTAGTGCTATAATTACTCCTTATAAATTTTATTTTTCTTTTATATTTTTGGCTGTTTATTTTATTTATATTTTATTGTGTCAGGTAACTTTATTTGTTTCCTTCTCATAATACTACATATTTTTTTCTTTAATATTTTAACTCTATGCTGCTAAAATTATATTATTTTTTTCCCTCATATTACCAGATTATTCTCATCAAATTGCAACTTTTTTTCTCATTAGAATAGCAACATTTTGACTTTATTCTTGTCAAATTTCTGCTGTTGTTTTTTTAAACTATTATTTAACATAATTTCACCTTTCTTATTATTATTTTTCTCATAGTATTTTCACATTATTCCCATAATAGACCTTTTTTTCCTAGCCTAATTTTCCAACAATTACAACGTATTTTTTGGTTTTGTTTGTTTCTCATAATATTATGACTTGAAAAAATATTTTTTTTCTTTAATTTACTAAAAAGCTACTTATTTTTCCTTGTAATGTTACTTTATTCTGGTGAAATAAATTTTTTTTTATTATTAAATTTATTTTTTTTTACTTTATTCCGGTAAAATTATTAGGGATTTTCCCATTGTTATTGGTATTTTTGTTTTTTTTTTTTGTCCATTTTTTGGGGATTTTTTTGGAAAATTAGGTTGGGAAAAAAAAGTTAGAATACTACAAGAATTGAAAGTAGAATTGGAAAAAGTGAAAATATGGCACTTAAGTCATGGTTAAGACAATTTACAAAAGAAAAGTTGAAATAGTTGGAGGGGAAAAAACAGCAGAAATTGAATTTCACGAAAAAAAAGCAGAAATTCTCAGATTTAAAAGTAACTCAATTAGATAAAACTAATATCATGTCAGTCGCATCCCCTGAACTTCTTACTTTATAATTCCCAGTTATTCCCCTGTGTTAATACCGGACAATTACCACATTCCTCGGCAGCTTGTGGCCTGGCAAATATTTCAGATTTTCATGCTCTGTGTTGATGATCTCCGTCAGTTTTCTCCCAGAGACCATTTCCTCATAAACCCACATGTTGACCACTGGGTCGAACCGGTTGGAAGATCTGACGTTGCATCCGACGATTTTGGCAATTGAAGAGCCCCTTAAGAATAAACATTAGAATAAAAACATTTGCATTAAAGCTAATTAATTAAACAAATGCAAACTAATCACGGCTGCTAAACGAATCGTGTCAAGTGTGCTTTCATACTATAAAACTGACTTCTAAACAAGTCAAATAGTTTTTTTTCGACTTGAATTATCAATTATAAAAACACAAAAATAAATATATGATAATATGAAAATGTACCAATTTCCTGATCCCACGATGCAGACTTTTTTCCCAGGCATTTTGTCTCCTGTGACGCTTTCCAGACTATGAGCTGTAGTGTAACAATACTTCATTTCTTCCGTGTATCGTAACTTCCTTATACGCCCACGCAGTGCCAGAGATTCAGGAACAACACATTTCCACTGCAATAAAAAATAAACATTTAAACATGTTTTTTTTTTTTTTTGGTAAAATATCTAATAGCAATATTTATTTCCAACCACGCTCACCATTCGATGTGAACGGATCTGCATGCGAATTGCATAAAGTACGATAAACATATTTTCACCTTAAGCACACAATATGTGCATGTATAAGTTATACCACTTTTTTATAAATTATTTCCATAAACTACACCTGCGGAAAGCGAGAAATAGCGTCAAAATGTTACTATTTACAACAGCGTCACGCCGGAAACGAGTGTTCCAGGAACTTCCGGTGACAGTGTGAAATACAAACAAGTGCGCATTCGGATAGAATATTATTAAATATATGTATATTATTATTTATATGCATTTATTCATTAATAATTAAATTTCGTTTATATTATACATTTATGTATGTTGTTTATATTAAGAATCAAACAAAGACGAGTCGGGTCACGTGATCTATTTCCGGTCCGGAGCTACCAGGAAGACTGTCAAGCTAGCTCAGCTGGGCATGTTTTATCAAGTATTGCCGAATAGAGCAAATAAACAAGCGGTCTGCTGTGGCATGTTTGGCGAATACGAGATGAAATTTCAACGCCGCTCTACATTTTAAAAGGAACCTCTGCCTCTTTTGTTGTTTTGTGAGCTAGCTTGACGGGTTAGCTTCAGGCCAGTTTAGAGGCTGCGGCTAAAAAAGGTGGTGGTGTTGCCAGTGACTATGCAAGGAGAAACCACGGCAATAAGAATCACGGAAAACGAAGGTAAACTGGATGTATTCCCCCAGAACAGGACTCCAAGCTCGGGTAGAGCAAGTACAAAAAGCTGGCAGTATAGGTGAGTGTTTTTAGCATTGGTGTAGCTCTTCACTGAATAGTATTGTGTGTACTTCACGGACATCCATACTTTAAAAGATGTCACGTGGAAGTGCTTGAATTGACACACTGCTATTGTTTTGGATAATTAGTCACACTATAATAGTGTAATAAAACTAGAACTCGCATCCATTTTCAAAGAAATTAGCAGTAGAAGTGTATATTCTGATTGTTTTGATCTGTTTTTATATTATAACATCACTTGACAGTGACCACATGGAGAATATTGATGGCTACTTGATGAAGTATACCAACCTGGTGACAGGCTGGCAGTACAGGTGAGGTGTCAATCATTCACAACTGCTGATGCAATTTCACTGACATTGACAGAGTTGCCACACCTATTATTATTATTGTTGTTGTTGTTTTTTTTAGGTTCTTTGTTCTCAACAATGAGGCCGGATTTCTGGAGTACTTTGTCAATGAGC
Organism: Doryrhamphus excisus; assembly: GCF_037039965.1. Taxonomy (NCBI): domain Eukaryota; kingdom Metazoa; phylum Chordata; class Actinopteri; order Syngnathiformes; family Syngnathidae; genus Doryrhamphus; species Doryrhamphus excisus. The sequence goes on from NC_136371.1 coordinate 16,601,467, forward strand.
AGTCACGGCCTCAGAAACCACGTGGCATGCTCGCCCTGGCTGGGGCGGTCATCTCCCCCAGCGACGAGGACTCGCACACTTTCACTGTCAATGCAATCAGTGGCGAGCAGTACAAGCTCAGGGGTGGGTTTCAAAAGTCTTATTCTGATATGCGTTGGGAATAATAGTAAATTAATAATCATTAATCAAATGACAGTACAGTAATTCCTGCTTTATTGCAATTAATTGGTTCCCGACCATAAGTGAGTCTCTACAAATTAGGATTCCTTATTTAGAAATGTAACCAATGACCAATTATTTTTGCCTGAAGGCAGCTGGGATAGGCCCTAGTGAGGATCAATGTAACATTACTGACACCTAGTGGCCATTTTAGAATGGTACATATCGCAACATGTTTGACCAGCAAAGTCCGTTTACAGCAAGCTTGTCTTTTTATGCGCTTGTGGCACATTCTAAAAATACAATTTAATGAGAAACAACAAAAATCTGCAGTATCATTATAAGAATAAAGTACAAATATTAACAGAAAAAGTTGTAATCGAACAAGAAATTCACTTTTTTTTACATGAATAACATTGCAGTGTTATGACGAGGAAAGATAATGGAATTTTTGTCGCATTAAGTTGAAATTTTTTTTAAAGACTTTCTTAAATCGTAATATAGGACACAAAACAAAGTTTGGGGAAATTAACTTGTGGAAAAAGTTATGTTACACAAATAAAGTTGAAATATAATGGGAAGAAAGTCAGTCATCATTTTGACAACAAAATTTACAGCAAAAACAAACAGCTGTTATTTTCTAAAAATAAAATAGAAAAATTACAATGTGTAAAATATATTGTGTACATAAATATAATTAAAAAAATGATTATAAGAAAATCATTCTAAAGAAAAAGTTGCAATTTTACAAGAATTAACTGGTAATATGTTATGAAAAATTTAATTTTAGTTGCATAAAGTTGAAATATTAAAGAAAATCTTTTTAAATGTAATGTGAAAAACAATACAAAAATACATTTGTATAATTAGAGGGAAAAGCTCTAATATGGGAATATTAATATGATTTTTTTAATGTACACAAATTAAGAATAAACTTAAAAAAGAGCAAATTTCATACTACTAAAAGCCCTTTTCACCTATATTAAAAAACTGAGTTGCTGTTTTGACAATGCCTAATTTAGGCACAAAATGAGTAAAATTTGCTTAATTTGCATATTTCTCATGAATAATAGGCCCCATTTATGAATTAAGATATTTTGACAAACAGTGATAGTGAAGCTGTGACATTCGAAGTGCAATGTCGCAACAAACTTGTAGCGCATAATGAACATATTATGTGTATTTTTACAAATTAACACTTAGCAACAGTATGACTGACGAGGTTTCACTCTGTTTGCTGTTGTTCTACGGAATGCCACGGTTCTATGAGGGTGATCCCTCACGGCAAAATTATGGCGTTCGTTTTCATTTATTGTGTGATTAATTCAGTTAGTATCGTCTTTTTCAGAACGTTTTCTCGGAAAAAATGTATAATATTCAGACACATGCGGATCTTTACTGTTAATTATTCATTGGTGATTCCCGTCTGCTTTTGGGAAAGTAACGCTGACGTGTGTTTTTGCCCTCAGCCACCGACGCCAAAGAGAGGCAGCACTGGGTGAGCAGACTGCAAATCTGTACACAGCATCACACAGAGGCCATGGGGAAGGTAAGACTCGTTTTTTATCGGTCTGCAGTACACACTAAATACACTAATAAAACTACAGACGGCGAATACTCATTATATTAAAGAAAAATGGGAAAAATAGCTCAAAACAAATATTACAGAAACTGAATGGTTGGGTATGATTATGACCCAAAACACCACAACATCATCTCGGGTCTGGAGGGAGCATTGCTGGAAGAATATAATTAGATTTTTCATTACACTAGAACAGGGGTCGGGAACCTTTTTGGCTAAGAGAGTCATAAAGGCCAGATATTTTAAAATGTGTATCTGTGAGAGCCATATACATTTTTTTAAAACATTGAATGCAATAAAATGTGTGCATTTTTATGTAAGACCAACAGTTTTAGATAATGGGCTCTAATTACGTAGACCAGGCACACTACCGCACGCCAATGGGGTGTGGCCAGCACACTTTCGTGAGCAGCGCAGGGGGGCAGACTATATATTTTACACGTAACAGTCCACCTGGTATTATTGTATCTGTAAAATTGTCATGCAATCTGCTATTATTATTTATTATTTTATATTTATATTTAAATATTTTAAAAATAATAAAATATTATAATAATTACAATAAAATTAAAATAATAATTATTATATTATTATTATGTAAAATATGCAAATATAACAATAATATTATATATAATTAATATAATAATTAGCATTAATATAATAATTATAATAATCATAATAGTTCTAATAATAATTATAATAATCTAATAATACTAATAATAATTATTATTATGTGCTTGTGTCCCTTTTTTCAGGAGCACTTTGTAAACAACAGACCATGTCAAAAAACGAAATTGACAAAACCATCAAAAGGTTGGCTCGGGCCATGATGCCAGGTTGTATGTTGAGTTTAAATGAAATACTTTGGAAAGATTGGGCGGGCCGTATTCAAACACTTGGCGGGCCGGATGTGGCCCCCGGGCCGTAGTTTGCCCACCCCTGATATAGATGGACAAATTAAAATGCATAAGAAAGTTGTTGATTTTGAATATTATTTTTAACAGTCATTTCTGTGATGGTTTACTTTAAAATGTTAGCAAAAATACATTTTTATTGTGGTAAGAAATGCTCGAGAGCCAGATACAGTCATCAAAAGAGCCCTACCTGGCTCCCGAGCCATAGGTTCCCTACCTCTGTACTAGAAATTAAACAAAAATATCTTAAAGTTACCCAGCCATGTTGGCGTCAGTGTGGTACGGTCCATGTCAACCATTCACATGTGTTCTGGTGATGCCCAAATATTATTAATTTTTGGAGACGGTATGTAAAACTAGGAGAGGATTTTGGGATAGCCAAATTATGTGCTGTGTATGTCCAGCGCCCCCTTTTTGTTTTGAGTGTGTTTGTATTGCTGTTGACGTTTTGTTTAAAAAAAAAAAACTACAGACGGGCAGCATCAGAACCCCCGTATACTTCAATTTTCACGTACCTCATTTCATGTTGTGTGTTTCGGCGTAGAGCAATCCTCCACCCAAGTCACGCAGCTACTCCATGGTGTCTCAAGGCAGCAGCAGCTCCCCCATGTCCCTTCGCCGAACCAGCCAGAACCCTGCCGCCTTGTTCAACTGGCAGACCCACAAGGGCTCGTCCCTCTACTCCAGCAAGCGGTCCCTGCTGCCGGACCATCTAATGGATGCCAGAGAAGTAAGCCATTCAAATGTTTCCTATCGTCAAACAAATGTAAATATTAGCCAATAACAACACAAATTAACACACAATTTGAAATAAATGTATGAAATAATTTATGAAATAAATTAATAATAATAATTTATTTTTTTACTTATTTGATTTTTATTGTTTATTATTATAATATAATAATAATAATTAATTTTAATTAAACTTATATATAACGCCCTTGCATCCAACATTCAAATATATCAAATACGCATCATGAGATACTACTAACTAAACACCCCCCCCAATAAACTCAATGTCAATAAACTCCAAATATTATGAAAATAACATTTACGAAGATGATTTAAGGAGAAATGTTTACATTTTTACACGTTTGTTAAATGTTTCCTATCGTCAAACAAATGTAAATATTAGTCAATGACAACACAAATTAACACACAATTTGAAATAAATTTATGAAAAACAATTAATTAAATAAATTAATAATAATATTAATTTATTTTTTATTATTTATTTCATTTTTATTATTTATTATTATAATATAATAATATTAACAATTAATTAAAATTAACGCCCTTGCATCCAACATTCAAATATATCAAATACGCATCATGAGATACTACTAACAAAACATCTCCACCCCCCCCCACGCTAGATGATGAGCCAGGCTCAGGGCCAACACAAAGACTTGATCCAGGGCATCGAGTGCCTGCCCGCCGCCCACGGACTCTCCGCTCTGGACCAGGACCTGCTCATGCTCAAGGCCACCTCCATGGCTACGATGACCTGTCTCAACGAGTGCCTGCACATCCTCAACCTGCAACAGGTGGCCAGGCAGAGAACGTCGTTTGGAGGTGAGTCTCGATACCGTATCTACGTGACATTGGCGTATCGGAAACGGAACGTGTGCTGACTAAAGACGAGTCTTGGTGACGAGTCGTAGCGACACAGTACGCAAACAATGGAATCATTTTGAATTATTGATAGGAAACCGTACCTGTTGTTATTATTACCACCTGTAATAAAGGTAATTGGATCTCAGTCAGTTAAAATGTCCACCTGCAGGGCTGCCGGGACAGGAAGCACCTCTCATCTAAGGGGGGGGGTACAACATATATAGCAGTCATGTTTGACAGGACATAAAAACGGCGAAAAGGCCCTTTTTTTTTTCTGCAGCAGATCTCATGACTCGATGCATATTTCATCAGGCGGCGCCAATCAGATTAAGTTGCCCGGCAACACGTTAGGTGGACTTAAAATGGGCTCCCCCCACCCGCCCGCCCCCTCGCACATCACAAACATGCATAAAAAGATGCCACACCGGGACGCTTAAACCAATAGGAGTAGGGGGGCGGAGGTTTCCTGTTGTCGGTCATCCCAAGGGCCGACTTGCACTCTGCCGGGTTCCGAGGGTGGGAAGGGGGGAGGTTACTTCACAAGTACCTCTGAACCTGCTGCTCTGCACCCCCACCCCATGGCAGGGTCCACCATCGAGTGGCTGGAGCCCAAGCTGCCCGACATCCTGAAGAACGGCAGCGACTCTTTGGGAAGCTTCCCAACGGGAGAGGGCCCGCTGGAGGACGGCCGCCCCGAGCTCAGCAGCCCGGAGTCGTGCAGCTTCTCCGGGGTAAGACGGGCAGGAGTTGGCTCCTGGAAACTTGATGAATTAATGATGGTGTCGCTGTGACAGGAGCAGGAAGACATCGATGGCGAGGACGAGATAGCGGACTTGTTCACAGACAAAGAGGAGGAGCTGGGGGCGGTGGAGGAGGAGCGCAGTGTCATCTTACACCTGCTCTCGCAGCTGAAGCTGGGCATGGACCTCACACGAGTAGGTCAAGTTCCACGTGTGCAACTTTCCATTTAAATATGGACTAATAACTATAAAAGCAATCTTTCGCTAAATGTACTGCAAAAAAGGCCAGTAAGGATAATTCATAATGCCGCCTACAGAGAACATACTAACTCCTTATTTCTAAAATCACAAATACTTCAACTTGCTGATATAGTTCATCTTCAAACAGCTAAAATAATGCATAAGGCTAAAAATGTCATCCAATACTTCTCTACAAGAGAGGAGAAATATGATCTCAGGGAAGAAGTACATTTGAAACACTTCTATGCCAGGACTACGTTAGCGTTAGCATAGCATTTCAGTATGCGGAATCAAACTATGGAATGGATTGAGTAAGGAAATGAAACAATGCACAACTAAAATAAAGTAAAATAAACTAAAGTAAAGTAAAATAAACCAAAGTAAATAAAATAAAATAAAGTACAATAAACTAAACTAAAATAAACCAAAGTAAATAAAATAATATAAAGTACAATAAACTAAAATAAACTTAAGTAAACTAAAAGTACAATAAACTAAACTAAAATAAACCAAAGTAAATAAAATAAACTAAAGTAAACTAAAATAAACCAAAGTAAATAAAATGAACTAAAGTACAATAAACTTAAATAAACGAAATGAAACTAAAATAAACCAAAGTAAATAAAATAAACTAAACTAAAATAAAGCAAAGTAAATAAAATAAACTAAAGTAAACTAAAATAAAGCAAAGTAAATAAAATAAACTAAAGTACAATAAACTAAACTAAAATAAACGAATGTAAACTAAAATAAACCAAAGTAAATAAAATGAACTAAAGTACAATAAACTAAAATAAACGAAATGAAACTAAAATAAACCAAAGTAAATAAAATGAACTAAAGTAAACTAAAATAAAGCAAAGTAAATAAAATAAACTAAAGTAAACTAAAATAAAGCAAAGTAAATAAAATAAACTAAAGTACAATAAACTAAACTAAAATAAACGAAAGTAAACTAAAATAAACCAAAGTAAATAAAATAAAATAAAGTACAATAAACTAAACTAAAATAAACCAAAGTAAATAAAATAAACTAAAGTAAACTAAAATAAAGCAAAGTAAATAAAATAAACTAAAGTACAATAAACTAAACTAAAATAAACGAAAGTAAACTAAAATAAACCAAAGTAAATAAAATAAAATAAAGTACAATAAACTAAAGTAAACTAAAATAAAGCAAAGTAAATAAAATAAACTAAAGTACAATAAACTAAACTAAAATAAACGAAAGTAAACTAAAATAAACAAGTAAATAAAATAAACTAAACTAAAATAAAGTACAACAAACTAAACTAAAATAAACTAAAGTAAACTAAAGTAAACTAAAATAAACCAAAGTAAATAAAATAAAATAAACTAAAATAAAGTACAATAAACTAAACTAAAATAAAATAAAAAGCAGGAAGTGAACAAACGTAACAGTTACTGATTGTAAAAGTACCAGATGGAGGGGTAGGATTTAATAAGCTTTGCTTCTTCCTACTCCTTTTGGACATGTGGAACTGGGAACTGATTATGGGATGCATTCAATTGTAATCTGATGCATGTTCAAATGAAATTAAACCATTACCATTACCATTACCATTATGCTGGAGAATATTATATGATATCTGATATCAGCTAATACGGAGCATCATAAATCACGCCGACTGCCCTCCAGGTCGTCCTGCCCACCTTCATCCTGGAGAAGCGCTCCCTGCTGGAGATGTATGCAGACTTCATGTCGCACCCGGACCTCTTTGTGGCCATCACGGACGGCGGCAGCCCGGAGGAGCGCATGGTCCACTTCGTGGAGTACTACCTCACCTCCTTCCACGAGGGCCGCAAGGGCGCCATCGCCAAGAAGCCCTACAACCCCATCATCGGCGAGACCTTCCACTGCTCCTGGAAAGTCCCCAAGAGATCGGAGGCCGCCTCTGCTGAGCCCCCGCAAGGAAGCCCGGACCCGACTGCCTCCCAGGATTCCTACCAAGTGCGCTTTGTAGCGGAGCAAGTGTCGCATCACCCCCCAGTGTCGGGGTTCTACGCCGAATGCCAGGAAAGGCGCATGTGTGTGAACACGCACGTGTGGACCAAGAGCAAGTTCATGGGCATGTCCATTGGGGTCTCCATGATCGGCGAAGGTGAGCACCCACTTTTTTTTTTAACCTCACAATAATCCCGAGGTCGTCAAGAGAGTGCTGACGGTCTCGTTAGGTTGCCTGACCTTGCTGGAACACGATGAGGAATACACCTTCACGCTGCCCTGCGCTTACGCACGCTCCATCCTCACCGTCCCCTGGGTGGAACTGGGCGGCAAAGTCACCATCAACTGCGCCAAGACGGGCTACGCCGCGGCCATCACCTTCCAGACCAAACCCTTCTACGGCGGCAAACTACACAAGTGAGGACTCTGACCGGGGCGGCGACGCGACTGTGAGCAGCATTGAACCTGCGTCCTCTCCTGCAGGGTGACGGCCGAGGTGAAGCACAACCCCACCAACGCGGTCACGTGTCGCGTTCAGGGGGAGTGGAACGGCGCGCTGGAGTTCACGTACACCAGCGGCGAGACCAAAGTGATCGACGTCACCAAACTGCCGGTTACCAAGAAGCTGGTTCGGCCCATTGAGAAGCAGGGACCCACTGAATCCAGGTCAGTGCGGGCTGGGGGGGGGGGGGGGGTTGGGAGGGGGGTCCACCGGATATCATTGAACAAGAAAATCTTAAAAATAAATAAGTTGTAATATAAATAGCAGCATTTTTGGAACATAGAGTTGAAATATTAAAGAAAAAATATTATTATAATAAACAAATCAAAATAAAGTTGTAATTTTTGAAAAATTAAGTGGGGGGGGGGGGGTTGTCCACCGGATATCATTGAACAAGAAAATGTAAAAAAACAGCAGAAATGGAAGATAAGTTCCAATATTATGAGACTCAAGTTGTAATAAAAATAGCAAAAAATAGCATTTTTGGAGCATAGAGTTGAAATATTAAAGAAAAAAAACTTATAAAAAACAAATCAAAATAAAGTTGAAAAATTAGGTGGGGGTTGGGGGGGGCACCAGATATCATTGAACAAGAAAACATTAAAAAAACAGCAGAAATGGAAAATAAGTTACAATATTATGAGACTCAAGTTGTAATAAAAATATTAAAAAATAGCATTTTTGGAACATAGAGTTGAAATATTAAAGAAAAAAAATACTATTATAAGAAACAAATCAAAATAAAAATAATAAAATAAAAATTAGGTGGGGAGGGTGTCCACCGGATATCATTGAACAAGAAAACGTTAAAAAAAAAAATAAAATAAGTTGTAATATTATGAGACTAAAGTTGTAATAAAAATAGCAAAAAATAACATTTTTGGAATATAGATTTGAAATATTAAAGAAAAAAAATACTATTATAAGAAACAAATCAAAATAAAGTTGTAATTTTTGAAAAATTAAGTGGGGGAGGGGGGTGTCCACCGGATATCATTGAACAAGAAAATGTAAAAAAACAGCAGAAATGGAAAATAAGTTGTAATAAAAATAGCAAAAAATAGCATTTTTGGAACATAGAGTTGAAATATTAAAGAAAAAAATACTATTATAAGAAACAAATTAAAATAAAAATAATAAATAAATTAGGTGGGGGGGGGGTGTCCACCGGGTATCATTGAACAAGAAAACGTTAAAAAAAAAAATAAATAAGTTGTAATATTATGAGACTAAAGTTGTAATAAAAATAGCAAAAAATAACATTTTTGGAATATAGATTTGAAATATTAAAGAAAAAATACTATTATAAGAAACAAATCAAAATAAAGTTGTAATTTTTGAAAAATTAAGTCGGGGGGTGGTCCACCGGATATCATTAATATTATGAGACTCAATTTGTAATAATATGAGGAAAAATAGCAGCATTTTTGGAACATAGAGTTGAAATATTAAAGAAAAAAATACTATTATAAGAAACAAATCAAAATAAAGTTGTAATTTTTGAAAAATTAGGTGGGGGGGGGGGTGTCCACCGGATATCATTGAACAAGAAAATGTAAAAAAACAGCAGAAATGGAAAATAAGTTGTAATAAAAATAGCAAAAAATAGCATTTTTGGAACATAGAGTTGAAATATTAAAGAAAAAAAATACAATTATAAGAAACAAATCAAAATAAAAATAATAAATAAAATAAAAATTAGGTGGGGGGGGTGTCCACCGAATATCATTGAACAAGAAAACGTAAAAAAAAAAAAATAAAATAAGTTGTAATATTATGAGACTAGAGTTGTAATAAAAATAGCAAAAAATAACATTTTTGGAATATAGATTTGAAATATTAAAGAAAAAAATACTATTATAAGAAACAAATCAAAATAAAGTTGTAATTTTTGAAAAATTAAGTGGGGGGGTGGTCCACCGGATATCATTAATATTATGAGACTCAATTTGTAATAATATGAGGAAAAATAGCAGCATTTTTGGAACATATAGTTGAAATATTAAAGAAAAAAAAATACTATTATAAGAAACAAATCAAAATTAAGTTTTGAAAAATTTGGTGGGGGGGAAGTTATGTTCATAGTATGTAGTCATAATATTAATACGAGTTAGTACGTATGTGCTCATTATATTAAGTTCTATGTGAAGTATTTCTATAATACCTCATTAACTGACTAGCAATATCTCATAGTGTATAGACTGGTCATATATTTCATATTTCATTAATTCAGTCTCATTTCATATTATCTGCAAACTATATTTGTATATATGATTTGTTAATACTTGGGTTGTTTATTTTTTTATATTGTGTATTGTGTACTGCTTAACTGATTGTGTACTCTTGCTGCTGCTTATCTTATGATCCAGACGCTTGTGGCAACACGTAACCGAGGCCTTACGGCAGAAAGACATGGAGAAAGCCACGGAGCACAAAAGACTCCTGGAGGAGCGACAGCGGACGGAGGAGCGGCACCGCTCCGAGACCGAAACATCTTGGCGGACCAGATACTTCGACAAAGAGGTTGAAGCGAACCGATCTACACTCACGTCGCGTACGATCGATGCACTGACGCGGCTTTTTTTTTTTCTTTCTTTCTCTCAGGGCGACGCCTGGATTTACCACAAACTGCTCTCCAAAAGCTCCGCCGCCAAAACCTAATTCCATACCAGCCGTAGCGGAGTCGGGAAGGCGCTTGCATGCGGAATGGGAGCAAGAGGACTTGCACTGATTTACAAACGGACCCGTACTATTCACAAAGCCTCCAAGCTTTTGTACTGATTATATACTGTATATACACAGTATATGTAATACTATGTTAATAAAACCTATTCTTGTACAGGTATTCTATAGCCTTAAACTAGTCACATGAATGAGGAATGACATTATAGTCACAGATTATGATTATGCATCGAGCCTCATGCTGGAATGCCCCCCCCCCCACTCACTTGACCTCATATCCTGCGTGGTTTTGCAGTGGAGAGAAGAACTTGCTGTACGTGCATGTTTGCTTCTCTTGCGTCTGCGTTACGCATTTAAACGTGTTGTAAAAGGTTTTAAGCTAATGTTGTTTTGTAATGCAAATAAATATCATTTTCTTTAAATGTGCTCTTTTTGGTTAAGGAAGACAGTTTTGGTGCATTCAATGGTGCTGTGCCTTTAAGTATGTGTAACTATGAACTAAAATAAGAAAATTTCACTTCAGCACATGGGGTCTCAAACTTGCGTCCCGCGGGCCAAATGTGGCGCGCAGGATGCTAGTTTGAGGCCCCCGCCTAGTTTGATATGGATGCCATATGGTTTCATGAACCCAGAAATGACACACCGCACACAATTAAATAACCAAATTTCACTTCAGCACATGGGGGTCTCAAACTTGCATCCCGCGGGCCAAATGCGGCCCGCAGGATGCTAGTTTGAGGCCCCCGCCTAGTTGGATATGGATGCCATATGGTTTCATGAACCCAGAAATGACACAACGCACACAATTAAATAACCACATTTCACTTCAGCACATAGGGGTCTCAAACTTGCGGCCCGCAGGATGCTAGTTTGAGACCCCCGCCTAGTTTGGTATGGATGCCATATGGTTTCATGAACCCATTAATGACACACCGCACACAATTAAATAACCACATTTCACTTCAGCACATAAGGGTCTCAAACTTGCGTCCAGGGGGCCAAATGCGGTGCGCAGGATGCTAGTTTGAGGCCCCCGCCTAGTTTGATATGGATGCCATATGGTTTCATGAACCCATTAATGACACACCGCACACAATTAAATAACCAAATTTCACTTCAGCACATAGGGGTCTCAAACTTGCGTCCCGCGGGCCAAATGCGGCCCGCAGGATGCTAGTTTGAGGCCCCTGCCTAGTTTGATATGGATGCCATATGGTTTCATGAACCCAGAAATGACACAACGCACACAATTAAATAACCAACTTTCACTTCAGCACATAAGGGTCTCAAACTTGCATCCCGCGGGCCAAATGCGGCGCGCAGGATGCTAGTTTGAGGCCCCCGCCTAGTTTGATATGGATGCCATATGGTTTCATGAATGCAGAAAAGACACACCGCACACAATTAAATAACCAAATTTCACTTCAGCACACAGGGGTCTCAAACTTGCGTCCCGCGGGCCAAATGCGGCCCGCAGGATGCTAGTTTGAGGCTCCCGCCTAGTTTGATATGGATGCCATATGGTTTCATGAACCCAGAAATGACACACCGCACACAATTGACGCGATATTGCCCCGCCCATACGCAAGCGAACGAGCCCTTCCTGTTTTGCTTTTTCTCTCATCATCCATGACTGAGATCAAAACACTGAAAAAGTGTTTTTTTTTTTTTTTTTTGAAAACCAGACCAAAGCTCCAGTGGCCCCCAAGTAAATTGACTTTGAGATCCCTCAAGAGACGTAGCCGGAATGCGGTAAAGATACAGTACATAGACGCCGCCATATTGGATGTGGCATAAAGGGACGCCTCAGTGGCGCCTTGTTAGGTATAAATAAATTATTCATTAATAAATAAAGTTATTTCTCTTCACTTCTGCACCCCCCCCCATCAATACCAACCACGTTGAGACTCAAAGAAAGGGAGAGCTTGTTTTAATGGTAATAAATGGTAATAAACACAGATTTTATATTTACAACGTTTCACAACACTGCCAACTAGTGGCCAGCATAAGTAACGCAATGGGGGAGAGAAGGGGAGGGAGTGATTAATAACACGTGAAAAAGTATGATTTCAAAAATTAAAAACACATACCTGAGTAATAAAAGAATGAAAATAAAGTTATTTTTCTCTTCACTTCACATTAATTACACAATGTAACAAAACCACCACGGGCCTAGCGTAAATCCCACCAGACGTGAAAATGAAAGAGGCCCTTTTAACTAAAAACAACGCTCAAAATAACGTAAAACCACTTAAAATGACAAATATATCGACATAAAAACAATATACACAACATATATGACCAAATATTAAACTAAACAACAGATTTTGTCTTAATTGGACCTACCTTTATCCATGCCAACCATGTTGTGTAGCAAAGAGAAGCAGAGCTACAAGAGCTAGGAGCAACTACGGAAGCCCGGAAGGACCGGAAGTGAAATGATAAAACAAAGCACATACAAGAAAAGTGATTAAAACAGATTAAACACGATAAGAAAAATAAATTACTCATTGACATAAAATTCACACAATTACTAAATTTTAATAAATTCACACATTTAGAAAATAAATAATAACGTGCATTTTTAACTAGTGGAATTCAGTCCAAACCAGCCTTCAATTGATTATCTATCACAGGTAGCATTAAAGTAAACAATACTTGTGACTATTTTGCCATTATAACCTCATTTTCCGAACATAATTTGCTAGTTTTGTGGCTAAATCGATGAAGTCCCACACATAAAACTGTTAAGTGCCACATTCCTTTTAATAAAACCAGTTTACGACGTTCCACAAAACGTGTTAATATTATTCAAACCCTCTAGACATGCAATACACAATAAATACCTCATATGGCCACCTTTACATTCGTAATACCCACTAAAGTAAACAATATACGATTAAAACTTGTACCAGTGTTACTATAAATGTATTCCGACTGGACCAGGAAGTGACGACTGAGGTTTGGAGTTGCTACTGCGCATGCGTGTGCAAAAGCTGTTTTGACACGTGATGCCTGATACGGCTGATTTCCATTCCAATTCGATATTGAGTAAAATTTAAAACTGGTATCGGCGATGGCTATACGTGGCTTTGTGCAGATTAAAAAGTAGTATTTTTAAAATCACAGCATGCAAATACAAGTTATCACAGCAATACAGTTACTTACTTTAAAGTTACTTCTGTATTAACTATGTAGCTATAGCTAACGTATTAACAATATAGCCAAGCTAATAAGTCGAAAAGACAGGACTAAATCAAATAAAATGTTTAATATATTAATGAAAAAAAATAAAATAGTAGTACCATAAACGGTAGCTAATTTATCCGAGCTGTAATATAAATATCTTGTGTAATCATATAAATTGCATCATTAAACCTACAGGATATCAAATGTATTTAGCGACTTATATGCAATACCTTAGTTCTCCACTAGATGTCGCCAAATATTAAAACAGTACTCGGAACCGACATGGCAGAAATGACATTGGGAATTAAATAGAGTGTAATCGTATAAATTGCATTATTAAACCTACAGGCTATGAAACGTATTAAGCGACATATGTGCAATACCTTAGTTCACCACTAGATACCGCCAAATAGTAAAGTAGTACTTGGAACCGACTTGTCAGAAATGTCATTGGGAATTAGATGGATATCAACATAAAGCATGTCTTATAACTAATGAAATATGAATATGTTGGTGTATGTAATTTTTGAATGAACAACTAGCCATTTATTAATATATTTTTATTGTGATTTATTAATATATTTTGGAAAAAGTGTGAAATAAAAATAGCCTTTTATTTGGTTTATTTAACACTTAACATATTGCATCATATTGAATCCTACCCAAACGCGGACATGCCCCACTGCTTGATGTCGGTGGGGCATTGTGGGTACTTCTGTAGGGCCTCCATGATCTGACTGTGGTCCAACGCCAGTCTCATCAGCTGGTATTCCCTTTGCGTTCTCGCCGAGGAACCGTCCACCGGTCGGATCAACTCCAGCTGCTGCAGACGCTCGAAGGCCTGTGGGGAAGAACGAAGGAGCTTCAGATGAAGACGCCGTCGCTTGAAGAACCACAGGCGTTTGAACCGACCTTCATGATCACCGCTTGCTCAAAGTTGTACACGGAGTTGGACTTTCTCTGCAGGAACTTCTTAAACTCTGTAAAATGTTTTATTTTTGATTTTAATCTGTCCGTGCGTTAGCGATAAACGTGAAGGTACCGTTGTGGACCATCTGAAGATTGAAGGGCTCTCCTTCGTAGACGTCGTTGAGGTGCTTCATGGCAATGACCAGACACAGCTCCAGAATGGACAGACCTGCAGGCGACATCAAGGTTCTTGCTCGGTGCCAGTCCAGGTTCTTTCGAGCATCTTACCATGAAGCATGTTGGACTTGGCGTCGCTGAAACAAAGTCTGCTGGCTTCCAACACGTCTGCGGGTTTGATGGTGGGATTGGCGACCGAGACGCGACTGATGACCAACATCTGGAAAGAAACCAAGAAGCTTGGACCATCTGATTCCGGGGAGGCTGCTTTCATACGCTTGTTGGGCTAGCTTTTGCGCAACTTCCTGTCCGCAATGAATGAAGCGTTACATAAAACTTGAGATACAGTAATCCACGGGTCTCAAACATGCGGCACTAGTTATGATATGAAAGTTTAATGTTAGTTTGATATGGATGCTGTATGGTATCATGTACCCAGAAAAATTTATTACGTTTGATTCATGTTCATGTTAAAGGTTAAATAACTGTTAATAGTTATCCTCCCTATCCGTGTGGAAGTGGTAAGTTTTTGGCTATTTAAGTTGAAAGGAAATAACTTGAAGGCTACCGTTTAGGTCGCTAGCTCTCTAGTTTGCGAGTTAGCATGTGTCTCAAGACCCTGCAGTTGCGCAATATGTTGTAAATAAAAAGAGTATAAATGTGACTATAGTCGTGTTTTGTCATGTCTACAGGGCTCTAATAATGCTTTGTTCATTTTAATCTGAAAAAAATCATTTGTCTACCCACCAACTATATGTGCTTTCTTAAGTTTTTATTATTTGCCGTTTTATTATTATATTTATTAATTAATTATTATTTATTAATTAATTATTTATTATTATTTATCAATTAATTATTTATTATTATTTATCAATTAATTATTTATTTTTATTTATCAATTAATTATTTATTATATTTATTAATTAATTATTTATTATATTATTATTATATTATTATTATATTATATGTATTTATTTATTACTGATTGATTGATTTTCTTTATTCTTGATTTGTTTATTTATTTTTCATCTTATTTTGTGCACAAAAATAAAAATCAAGATATTTGAGAACAGTGGAATGTTTTATCAGAGCTTTTATTGTAGAAAATTGGAACCAAAGCAAAGTTTTAAAAAAATTTTTTGCTTTAAATAAACGTTTTTTTTTTGGGGGGGGGGGAAACCTGATGCGGCCCAGTCTCACCCAGACCCTAGCTCCAGTGGCCCCCCAAATAAATTGAGTTTGAGACCCCTGCTCTAGACCATATCGAATATGCCTTATTAAATGTATTTTAAATTCAGTTACATTCATGAAACAATGACTAGTTTGTGTAATTTTTTTTTCTTTTTCTCTTTTTCTGAAAATAGGATGAGAAATATCCGCATGATGATGTCAGTCCAGGTAAGGACAGTTTGGTCAGAATCTTCTGGAGGATTGAAGGCAACAGCGTGTTGTGTTTGAGTGCCGATTCTCTCACCAGCAACATGTGCAAGGAACGGAAGTCTTTACTGGAGTTAAAATGTCTCCGGAAACACTCCTCCACCGATTTGTCTTCACAAAGACTCTGCAAAAAAAGAAAAAAAAAAACAAAAACGCATAGTGTTTCCAAAATGGTCGCCGTCACAGTGGTCCTCACCTGGACGCTGGCGTTCCAGTCTTTGGCAAACTTCCTGTCAGGAAAGCAGTCTGACAGCCTGAGCCGGGATCGAACTCGGTCCAGGTACTGAGTGAAGCTCAGGCTGCTGAGAAGGTGGATCTGACGGTGGGAAAAACGCGACTTCACCCGTTTTTCCAGCAGCTCCAGGACGTCCTGTGAACCAGTACCGCCCCCCCCACACATATCCAGTATATAAATAAAAAAACACAGACTACGTGATTCCACACACAACTCACCAGTCGACAGGTGAGGCCGACTACAGCCACAGGAGCCTGTGCCGACTGGGACACGTCCAGCAGGTTGTAGAGCAACGTCTGGTTCTTGTGGTGGGCGAACAGGTCAAACTCATCCAGGACAAACAAGACCGGGCGGGTGCTGCTTCGATCCCCTGCGTGCGTACAGACGCGCGGACACGTGTCAGACACGCAACCACGGCTATGAGAACCCAAAATCCATATGTTATTCATGCTAGCTTTAGCATCTTACACCTTAGATTCTCAGCTACATAATGAATCCACGCTACGATGCACAACTCGACAAGCGCACGTGACACTTAGCGTGGATCCACGGCGACGTCAAAAAACGATTAATACAAAAACGGCCGCATTGGAAATGTACGGTTTAACTGTAGGCATTGTGGTGTCACCTGACCTTTCTTCAGCGCCTCCAACAGGAAAGCCAAGTTCTCTGCAAAGCTGCCCTGAAACGATCAAAACAAAACATCAAATCTTTATAACGACTCGTGTGTTTTACTTATTGACTTTATTTACTTTCACAAATATGTGTTTAAAAAAAAAAAAAAAAGATTAGAAAAGGATTTGTTTTGGTTTTGTTATTTTGCTCAAACAATTCTACAGAATAAAAGGGAATCATGTTATTGTTTTTTTGTCTTGCATTGTTGTATTGATATGTTGTTTACAAACAAGCATGCGAATAATACTGGTATCTTGTTTAATGTCTGTCTTGTGTCTAAAATCCGTCCATGAGCTTGGAAATGATCAAGTACCGGTATCAGCAATAATATTTACGTAGTATCGGATTGAAACCAAAATATACAATGGGTTACATTCATTGTAATTATTTGCATCGACCAGCAGAGGGTGCCATTAACTAAATAACGAGAGCCCTTTGTGTTTGATGTTATTACCAGTGTTGTATAGAAAGTATAAATATTGTACTTAAGGCATTACTATTTCTGTAGGAAGAGATATGCCTCGTTACTTTTTCTTTAATTTCGGCAGCCAATGACAGCAAAGAGTACTACGATGTCGCAAGCCAATCAATCCAAAGAACAAAAAGAAGGGCTGTGATTGGTTGCTTGAGTGAAACGTACTAGCTTGTAGCATTTTTTACACGTTCAACATGCGATACGGTATTGACATATACACGCTAAACGGCATCGACTACAAAATACTGTACTGGAGTCATTACTATTTCTGTCTATTGGAAAAGAAAAGGGATATGCCGCTCGTTACTTTTTGTTAAATTTCGCCAGCCAATGACAGCAAAGAGTACTACGATGCCGCAAGCAAGAACAAAAAGAAGGGTTGTGATTGGTTGCTTGCGTGAACTGACGTACTAGCTTGTAGCATTTACGCTAAACGGCTTCAACTACATATTTTTTGTTTGTTTTATTCATTAGTTTTTAACAGTTATTTTGTTGATTAGTCAACTGGTCTCCACA
The DNA here is from genome assembly GCF_037039965.1 of Doryrhamphus excisus. Taxonomy (NCBI): domain Eukaryota; kingdom Metazoa; phylum Chordata; class Actinopteri; order Syngnathiformes; family Syngnathidae; genus Doryrhamphus; species Doryrhamphus excisus. The sequence continues at coordinate 16,619,482 of NC_136371.1, forward strand.
TATTGAGTTTAAACGTTTTCTGCTGGGTCGAAAACAGACTTTAGGAGGACTTTATTTTATTTTTTGCCTTTGCAGCGTGAGTTAAAGCTTCATTAAAAAGTTGTACTTGCTAGTTTTGTGTGTAACTTTACTTTCTATACTTAACATGCTTAGTTGGACTTCAGAACAATAGATTGCAGCCACTTTTAGCTATTTAAGATATATTTGCTTTTACTCAAGTACGGATTATTAAATGTATTATTATTAGTACTATATTATTATGTTAGAGTATTATTGTAATACAGAAAGACTATGAATACATCTTAAAGATGCATAAGGAACATGGGCTCCTATCTAGCCACTCACAAACACTTTGTCCCCAACGACGTTTTCCAGGTTAAGTTGTCGCGTTATTTCTTTCAGGGCTGTTCGGTCATCAGTCTGCAACAAACCTGCATCAAACAAAACCACAAACGTGTTTGGCGGCACACAAGAACTAGTCCGCAGCGAGGACACTGCTCACACACCGTTGAGTTGGACATGTAAGAGGTTCTTCTGTACTTCATTTTCCTGCAGCAGCTCTCTCAGCACACACTTCAGGAGCTGGAGTCAAAAGACCCGGCGGATGTTTTACTGCACCGTACTGTCATGACAGCACAACATCTGGTGGAAGAGTCTCACCGCAGTTTTCCCCGACCCCCTGGGACCGACGATCAGCACCGAGTTGCTTTCCCCGTGGACAGCGGTCCGTTTGAGCAGCTCCAGGAGGTGTCTGGAATGACAACGTTCAATGCGGAGATATGCGGTGGAAAAAGCACAACGCTCCAGAGAGGAACCCACTTGTGTTGGGCCTCCGACGCCTCCAGCCTGCTGGGGGGTTGCTGACGGCAAAATCGTTCCCTCAGACACTCCTGAAGCTGTCAATGAACTCGCATATTAAGAACATACACATTCAGATACATCGATGCCTGCAAATCTACTGATTTTTGGTCAACTACTGTACAGTGCAAATGCTACAAATGAGCATGCATTGTCAACAAAGTCAGCAAACCTGTCTGATGCATTCCCCGATTGGCACTGGAGCATCTTTGCTTTTGCGTTTGCTCATGGTCACGTAGCTGTTGGAGGAAAGATACGAGTTACAATAACAGTATATAGCAATTAGCATTTTCAATGTGTTTACATGCACAAGTATGCAATACACCCTGATATTGCACTCAAAAAGCCCCAAATGGTGAGTGGTTGCAATTCAAAGAGGAAGTGGATAATATATACATTCTTAGTACAAAATATCAAAGTGGCCTGTGTAAAATTTTATTTTTCAGTATGTTGCTCTCGCTGGAGAAATACACTTGTGATAAGTGCAACATCCGAGCAAGCCAAATATTCACCGTTTTTTTTCTGAACTGAAAACCTTTCATACATTGGAGAACGTTCTAAAAACAATTCATATGAAGAACAAGCTTAAGTGACATGTTTTCTATTATTTTTATTTTGTTGTTCTTATTTTCAAGCAATATCCCTCGCACATTCCTTTCTTAGTTACTTTTTTATTTATGTTATTGTTCTGTAGAATTGCACTTCCTGTAATTCTGCTTATACTGTTTTGTAATTGAAGATTGTAATAAAATATATATTTGGAAAAAAAGTGCAACATCCGGGTACTGATTGCGTACTACATTTCGAGGTACTTCTCAGTGTTAACGCCAACATGTGACTTTAAAGTACAAACCATATACAGGGCAATACTAGCCATGACTTCAGTCCATTACCGCCACAAAGTCCATTTAACCAAGATAAATATAGTCAGTCATTCGTAAGATAACATTTTGTGGTCTTGTGGGAAATAAAATAGTGAAGCGTCTGAGGCGGGGTGTCGAACTTGGGAGAGAACTTTATTATTTTATCGAACATTAACTCGCACTCATAACATAACAGCCGTCTGCAGCAACCACAACAGAAAAACTTTTCCCTCACGCCCACCCCTCCGGGTGGCAACCATTCCCCTATCATTCGTTCCGGGGTGAATTATGTACAAGCAACCGAACACTACAATAGCTTTTTTTTTTATAATTTAATGTTTGTCTCGACAACTGAAAACTCTTCTTTATAACACTTATCAATATGTCTTTTACATATTAGTCTGAATTTACATGCAGCTATAACAAAAGCTATAAAAAAGCTCGTCTGATTCAAATAGGAAGTTAAGCCATACAAAGTGGTGTAAAAAGAACCAATAATGTTGATATTATTGTTCACGCATACAAAATAACACACTTATTATAACATACAGATAACATACTTACAGTAAAAGCAGCGAATGCAGCTTGACTTCCCGTCCGTCGAAACCGCGGCGGGAAAGAGAGTGTAAAATGACAACTTCCGGGTTTTTTAACGGTATTTCCGCTGTTGTCGTCGCTGATTGGTTGCAACCGGTGACTCCGTTTTTATGTCTTGTACTTTCTTGTAGGCAGGATGACGCTTTCTTTCATTGTCTTTAACGGTGAAATTAAAATTCCTCAAAGATGTTGAACAACATATGAAAAAAATGTTCAGATTTAACTTTTGTTATTTAATGTAACCCTGTTCTTTGTTTCTGTTATTTGTATACTTTTGTTGTTAAAATTTTTAAGGCGCTGTGAAGGACCGTCGCCATCTTGGCTACGTACCGGAAGAGGAGGGACTAACTTGGTCAGACGTGCAGTTGGACGTCATTTCCACTGCTCTCCATAGGAGGGCGGTGTGCACCACCGGATGCCGCTTGGCTTTAATGCCCCCCCCCCAACGTTTTACAAATGTACAGACACAAACAGTTTATTCAAGTAAGAGTGACCAGGTTTTAATATCTTAAAACATCTGTGCAACATTATTCCAAAATGTTACACCACTGCATGACCTGTAATGTCTCACGATATTTACAAAAATGCTGCTTACATCAAAGCATTAAAAAAAAAAAAAAATCCCAAAAATATCAAAATAATGGACTCGGACAAACTATTTATATAGCTCACATGAATGCAGATAGAAAGAGGAGCAATCGAGTGCACGTCTTCATACTTCACACGATTCTTTTCTGCTTAGTATATATTAGTGAGGAAATATATACTCACAAATAAAATACTGACAATGAGGTTGGAAGAGGACAAAAAAAAAAAAAGTAGAGATCAACACACACACACACACACACACAGTAGGCAGAATGAACTTCACCTTTCCTCGCCATTGATTACACTTTGAGGAGCTTAGCTTTTGCTTTAGCTTGACCTATATTGCTGCTACCAAAATGTCTTCAAGTTGCACAGGATGTCTCGTACAGTACTACTAGCAAAGCGAGCGCAGATTTGTTCGTGAAGGCGCGGAGGTCATGACAACACGCGCGGCGGGAAAGGTCAAGTTGCGCGAGTTTTCGGGAAGTACCGGTACGGGTGCGGCGGTCAACGTGTGCGTCAAGTGGCTCGCAGCAAGACGGGGGGGGGGGGGCTTTGCTAGAGGTGGGACGTTGATCTCCACTGCTCGTTTTATTGCACTGGTTTCATCCTGGAGCGATTCCGGCACGAGCTGTCGGTAGTGTGAAACGTTTATTTTCCAAGCTCCGCCCACTTTCTCGCTTGAGCGTTTGCTATAAATAAGACATTATGGAAGAAAATTAAAAAAAAAAAAAAAAAGCGAACATGACCTTGCCGATGAATAAGAGATCTTGGGTTTAAACAAAACATACATATACATATATAAGGCTCGAGTTCTTAACTCTTGGTAGTGTTATTGCCATCTAGCATATTTGTAAAGCTTCAAATAAATATCAAGAACTGTACAGAAATAATTTACAACAAGCACACATAAGAAAACAGAAGATCTCTTAATGGAATTCAAACCAATGAAAATACAACATAGCAATTCTAGGCTCCGTCCCACTCGGCTCTTTAACCCAAATCCAACCTTTGGTGAAATATTGACTCTGGACGGTGTCCTACGTGGTAAATTTACATTTTTATTTTTTTAGCATGGATTCTGTACAGAAGCATCGGACTGCGACTAATCACTCTTTTCTTCATCGACGCGACAATGAATACAAAATATTGAACTAATCGACAACTATTTTGGTATTGGATTTTTAAATTTAAATGTCCGATGTCCCGCCGTGCAGCCGAGTTATAATATTACAAGGAAAACTAATTTTAGTACCATAAAAGAGCCATTTTTAAAAAGTCATAATGACAAAACCACAACGAATTTAAAAAAAGTGAGTTTGGTAAGAAAAAATCACGAGAATAAAACATAAATATAAATATTATGGCAATAAAGTCATACAGCACTCATTGTTCGTGTTAGCGCCAGGTTGATTTAGTCTGTCTAGGGCAGGGGTGGGCAAACTGCGGCCCGGGGGCCACATCCGGCCCGCCAAGTGTTTGAATACGGCCCGCCCAATCTTTCCAAAGTATTATAAGTATAACCTTTTGATGGTTTTATCAATTTCGTTTTTTGACATGGTCTGTTGTTTACAAAGTGCTCCTGAAAAAAGGGACACAAGCACATAATAATAATAATAATAATTATTAAATTATTAGATTATTATAATAATTATTAGAACTATTATGATTATTATAATTATTATATTAATGCTAATTATTATATTAATTATATAATATTATTGTTATATTTGCATATTTTACATAATAATAATATAATAATTATTATTTTAATTTTATTGTAATTATTATAATATTTTATTATTTTTAAAATATTTAAATATAAATATAAAATAATAAATAATAATAGCAGATTGCATGACAATTTTACAGATACAATAATACCAGGTGGACTGTTACGTGTAAAATATATAGTCTGCCCCCCCCCGTAAATTTTGTCATATCAATGCGGCCCGCGAGTCAAAAAGTTTAGGGCAAGGGTGTCCACAGTGCATCATGGGGGCCATTTGCGGCCCGCAAAACATTGCGGAAAAATATAATTTGACAAGAAAAAGAAAAAAACTGTAGTGTCTCACCTTTGTGATGTCTTACTTTTAAATAAAAAAAAAAATTAATATTATGACAGAAAATAAATCCTAAGTAGCTCTTAGATCAGGGGTGGGCAAACTTTTTGACTCGCGGGCCGCATTGATATGACAAAATTTACGGGGGGGGGGGGGGCAGACTATATATTTTACACGTAACAGTCCACCTGGTATTATTGTATCTGTAAAATTGTCATGCAATCTGCTATTATTATTTATTATTTTATATTTATATTTAAATATTTAAAAAATAATAAAATATTATAATAATTACAATAAAATTAAAATAATAATTATTATATTATTATTATGTAAAATATGCAAATATAACAATAATATTATATAAGTAATATAATAATTAGCATTAATATAATAATTATAATAATCATAGTAGTTCTAATAATAAAATAATAATAAAACTTGGGTTGTCAATACTTTGCTAATACTTGGGTTGTTTATATTGTTTATTTTTTTATATTGTGTATTTTGTATTCTGTATTTTTGCTGCTGTGCAATGCAAATTGCTATTTTTGCCCCATTTTGTGTTTATTTTCCTCTAACTTTCCCTTAAATAAACCATTTCCTTTGTAATTATGACTCTATTCACATAATATTTTGACTTTATTTTAATATTACTACTTTTCCCCCAACCTAATTAAAAAAATTTTTTTTTTTTTAAAATATTACCCCCATGGAATATTATTATTTTTGATGATCCTGCCCAACAGCCATGAAAGTCGAAACTGAGTAATGGTAAAAGGGAAAAAAAACGTACCGTATGAGAATGAGAGCCAGCAATGGAAAAAAAAAAAACAAAAAAAAAACGCTGGTTTCTCAAACAGAAGGGTTGAACTGCATCGTGGGACGGAGCCTACTACAACAACGGCACTATTTGCTGGTAAAGTTCATTCTGTCTTCGTTTTCCGGGAACACTTTCTGGCATGACGTAACCAACTTAGACACCAGTCGCTCCGGCCACAACATGTACAAAAAAAAAAAAAAAAAAACTCAAAGCACCCGCCTGACTACCGTGTCATATAAAAAGCCGTGTTTTTTTTCCGTAGTATTTAATCACACGTGCGTGCGCTCCTATGCGAGTGCACGTCTGAATAGAAAGCGAGACGTCAGTACACTTTGCTTTGTTTTTGTACAACAAAAGATAAAATGTGCATTAAGTACGCTTGTACATTACATTTTACAATATTTACATACAATTCTTAATAATTTGACATTTCAGGGTTACCCTATTTACATCATGAAAATGTATCAGAAATATTTGGACTGTCTATTTTTCTTAAATATGTAAGGTAATGCTCAGTTTTTTTTTTCTTTTTACTATCTTATACTACAAAAAAATAGTTCAGCGAGCTGTTGATAAATTGTAACTTTTTTTTTTTTTTTTTTAATGGTTCTCTCAATTTGTTCACTCTACAGTTAAAATCGGCGAATGGAAGTTCCAGCACCTCAATGATGTCACGGCGTGGGCGGGGGGGATCACGCGGCGTCCATGCGTAGCACCGAGGACAGCTCAGACGGCAAAGCGAGGCACCTCCGGAAGCGTCGAAGACGGCGACACATTCATTGTTATCTGGAGATCTTTCGCCTTTTGGGCTTCGGCGCCTTCGTCGGTCGCTCTCTCGACGGGATCTGGTGGAAGAAGTGGAGCGTGAGAACGGGGCGTGGCAAAGACGACATTAGGTGAGCGGCGAATTGACTCACAGTGGCCGACATCTTGTCCAGCTCGCTCATGGCCTCGTGGATAGCAGCTTCCAAGTGATTATTCAGTTTTCCTGGCCTGGCGGACAAACGTTTATATATGATCAACGCCGATGTTTGCGTCGCTTTTTTATGTTGTCTTACTTACTTTAAGCCTCTTTTGGCGACTCGGTCAAGTGCTTCCAAGTCATGTGTTAAAGTTTTTAGCTTTTCTGGCTCCATCTGTAAACACAAAGTCAAGACGTCGTGAAGTGTTCCATACCTGTCGCTTACTCTTCACATTTTAGTTCATCATCCACGTAGTTCATGAAGTACGGACCACTTACCTAACCTAAACCACCTGTATATGAAGAGCTTGCAACCAAAAGGCGCTAAATCCAATTTTCACTAAGTTGCATGTTTTTCATGAGTTTAATAGACCTCTGTCATGTGTATCCAAATCACATATTTTGGTCTTGAAATCATTTTTAAAAATATGAAAAAAAGTCATATGAAATTTATGCTTTCAACCAAAAGGCGCTAAATCCAATTTTCACTAAGTTGCATGTTTTTCATGAGTTTAATAGACCTCTGTCATGTGTATCCAAATCACATATTTTGGTCTTGAAATCATTTTTAAAAATATGAAAAAAAGTCATGAAATTCATGATTTCAACCAAAAGGCGCTAAATCCAATTTTCACTAAGTTGCATGTTTTTCATTGACTTCAAATTTATTTCAGCCAAAAGGCGCTAAATCCAAAAAAAAAAAATAATAAAAAAAAATATATAAAATACATGGTGTGTGCAGGATTTTTATAGCATGCATTTTTATGACCTATATTGATAGCTCTTTCATTTGCAATATAGACTTGATGACCAAATAGATTGATATGTGCGTAGTTAAAAATCATTGATTTTCTCGAAATCAGTCAAAATGGATTTAGCGCCTTTTGGTTGCAAGCTCTTCATATGTTGGACTGGTGAGAAGAATAATATATGGTGCGCGTAAAAAAAAAGTGTTCCTGGAGCACAAGCCATATTATTCAGGCTACAAAAATTCAGGGTAATTTTTGTAGTTTTGGTGTTGCATGCAAGTCCGGTGCCTCACCTTAGCCTGCTCCCGCAGTTGCATGGCAGCACCGTGCATCTGTTCCTCCCCCGCCAGCTTAGCCGGCCAGGGTGGGAAGCCTTTCAACTGGCCCCACACCAGTTCTCCCATATTGAAGGTCCTGGACCGGTAGTGGAGGAGCTCCGACGAGGGCGAGTCCGGCTGCCGCAGGTCCTCCTCGCTGCTCAGACTCTTAGTGTCCGAGGGGCTGGGCGCCATCCCGTTGAAGTGGCCGTTGTAGTGGCTATAGTCTTTAACGCCGGCTAGGGGTCCTTCCAGGCTTGTGGACGAGCTGGGAGACTGATCGTCGCCTGTAAGTTCTTGTCGCGGGGGTCCGAGGACCTCTCCGTAACCCCGGGTGTTAAAGAGCGATGTTGCGCCGTTAATGTGAACGCAACGTTCCACCGTCTGCTCCAGACGCTCCTTATAGTTGGCGTGCGTCCGGCTGCAGTTGTTGAAGCGGTAGCTATCGTCGACAAAGGGCTTGCCGAGCGCCAAGGCCACGTTGTGGTCATTGGTGCCGTCAGTGGGGCAGGGCGGGACGGGCACTAAGCTCGTACTTCGCTCCATGCAGGGACTGCTCCTCACCTGGGTGGAGCACTCCAAGAACTCCTCCCCACCCCAGACGCTGCTGTTGCCGTGCGCGTCAAAGCTGCCGCCATGATGGATTTCCCCATCCCACTGCCCCCTGGGAGTGCCGCAGCCAGGGGGCCGGAAGTAGTCGTTAGCCTCTGGGCCATCTGCGGTGCCCTTCCCTGGATCCATGTTCTTCCGGCCTCCAACGGGCCACGCCTGCCTGGTTCTGGCTTGCTGAGGTAAAGCGTCCCCTTCTCCATGCAGAACTGCACTGACCGCCTGGGGGAGGTTAACGGGCTCCCCGATGGAGGCAGTGAAGGCACTCATGGCGCTGAGGGCAGGCACAGGACTCGCCTGTGTGGTCTCACTTACTGTGGTGGTGATGGTGACACTCATCCCTTTACTGGCCGCATCCACCACGGCTCTGTAGATGGCGTCCACCGACTCCGAGCCTCTGCCAGGTCCACTGTCTGTCGCTGGTGTTCCTGTCCGCAAGCCCTCGCCCTGCTGCGGTTGCCCCTCACTAAACGGAGGCTGCGGTATCATCCCCTGCTGCAAAACAACAGCACGGTTACAAAACGGCATTTACTCTAAAAAAAAAAACGGCGTCCATTTCACCCGATCGTCCCACCTGGTAATTCTGGTAGCGGAAAACCATGGAGTCGACGTTTGCATTGCTGTTGTCTGCATAAGGTGGGTTGTCAGGAAAGTGCTGCTGACCCGGGTAGGCAGAGTGGGAGGTCCCGTGGGAGGCCCCGCCCTGCTGCATGACCTGGTTGACGTGCTTCTGGTACATCTGTCGACCGCCGGCGTTGACGTGAGGCTGCAGGCTGCCCACGTTGCAGCCAAGCGAGGAAGCGTTTCCTACGGAGAACCAAGGACAAAGTACGCCAATCAAATGCGGAGAAGTCATGTCGCAATGACTTTCAGGCTAAAGTTCCACTTCTCGAAATGCACTCAAACGCAACTTTGCAAGTAAACACAGATATACATTTGTTTTTCTGATTATGTTTATACTAATAAAGGTTGAACAAATGTTATTTTAAGCATTTTTTAAAAGGCATCAGACGCCTAGTGTCCTTTCTGCTCAAACACATGCGCCGTACAATTAGTTTGTTAGAAGGAGGGGGGGGGGGCGCATGTATGAATGAACCCAATGGAGCAGCAGTGTAATGGAGACAAAGCCGGAGCAGACAAGCGGGTGTGTGTGTGTGCGTGGTGACCAGAGCAGCTGGTGTGATGCTGCGTCGCTGAAGGGCAGCTGTGCGTGTTCATTATTTTCTTCCCTTCTTTCTTTCTCACCCCCCCCCCCCGCACACAACGCTGGGAGCCACGACACCGAGGGACCCCTCCCCCTCGTCCTCCTCTACTGCTATGATATAGTGACGACTGTTGCCAGGGGATGTTGCCATGGGAACCGAGTGATGATTGGTGGTGCTGTCCGCTGCCAGGGAGGCTTGTTGGGGGGTGGGGGGTGGGGGGGCTAGGTGGATAAGAGTGGGGGGTTGTGTGGGTCAGGCGGTGTGATTTTAGCCTGCTGGGGGATGTGGGTTGGTCAGCTGGGTGGCAGGGGCGTCAGAGGCTGGGGGGGGGGGGGGGTTTACAAGCACCGTGTTTGCAACCCTCGAGAAACAGATGGTTCCAGGCTAAGAAGCCACTTTCCAACTGCGGGAGCAAAAGTATATCTGCTATTATATAACAGAAACGCTATCAGAACATTAAAGTGATAAATATAAATGTGATTTTTTTTTTTTTTTTTGCTCAGTTGACAAGTTTTTTTTTTCATTTTTACCTTGTCTGACTGACAACACAGTGTTTCCATGGTGACGAGAAGGAAGAGTGTTAACCACTGGATATGATGTCAAAAATAAATCTGCTCCTGCTACTTGTTTTCTTCACTTTCAACATTTATGATCGCTACGATGGCGGGGGGGGGGGGGGGGGGGGGGGTGGGGGGGGCTGGGTGGCAGGCCCCAAACGTGTTGTGAGGGTTTTCAACTCACACCTCCAGGAGCGCTCCATGTTCGGAGCGAGGCGGAGGACATTTGTATGGAGGACCAAAACTGCAAAAATAATAAATAAATAAATAAATAAAAGTGGAAATAAAAACAAAAATGAAAAAAAAAAAATCAAAAAATACAAAAAAAAATATAAATGGAAATAAAAACAAAAATTTTTTTTTTTAATTTTTGAATCTTGTTTTTTATTTTTGTATTTATTTTGCTTTTATTTATTTATTTATATATTTTTGTTTTTATTTCCATTTATATTTATTTTTTTGTATTTAATTTTTTGATTTTTTCGATCAACCAATAGGTGAACAGTTCAACCCAAGACACACTTAGGACCGCCCCCTCATTTGAATAGTTTTTCCTTCTGAGGACCAAAACTGCCAAAATAATAAATAAATAAAGAAAGAAAAGTGAAAATAAAAACAAAAAATTAAATTAAAAAAAATAAATATAAGTGAAAATAAAAACAAAAAATTAAATTAAAAAAAAAAATATAAATGGGAATAAAAACAAAAATAAAAAATATATACATAAATAAATAAATAAAAGCAAAAATAAAAAACAAGATTCAAAAAAAAAATATTTTTGTTTTTATTTCCAATTATATTTATTTTTTTGTATTTAATTTTTTCTTTTTTTCATTTTTGTTTTTATTTCCACTTTTATTTATTTATTATTTTGGCAGTTTTGGTCCTCCTTACATTTGAGTCCAAATGGAATGTGTTCAATGCCTCCATTGTCAAGGTGGTAAGGCGGTCAAGCCCCTGTCGTGGCGGTAATCCCAGAACCTGTTGGTGGACACTGCAATGGGGGATACCGTCAGGCCTTTACGGCTCATGGGACCCCAGAGGCAGCTGACGGGTACCACCAGGCCAAGGGCTCCGCGGTTCTCGCAGTTCCTGAGGCAAAAACTCGGACATTGAAAAGAATACTATTTGTTTAGTTAGCCATCTTGGATCACATACCCAACCCCAATTCTGGCAATGCTTTTTTGTATGATTTCTACGCAATGTTTTATAAATGAGGCCCCTGGATCTTTTCAGTTACGTCAAAAATAAATGCACCCTTGAATGCATTGTGGGTACGCACACACATACGAGCACACAAACAGTAATACAGAAGTGGTCACAGACTGCACACTCAGCCATTCAAAGAATCATACAGGCCTAAACCCTCATCAAAGGCTTCACTCTGCTCACTATTCAGGGTTCATTGTTACTATAGCGACCAGCGAGTTGGGAGAAAAGCATGATACGGGTCTTATTCGCATCTTCTTTCACCATTGACAGATGCAAGCGTACATATAGCGACAAAGGGAAACAGACTATTACGAGTAACCAAAGGTGGTCGAGTCATCCTGTGGGATTAGGTCTCAAAGTTGGCCTGGGAGTGCCTTGGTGTCCTCCCGATGGATTGAGGAGGTGGCCGGGGACCGGAAAGTCTGGGCTTCCCTACTGAGACTGCTGCACCACGACCCAGACCCGGATAAGCGGAGTAAAACGGATGGATGGATGGATGGATGGCCAAAATTAATCATTAGTCTTCGGGTGCTTGCAAATTAATCCACTAAGCAAAGTCTTCATTACGATGTTAAGTCTTCTGACAGTCACTTTAATCGAGATCGTAAGCGATCATATTGTTATTATGTTCAATTATGTATACTTTGAACTAGTTTGTAAAACAATTTGGGCTCATTTTCAGTTACTGTTTATTTTCTGTGCAATGATTCCAGGGTGCCAAAGGAGCAGTCGTCGTATTCCCGTATTCCCCGACTATCTTCTCCAGTTCCACCAGGTGGCCACAGAGCCATTCCAAGGCATGCTGTGAGACATCATCCCCAGTGTGTACTATTATGTCTGCCCCAAATGTGGCCCGCAGGACACTAGTTTGAGGCCCCCCGCCTTAATATGAAAGTTTAATGTTAGTGCGGCCCACGCAAGTTTGATATGGATGCTGTATGGTATCATGTACCCAGAAAAAATTATTATGTTTGATTAATGTTCATGTTAAAGGTTAAATAACTGTTAATAGTTATCCTCCCTATCCGTGTGGAAGTGGTAGTTTTTTGGCTATTTAAGTTTAAAGGAAATAACTTGAAGGCTACCGTTTAGGTCGCTAGCTCTCTAGTTTGCGAGTTAGCATGTGTCTCAAGACCCTGCAGTTGAGCAAAATGTTGTAAATAAGAGTATAAATGTGACTATAGTCGTGTTTTGTCATGTCTACAGGGCTCTAATAATGCTTTGTTCATTTTAATCTGAAAAAAATCATTTGTCTACCCACCAACTATATGTGGTTTCTTAAGTTTTTATTATTTGCCGTTTTATTATTGTTATCATATTTATTTATTACTGATTGATTTTCTTTATTCTTGATTTGTTTATTTATTTTTCATCTTATTTTGTGTAGAAAAATAAAAAGTAAGATATTTGAGAACAGTGGAATGTTTTATCAGAGCTTTTCTTGTAGAGAATTGGAACCAAAGCAAAGTTTTTTTTTTTTTTTTTGTTTTTAATAAATGCATTTTTTTTTTTTTTGGAAAACATGATGCAACCCAGTCTCAACCAGACCCTAGCTCCAGTGGCCCCCAAGTAAATTGAGTTTGAGACCCCTGCAGTAAAACCTCCTCCACAATGCAACAGATCCAAGATGGCAGAGTTTGGAAACAAAAAGTCTGTTTGTTCAGTCACATTTTTTCATTGTACTTTTCTTAAAATTGATGTTAAAATCTTGTGGACCCAATTTCATGCATTGTCTCGTTTCCTGACACCCTACTACTAAGTTGCACATTGATTAATAGATTGTGTAAACAGACACAACTTTCCTAGCTATACGCATGTGTAGTGGCGCTAGGTAGCAGAAGTCTGCCTTCATTTCATTCTCTGAGCCTCAAAAACTAACCATATGCCCACCAAATGTTTGTTCCTAAAATGCCATATTAAATTTACTGTGTTGAACCTTCTTAACATGCTCCCATAAAAGCTCCACACGGCAGACATGTTTGTTTTGGGGTTTGTCACCGTGTTCCTGTGCCCAGGCTGTGCGCCATAGACGATCGTTTTTTGTTTATCGGCGCTACAAGGCAAAGATCTATGCCGATTTCATAGTTTTCAATGGAAATTGGTCGATACTCATCGGTAGTCATTCGATCGGTCAGCGCATGGCCTTCGTACGAAGCCATCGGTGATGCGTGTAAACACAGCTCAGTTGTGAAGAACACAAGACGTTCAAATATTACAGCTTCTGAATGTTGATTCTCACCTGTGTCAGAGATGTTCTTTGTATAGCTCCCATCTCCACTCGGTATCAGCACCATATTAGTCCGCCCAACAACGTGATGGAGAGTCTGCTGCGAGGGGTGAGGCCCAGAATGAGACAGAGGCGGGGGGTTAGCGTTGGGGCGTCCGTGTGGCATGCCATCAGGGCCTACTAGTCCACTGCCTGGAACCAGAGGCCCACAGGCTGAAGTCTGAATCTGGCCCATCATGTCGGGAAACTGGCCCAGGCGAGAGCCCAAGTGGGCCCCGGCAGCGGCGTCAACGTTTGGACAGTGCTGCATAGCTTCTGCTGGGACTCGAAGCCTCTGCTGGCTAATGAAGTTCTGCTGTGAGCCGCAAGTGATCTTGGACGTAGTGTCGTTGTACTGGAGTTGAGTAGCTCCTTGAGAAGAAGGTCCTGGGCTGAGGCCAGGTCGGTGGTTGTTGCCAGCCATGTTGTGGGAGCTCTGGTTGCTCATGGACTGGAGGAGCTGGGCCATCGAAGTGTTCGGTGGAAGGTTTCCAAGACGGACCATTTTTCGCATCTGCTCTGAACTGGGAGCGGGCATGTGGGCTCCTCCCATGCTAGGCTTGTTATGCATGTTGTAGACCATGTTGTTGTTGCTGCTGTCATGGCCGACAGATGTGCTCCCTGATGACTGCTTCCTTTTGCGTATGGGGTCCCTCTGCTGGGCCATCAGCTTATCTCTCAGCGCCGCGCGGCCACTCTGACCCTCGGGGCAGTTGAGCAGCATGGTGGAGTTTGGTGGGAGCATGGGATTTAAAGTGCTGTGTCCGTCCATGCCACAAGGGCTGCTCATTGAGCCGGGGTGCCCGCCACCCCCTCCATTACTTCCGCCACCTGGTGCTCCACCTGCCATACCAACAGCAGCGACCACACCAGCAGTGCTGTGTTTGTTTTGATTTGCTAGCTGTGCTTTGGCTGCTGCTGACAAGAGACTGCTGGCCGGGAAGGAGGCAGCATTCTGTTGGTTTAGAATCTGGTTTAGAGGCATGCCCAGGAGTCCTGGGTGGCCCTTCTGGGAAGCACTCGGGGTGGGCAAGGACGAAGAGGACGTGGAGTTGGGCGAGTACATCGAGTTTTGCTGCTGGGTGCCAAGCGAGTTTGCTATCCCAGGAAGCAGCTGGGAGTCTCTGTACTGGTGGAGGGAGTCATTTTTGTTGGTGGAGGGGCTGGATGGCATCGCCGGCCTGGGGGAGCCCATTGCAGATCTGGGCGATCGAGGGGGAACCTTCATGCCGCCACAAGGAGCCTGATGCCCTGACGGCATTGCAAAGTTCCCATGGTCGGAGGAGGTGGAGGAGGACCGGGAGCGATGGGGGGAGACTTCCACCCGAGCGAGGGAGGACCCTGCCATGTGAACAGGAGAGGTGACCGGGGATGGCGACACTGAGGAGGCGGGACCGCTCTGTTGAGTCCTTTGAACGTGGCTACTGTGGCCCACAGGCCCGGGCTTTACTGTGGGCAAGGGTAAGTTGCTTGGCAAGGGGACGATGGCGGGAGGGGGTATGTTTACATTCATCATTGATACCTGAGTGTGGATGTTAGGTTGAATGTTAGCTGGGGGCTGGCTGATAGGCTTGCTGGGGATGGGGTCGAGGATGCCTAAGGGGTCTTTTTCTGATGACACCTGTCTTTTTTGCAGGACACAGGGCGGCGGCACAGAGGGAGACGGCGGTACAGGGTGGATGGATGGTTGGACTTTATGGTGGAACACCGTATTGGGCATGTCCACACCGGAGGAGAAGTTCCCGCGTGGAATATTCATGTTCATGACAGGGCTTTTGGCAGTGACTGTGGGTGAGAGCGGTGTGCTAGTCCTTCCCGTCATCGCACAGGATGCTTGACTTGCAGGGGAGCTATGAATCATCATGCTAGGTGGAGAAAGTGGGGTCCTTGAATTTCCATGAATGGAAGCAGACCCGGGACTGCCAGCTCCAGAAAATCCACAAGGATTGCTTCTTGGATAGCCCTCCGGGCTGGACAGCGTGTCTGCACGGGGTGACTGTGAGCCATCTCCGCATGGCTTAGCGCTGGAGACCGGCGGGCTCAACATGACTCCATAACCAGCTCTGTAAGGAGACTTGGGGCCTGGGTCACTGCTGGGAAGCCTCTGCGGCCTGGGGTACCCAGCACAGAGCTCTGACTGCTGGCCTCCGCCCATCTCCTGGGGTGGATATAGCTGCTGTTGGTGGCCAGACGACATCATCATCTTGTAGGGATTCTTGCAGTCTGGACCAGCAGCGGTGGGCAGACCCTCGTGGGGTTTAGTCCTTATTGCTCGATGTGGTGTGGAATGCGATGCGACCACCGATGACGTACCTAAAGGACAAACAACGCACATTCATTTTGATGTTGACATCTTAAAAGAAAACTGGAGACAATAAAGTTGACCAGGTAACGGACAATGTAGTACGAATTTGCACAAATATGCACCAATTTAATAAATATATTAAATATATATGCACGCAATATAACATCAACTCTCTGTCGACGATCCACAACTTTCATTTTGGCTCATTTATTGAGGGCTGACTTCCTGTTTGTGTTGGAACATGGATTCTTTAGACCAGGGGTCTCAAACTTGCAGCCCGCGGGCCAAATGTGGCCCGCAGGACACTAGTTTGAGGCCCCCGCCTTGATATGAAAGTTTAATGTTAGTGCGGCCCGCGCAAGTTTGATATGGATGCTGTATGGTATCATGTACCCAGAAAAAATTATTACGTTTTATTAATGTTCATGTTAAAGGTTAAATAACTGTTAATAGTTATCCTCCCTATCCGTGTGGAAGTGGTAAGTTTTTAGCTATTTAAGTTGAAAGGAAATAACTTGAAGGCTACCGTTTAGGTCGCTAGCTCTCTAGTTTGCGAGTTAGCATGTGTCTCGAGACCCTGCAGTTGCGCAATATGTTGTAAATAAAAAAATATAAATGTGACTATAGTCGTGTTTTGTCATGTGTACAGGGCTCTAATAATGCTTTGTTCATTTTAATCTAAAAAATCTACCCACCAACTATATGTGGTTTCTTAAGTTTTTATTATTTGCCGTTTTATTATTATTATTATTATTATTATTATTATTATTATTATTGTTATTATATTTATTTATTACTGATTGATTGATTTTCTTTATTCTTGATTTGTTTTTTGTTTTTTTCATCTTATTTTGTGCAGAAAAATAAAAATTAAGATATTTGAGAACAGTGGAATGTTTTATCAGAGCTTTTATTGTAGAAAATCGGAACCAAAGCACTGAAAAAGTTTGTATATTTTTCTGTTTTTTTCTGTCCTAGCTCCAGTGCCCCCCAGGTAAATTGAGTTTGCTTTAGACATTTGCAGCGTTAACTGCATTTTGATGCAATCTCCACAACTGCCATGTTAATGCTAAGTGCTCTACATCAGTTCTCATAAAAGAAAAAAATCCTGATATCAACCGATATTACATTTTTAGGTTGATATGGGGGCGATATCGGAAATCCCCAATTATTATGTATTTTTGTGTACATTCATTATTTCACTGAAGGTATTTACATTTTTTATTTAACATTATTTTAACAGAATATTCAAGCGGTGTTCGTGCACTTATTTACTCTATCAGTTCTAAAATTATTTTCTGAATAAAGCGTTGTGAATAAAAAAATTTTTTTTGATTAATTGATTAATCAAAACAATAAGAACAGGGTAAGTGCAAGAATACCGACTAACTGATACTGCTACAACTGGAGTCTTTGTATCGACAGTAAACATTTACAGAGGCGTTAAATACCAACAAATATTGTTGGCTATGTGTTAAGCCGTCCTGTTAAGGAATGAATACCCAATGTTCCTTATTATATATATTTCCTGTAATTTTTTTAGAGACTTGATAGCCTACTTTATTATTTTTATTGTGTTTATTGTCTGTTTTTTTAATAGAGACACAAAGGCAGGGTGTATTTTAATTCGGGGTAGTCTTTTCTTGTTTATTATGTTGTTTCATTTAATTATAAAATAATTAAAAACTCTCGCCATTCCAATTACAAAGTTACATGCTCTTGAGAAATTAATGTTCATTGCTTTTTATACAATGTGCTCGCATTATTATGCCATATAATTCAGGAAAAAATGTCTCAAAAAAATTTGTCAATATCGATTATCGACAATAATTTGTAGGAAAATTATTGTTGTTGGCCAATTGGTGACCCAATAAACATAAATGCACAGAACTAAGTGTTAGAATTTTTCTGATGTCCTTCAATCTGTGCTGTGCATCTTCCCTCAGCATAAACGTTCCAGGCCTCCATCAAACACGTACCTCCAGCAGGACTTGTTAGCGTGAGAGGCGGGTGACTCTCCATGCTCTTGTGCAGCGTAGCCACAGCCAGGAGTTTCCTCTTGTGGATGCAGAGCTTGGTGACGTCCTCGTCTGCCTTCACATCCTCTGCTGTCCTCTGTTTAACCACAGCTCCCCGGTCAAAGTTGAACACCTGAGGGATAACCGTAGGGGGAAATTGTCTCAAAATAATGTTGACAATTTTATAAGAGAATAATTTGCATGACATTATTGCTATAATTACTGCTAAAAATGTTAGCTTTGTCATACTAACTCATTTTCTCTCTTTGGAATGCACAGAGAAAGAAAATATGTGTTGATGTGGATGCTTCCTTTAATGTGAAATGAAAGGTTGTGGCAATGCGGTTGTGAGTTTGACTACCTTGTGGAGGACGAGCGGACACTCCAGACCACATTTGCAGGTTCCATCTGTCAGAAGGTAGGTTTTCACCTGCTCCAAGCTGGACAGCACTGAGCCACTGGGACTGTGCACAGAAAAAAAATAACATACAGATGATATTTCACAAGAGAACAATGAATATACTGAAGCGTGAGCACCCACAGTTCCACACAAGCATACATTGTATACTGTCACATTCATATTTGTGCATATGGATGAGGCAAACTAATAACAAATACATTTTATTTGTATGGTGATTTTCAAGGCACTCAAAGACGCGTTAAGGCGAGATAAGTAAAAAAATAAATCTGAATTAAAAAAACAGCACAAAAACATACAGAATTAAAAAGTGAGCACAGCAGTGAAGTATAAAAAGATTTGAACAGGTGAATGAATTCCAGAGATCCTCCCTATCCGTGTGGAAGTGGTAAGTTCTTGGCTATTTAAGTTTCAAGGAAATAACTCGAAGGCTACCGTTTAGGTCGCTAGCTCTCTAGTTTGCGAGTTAGCATGTGTCTCAAGACCCTGCAGTTGCGCAACATGTAAATAAAAAAAGTATAAATGTGACTATAGTCGTGTTTTGTCATGTCTACAGGGCTCTAATAATGCTTTGTTCATTTTAATCTGAAAAAAATAATTTGTTTACCCACCAACTAATGTGGTTTCTTAAGTTTTTATTGCCGTTTTATTATTATTATTATTACTATATTTATTTATTACTGATTGATTTTCTTTATTCTTGATTTGTTTACTTTTCATCTTATTTTGTGCAGAAAAATAAAAATTAAGATATTTGAGAACAGTGGAATGTTTTATCAGAGCTTTTCTTGTAGAAAATTGGAACCAAAGCACTGAAAAAGTTTGTATATTTTTCTGTTTTTAATAAATGCGATTTTTTTTTTTTGGAAAACCTGATGCGGCCCAGCCTTGCCCGGACCCTAGCTCCAGTGGCCCCCAGGTAAATTGAGTTTGAGACCCCTGATATAAGGTCTATAATCGCCCAACCCTACTTATTATCAAAATTAGCAAGTGGGGTTCGGCCTTAGTCCAGAGGTCCTCCGGAGCGCTTCGGAGTGTGACCAATAAGAGCGGAATGAGCGTGTCCGGAGGTGGGCGCTTTGGGTGGAATAAATGAAAACAGAAAATCTAAGAAAGTACAGCTGGAATAGTGCAGATTGTGGAAGATCTAGAAAGCTTTCTGTGCTGGTTATTGTGTGAAGCCGCTCTGTAAGAGTCATTTTTCCTCTTTCAGCTTTTCCCTTCAGGGGTCACCACAGCAAATCGATCCTCCATCCAAGCCTGTCTTCTGCCCTCCTTCACTATATCCATAAACCTCCTCTTTGGTCTTCCTCTACGCCTCATACTTAGCAGCCTTTATCGCTAAAAGGGCCTCTAACATGTAATGTCCCTGTGATGTAGTCATACCTGATCCTATCAATCCCGGTCACTCCCAATGAGAGCCTCAGCATGCTCATCTGTGGTACCTCCAGTTCTGCTTCCAGTCTTTTCCTCAGTGGCACTGTCTCTAGACCGGGAGTCAGCAACCCACGACTCCAGTGCCGTATATGGCTCTTCAGCCTCTTTGTTGTGGCTCCTTTTCGCAATGCTCAAGTATTTTTTTTAACACCAAAATGGGGAAAATATGCATCTTTGAGTTTTTAAAAAGGGAAGCGGCTGTTTGGCTGACTGCTTTGGTTGGGATGTTACAGGTCTTCCCCCCAAAAAATCTTGGAAGACTGGCAATTCGCTCTGGAGGTGAGCGCGTTCCTGCACATTTCTTCAGGCGTCAGGTATTGAGGTTTAACCATGATGATACTGTCATTACCCTATGAGTTGGCATCCATTACACATGCCTGTATATTCAGTATGCCAGTATTCCTATATCCGTGTCAAGGTGAAGGTCATGCTTTTTCACAAAACGTCTTTTTGCTCCCTTTTTTGTTGAGAACTGATATTTTTCTGAAACTTACCTATGTTCTACTGCTGATTACTAAAAAATTTTTCCTGATGAAAGATGAGAGTCTAATCCTTGTTTTGGTATGGACCAAGTCTATAGCCCTATAACCCCACAATATTCCAAGTGAGTCAAAATCATTAAAAATGGCCGGAATTGAGAGGGACGGCTTTTGAAAAATGGCAACAGTAAATTGAAATATTAAAATTTTTAAATCCACGACAGAGCAGCAGTCCGCCGCCCATGCAGACCACCGTCACGGTGTCAAAAAAATCCAAGGGAAACCCTGAATTATTGTGCAGCAAAATTAGTTATCGTGACAGGCTAAGCTTTATTCAACATTATTTATGAAATTATATATTTTTGAAAAATAAGATTGAGTGATTGGTGTTATGCCGCCATTTTTTCCAGTCAACGGGCTAGTCGACCACCCAACGCAAGCATCGAAATCATACATTTTGTGTGAAATCAGTTGTTAAATGTTCCTACCTGATATATACGACGCCACCGCCATGATCCCGCTTGCGCTGCCAGCCAATGGGGACTTGGACGGGAACAGTCGGCCTCTCGTCTCCCGCCTCACAGTCCTTTCCGCCATTCATGGCTCCACTGGATTTGCACGCGACACCTCAAGGGTACTTCTATCAGACATCCACCAAAGTCTTTGCAACACACGTCATGTTTGTCTTCTAATGCTGTGCAGGGCAGCTTCAGAGAAGGACTCTGCTTTGGGAGGGAGGGGTCGGGGGGGTGGGGGTAGGGTGAGACAAGCTCAAAGTCGACCCTACCCTTTTAGCTGCGGCATGATTCCGGTGCTGAATGGCGTACGCACCTCCATTACTGCCTCTTGCCACCAGGAGCCATCCCCCCCCGAGGAGAAAATCCGGAACTGGCGTGCGCTGCCCTGCACGCATGCAACTTTCTCACGCTCAACTTTTTTGCACCATTTGTCTTTTGCACAGTTGGGTTCACGTCACTCAGAGGAACAGGCGGGGTGAGTTCAACATGTTGCTTCCCAGAGGCTGCTGGGTTGCGGTGTCCCCACGGTTCCTGTACAGGTATAGCACAAGTAAAAGCAATTAAAACAATGAAACATTCACTTTTTTGTTTCTTCAAACATTCATCTGCCGAGCTTGGGTCTGGGTGAGACTGGGCCACATCAGGTTTTCCCAAAAAACAAAAAAAAAAACAAAAAAAAAAACGCATTTATTAAAAACAAAAAAATAAAAAAAAAAATTCACCTTGGTTCCAATTTTCTACAATAAAAGCTCTGATAAAACATTCCACTGTTCTCAAATATCTTACTTTTTATTTTTCTACACAAAATAAGATGAAAAATAAATAAACAAATCAAGAATAAAGAAAATCAATCAGTAATAAATAAATATAATAATAATAATAAAACGGCAAATAATAAAAACTTAAGAAACCACATATAGTTGGTGGGTAGACAAATGATTTTTTTCAGATTAAAATGAACAAAGCATTATTAGAGCCCTGTAGACATGACAAAACACGACTATAGTCACATTTATACTCTTTTTATTTACAACATATTGCGCAACTGCAGGGTCTTGAGACACATGCTAACTCGCAAACTAGAGAGCTAGCGACCTAAACGGTAGCCTTCAAGTTATTTCCTTTAAACTTAAATAGCCAACAACTTACCACTTCCACACGGGTAGGGAGGATCTCTGGAATTCATCTATTAACAATTATTTAACCTTTAACATGAACATGAATCAAACGTAATAATTGTTTCTGGGTACATGATACCGCACTAACATTAAACTTTCATATCAAGGCGGGGGCCTCA
This sequence comes from Doryrhamphus excisus, assembly GCF_037039965.1. Classification (NCBI taxonomy): domain Eukaryota; kingdom Metazoa; phylum Chordata; class Actinopteri; order Syngnathiformes; family Syngnathidae; genus Doryrhamphus; species Doryrhamphus excisus. The sequence continues at coordinate 16,641,622 of NC_136371.1, forward strand.
AACTAGCATCCTGCGGGCCACATTTGGCCCGCGGGCCGCATGTTTGAGACCCCCTGGTTTAGACCATAGCGAGAGAGGTTAGTTTTACCCGACTGATGAGATTAGTATCTTTTCCATGAATCACCACCTTCTTGTGGTGGAGGGGTTTGAATGTCCGAGTGATCCTGGCAGCTATGTGGTCTGCGGCCATATGCCCCTGGTAGGGTGGCACAAGGCAAACAGGTCGACCAGACCAAGAGTGATTTAGAAGACCCTACGAGCAAACAATAGAGGAGGGACCACAACTCGGCCGAACATGGGATACCGAGGCCTCACACTAAATCCAGGCCCCGGGCCTTCACATCGAGACCAAGTTGAGGTGTCTCGAGCATCATGTCCCTTGGATGCCTCCCTGACGGATCTGTTCCGATCATGCCAGGCCAGGAGAAAACCCAGTGGCAGACCTCAGACACCCTGGAGGGATTACCTGGGAACACGTTGGTGTTCTCACGGTTGAGCAGGAGGAGGTGGCCGGGGACCGCGCAAAGTCTGGGTATCGCTACTGAGATTGCTGCCCTTGTGACCCGCACCGATATCAGCAGAGGAAAAAAGATGGACGGATGCGTTATTAGCATGTCTACCAATATTTCAGCCTGCCCGCCTTCACCCTGCAGCTTGTTTGGAATCGCTGCGAGTGACAAAGCCTCCCTGCAACCGCTGGTGTGCTGACTCATAAGAGGAGTGTTTGGCAACAAAGATGCTAACGTAACTACAAAGACAGTGAGTATGTAAGGTGAACTGTGCTGGCAATGGCAGCGCTTAGCTAGGGCTAACTAAAGTGTGGCCCGAGAGCCATTTGTGGCCGGCACTGTACTTTTATTGAGCTGCAGCATAATAGCATAGCATATTAAGTTGTTTTTTTTTTCAAGTTGCAATATTTTAAGACACAACCAAAAGGTACATTTTTTGTAAAATTAGCTTGGACAAAAATTAATAATATTACTAGAATAAAATGCAAATATTAATAGTAATAATAGTAATTAGGGCTGGGCAATATATAGATATTTATTTAAAGCATGATCTCAAAAGCAAGCATATCGTTGATATCGATATAGACTGGATGTGATGCGGGGTTCTCATGTTTCGATATGGCGTGGCCCGAGTGCTAGCTAGTGACGGTAGCCCCAAGTGTTTTTAATGGTGTTTTTTAAATTGTTTTTATGCCATACCGACCACATAAGCAATTGTGCAGCTATGGATGTACATCTTATGTTTGTAGCTTTCCGCTTGGTCCATTGTTTACATTCAGGAGCAGCAGTTAGCTTTGAGAACCTCTGCTGTGGCATGGAGGAGGAGAGGCTGCATAGCCGGAGTGAACAGTAAAAAAGACAGTATAAAGGTTGCTGTATAAAGATCGTATAAATCTTGTTTACTGTCATGGGGAACGTGATATGGAAGCGCTAACAGCGTTACCCGGCTGCAGAGAGACCACCGTGAGTTGCACATCATATTTAACTTTTTCTATATTTATTTTAAAAAAAGAGAATATCCATCCATCCTTTTTCTATGCCGCTTATCCTCACTATTGTCACCGAGGCATGCTGGTAATACAGTTTAAATATTAAAAGGAAAATTCAGATTTTTGTCAGTCATTATTCATTCATTTTCTACCGCTTTTCCTCACGAGGGTCGCGGGGAGTGCTGGAGCCTATCCCAGCTGTCTTCGTGCGAGAGGCGGGGTACACCGTGGACTGGTGGCCAGCCAATCACAGGGCACATATAGACAAACAACCATTCACACTCACATTCATACCTATGGACAATCTGAAGTCGCTAAATTAACCTAGCATGTTTTTTGGAATGTGGGAGGAAACCGGAGTACCCGGAGAAAACCCACGCATGCACCGGGAGAACATGCAAACTCCACACAGAGATAGCTGAGAGTGGAATTGAACCCTGGTCTGTGCGCTAACCACTCGACCACCGTGCCGCCCCCTCAGTCATTATATTTGAGGAAAAAAAAAACAAAGTTGCAATATTTGGAAAATTATGTTGGGGAAACTAGTATAGTAATATAGTACACTGTCAAAACATCACTGAGAGCTGTCAATCAATAATCTCTACAGTACTAAAAGAAAACAGGCAACCATGCCAAAACGACATCAGCAAACTCCTGTCCTTGCATACACACACACCGCTGGGATGAATGTCACGTTCATGACCTCACATACGGTCGGAAATCACAAAACCCAACACATAAACTGTCAAGTTGCTACAGTAACCTTAAGGATGATAAAGGATCATAATATCTAGGCAGAATAGTGTTCCGTTTTTTGTAAACACTGCCTTTTAAAGTGGCTTTATAGCTGCTACCTTTCGATGTTTAGTTCAAAATAAAGACTGCCTGCATCAGATAGTGGCTCACACCAGCACAAGTGAGAGGAAGACACAAACTGAATGAGCCACTGCTGAATTAGAGTGAAGATCAGGTAACATTCAGGTTCGTCCTCAAAAGTGGGTGACGCACAAATGTCAGCATTTTGACTTCATCCGGGGGACGCAATCAACGACAGGGGCTCAAAGGTTGACAAGCAGCAGCATATTTAGCTTTAGCCTGACTGTCTACCGACACAGCCAGGCGTTGCAGTAAAACCCCTTTTGAATAGTTTTTGTTGTCTCCGAATTGACTTTGAATGCAACGATAAGACCGTAGTGAAACTACGGCAACGTACGTCTGGCTGTGATCTATATGATGCAGTGGTCACAGCTAGCTAGCCAACTAGCTGGAGGTTAGCATGCCAAGCGTCAGCTGTCTCGTTACCGTTAGCCAGCTAGCTTGTTCTCTAAAAAAAAATGGCAGCTCCGGGTAAGTCGTGAAACGTTTACAAGCGTATACGTTTACCGAAAAGTCGCCGTGGTTGGGATATTCCGACGGGGGGGCAAAAATGTCGACGGGAGGCGCAAGCTGCGCCCGCGACGGGCTTCGAGCCAAGGGGGCCGACGTAAGGCCGGGGCCAGGCCGAGTTAGCAAGGGTTAGCTTAGCATGCTAGCTAGCCGTGCCAAGCCGTTGCGTCTGCACAGAGAGAGAAGAGAGACGCTGTGAGCGGTAATGTCCGCGTCAAATCCACAAACATTCCCTTCTTACCCTAGCATTGCAGCGAATGCACATTGCTGACAAATAAGTCAAAGGGGAAACTAACGTTTTTTCTTGTCTTACGGAAAAGAGGGGAAAAAAAGAACCATACCCATTAGTTCTCTGCCTCTGCTGGTTCTCCTACACTGGGATATTGGAAATGATGGAGAGCTATACCGCGCATGCGTAGTGGCACCAGCCAGCAGACACAAGAGGTGATGCTCCCTCAAAACACAGAAAGCTCTCGTTCGAATGCACAAATAGAAGGGAGACATTAAGAGGATGGGGGTTATGCTGGAGCCTATCCCAGCTGACTTCAGGTGACAATTAAATAAAGCGGTGTTAGGTAAATAGATTTTCAGACATGTGTACCATCTCTTAATTTGATTACAATTTTGGTGCTGTTAATACCGTATTTTCTGGACTATAAGTCGCACTGGACTATGAGTCGCACAAGGCCACAAACTGCCTAATTAGGTGGAAAAAAAACATACATAAGTCGCTCCGGAGTATAAGTCGCACAAGGCCAAAAATGCATAATTAGGTGGAAAAAAACCATACATAAGTCGCACAAGGCCAAAAATGCATAATTAGGTGGAAAAAACATACATAAGTCGCACTGGAGTATAAGTCGCACAAGGCCAAAAATGCATAATTAGGTGGAAAAAAACCATACATAAGTCGCTCCGGAGTATAAGGCCAAAAATACATAATTAGGTTAAAAAAACATACATAAGTCGCTCCGGAGTATAAGTCGCACAAGGCCAAAAGTGCATAACTAGGTATAAAAAAAACCATACATAAGTTGCACTGGAGTATAAGTCACACAAGGCCAAAAATGCATAATTAGGTAGAAAAAAAACATACATAAATCGCTCCGGAGTATAAGTCGCACAAGGCCAAAAATGCATAATTGGGTAGAAAAAAAACATACATAAGTCGCACTGGATTATAAGGCCAAAAATGCATAATTAGGTAGAAAAAAACATACATAAGTCGCACTGGAGTATAAGTCGCACAAGGCCAAAAATGCATAATTAGGTAGAAAAAAAACATACATAAGTCGCACTGGAGTATAAGTCGCACAAGGCCAAAAATGCATAATTAGGTGGAAAAAAAACCATACATAAGTTGCTCGGAGTATAAGGCCAAAAATGCATAATTAGGTTAAAAAAAACATACATAAGTCGCTCCGGAGTATAAGTCGCACAAGGCCAAAAGTGCATAACTAGGTATGAAAAAAACATACATAAGTTGCACTGGAGTATAAGTCGCACAAGGCCAAAAATGCATAATTAGGTGGGAAAAAAAATACATAAGTCGCTTCGAAGTATAAGTCGCACAAGGCCAAAAATGCATAATTAGATAAAAAAAAAACATATATAAGTCGCTCCGGAGTATAAGTCGCACAAGGCCAAAAATGCATAATTAGGTAGAAAAAAACATACATAAGTCGCTCCGGAGTATAAGTCGCACAAAGCCAAAAATGCATAATTAGGTGGGAAAAAATATACATAAGTCGCAGTGGAGTATACATCGCACAAGGCCAAAAATGCATAATTAGGTAGAAAAAAACATATATAAGTCGCTCCGGAGTATAAGTCGCACAAGGCCAAAAATGCAAAATTAGATGGGAAAAAACATACATAAGTCTGCATAATTAGGTGGAAAAAAAACATACATAAGTCGCTCCTGAGTATAAGTCGCACAAGGCCAAAAATGCATAATTAGGTAGAAAAAAAACATACATAAGTCGCACTGGAGTATAAGCCGCACAAGGCCAAAAATATATAATTAGATGGAAAAAAACATACATAAGTCGCTTCGGAGTATAAGTCGCACAAGGCCAAAAATGCATAATTCGGTGGAAAAAAAACATACATAAGTCGCTTCGGAGTATAAGTTGCACAAGGCCAAAAATGCATAATTCGGTGGAAAAAAAACATACATAAGTCGCACTGGAGTATAAGTCGCACAAGGCCAAAAATGCATAATTAGGTAGAAAAAAAACATATATAAGTTCTGAATTCCTTGACTGACATGTCTCTTCAACATTGTGTGAAATTACTGCTGATTTTCCATAGAGGGGTGCTGGTCCCCCTTTTCAAGGGGTGCGACCCGAGGGTGTGTTCCAACTCCAGAGTGACGGAGAGAAGGGTAAGACTGTTGGTCCAACCTCGGCTCCAAGAGGTTCAATGCGGTCTTCAACCCGGTCCCGGAGCACTGGATCAGCTCTACACCCTCGGGGGCTGGAGGGTCCATGATCGTTTGCCCAACCGTGCTTTGTGGACTTCAACCATGTCCCTCGTAGTGTCCCATGAGGGGGGGGTGCTCCTGGTTTACATGATTGGTGGAGCGGTACTACGTGCCATTCAGTTCTCGTACAACCGGAGTAAAAGGTTGGAATTGCTAGTAGTAAGTCCAGCTTGTTTTCAGGGAATGTTGGCCTCCGCCAAGGCTGCCCTTTGTCACCCATTGTGTTCAAAATTTTCATGGACAGTATTTCTAGCTGCAGTCAAGGCCTTGAATGTGGGAAGGAACCGGAGTACCCGGAGAAAACCCACGCATGCACATGAAGAACATGGGTGGAATTGAACCCTGCTCTCCTAGCCGTGCAGCCCACAACACTGACAATAACATCAAATACATAGGGCTCTCTTTATTTAGTTACTGGCACCCTCTGCTGGTGGAAAAAAAATTACAATCTATGCAACCTTCAGTCCACATTAGCCTTGGGCAATATCGAGTAAATAAATAAATAAATACAGAGTGGTCATCGCTGGTACCGATACCATTTTAAGCTAATGGTTAACTAACTAAGATAACCTTAGCTAATCTATGGTCATTTTTGTCCACTAGATGTCGCCAAACAAGCAAAAACTAATTAACCAACTTCTGATAATAATGCCCTTTTATGTCCACTAGATGTCGACAAAGAAGGAAAACTAATGAATTAGCCCTCTCCTGATAATAATGCCCTCTTATGTCCACTAGATGTCGCCAAAGAAGCAAAAACAGATGCATTAACCCACTACTACTAGCAATGCCTTCCTTTGTCCATAGATGTCGCCAAAGAAGCAAAAACAAATGAATTAACCCACTCCTGATAGCAATGCCAATACAATACATTAAAAAATTCAAATAAATTGGTTTACATTTGAACCAATGAGAGCGTTACCACTTTAAGAGGTAATTAGCTGAAAAGGTACTAGTTTACATATAATTTGGTCAATAGCGACCCTTCACACTTGCCCATAAAGCCTCAGAGGATCACCTGAACTGTGAAACCATCTTCATACATTTTTATTATTTTCACTGTGTATTTTGTATTCTGTCAACAACTCATTTTCTGCTTGTGAAACTACAATTATTTTCTAACGTGTATTTTTGTTAGTATTTCTGAGGACTGGATTTTCATGAACTTTTAAAATGTAAAACGTCGGTTTCTGGGCGCCGCAATTGACGACAAAAGATTTTTGCCAAAATTTTGACCTTATGTTCTAAATCATGGGGTCTCAAACTCACGGCCCACAGGCCAAATGTGGCCCACGGGACACTAGTTTGAGGCCCCCGCCTTGATATGAAAATTTAATTTGTTTCATTTGTTTATTTTTCCATCTTATTTTGTGTTGAAAAATAAAAATTAACATCAAACATTTAATAATAAATAAAAATTAATTTGTTAATTTGTTTCATTTGTTTTTTGATTTACGTATTTATTTTTCCATCTTATTTTGTGTCAAAAAATAAAAATTAACATTAAACATTTATTTAATAATTTAATAATAAATAAAAATTAATTTATAATTATTTAATGTATTAATATTTAATATAATTAATATTATATATATATATATTTTTTTTTCTTTTTTTTTTTTTAACCTGATGCGGCCCAGCCTCACCCAGACCTTAGCTCCAGGTCAAACAATATACTGGCCACTAGATGTCAGTAATGTTACATTGATTAGACAGCGGCCACTGCTGGAAGAAATGGGACGTGTGAGGCTATATTTGCAGTGTAAAGGTGACTATAGGGGTGTTATTTCATATCTAGAGGGCTCTAATGTTAAATGTTCTATTGATTTTCTATTGACTGATTGATCTGTTGTTTTCTCTTGAAGAAACTATTAAATTATTCCATTTATACTGTAAATCAGGGGTCTCAAACACGCGGCCCGCGGGCCAAATGTGGCCCGCAGGACACTAGTTTGAGGCCCCCGCCTTGATATGAAAGTTTAATGTTAGTTTGATATGGATGCTGTATGGTATCATGTACCCAGAAAAAATTATTACATTTGATTCATGTTCATGTTAAAGGTTAAATAACTGTTAATAGTTATCCTCCCTATCCGTGTGGAAGTGGTAAGTTTTTTGTTTTTTTTTGAAAACCTGATGCGGCCCAGTCTCACCCAGACCCCTAGCTCCAGTGGCCCCCAGGTAAATTGAGTTTGAGACCCCTACTGTTCACTTAGCTTAAAATGAGGAATTATTGTTATTCATATTTATCAGAGCGATTGTGGAGGCGGGGATTAAAAACAGCCAACAGACGTCACAATCTAAAAACATTTATTTACATCAAGTGGATCACTTCAACTGATTAAAAACCTCCGCCGGCTCACACAAGCAGAGTGACGGCGCCGATCCCAAAGCATTCAGTCTTTTTTTGGGACAAAGGTTCCAAGACTCCGGATCACTTAGTTTGTCACAGAATGTCAACATTCGAAATCCTTGACCAAAAAAACAAAAAAAATGGGCATCAAAATTTTTATTTAATTTTTTTTTTTTAAAGGGGAACCAGGAACCTTTTTCCCATTCACGTGCTGGATCAGCGCCGCACTTCCTTAGGAAAAATGGGGTCATAAACCTGTAGTGTCTGCTTTTTTTTTTTTTTATGTAGATCTGGCAACCAAACAGACCTCGGTTTTGGGATTCTCAACGACAGCGGGGAAAAGCGGGATGATTTCATGATCACATCGAGAGTATTGCGATTGTGAGAAAGAGAGAGGGGATTCCGAGGTGGGTTCCTTGCGGAACGCCGCCCTTTAAGTGCTTTCTGGGATGAATCTGGAGCGTTCAAGCTCGCAAATCTCAACCGTTGACGGACTGCAGGAACCAAGAACACAAGAAGTATAAATGAATGTATAGGAAACACTGATTTTCACACGCACGTATAAAGGATTCAGCGCAAGAGTATATATACTTGTAGTCCATCGAATACGTTCTCGGGTCTGGACCGGGTCCGAGCGAGACTCGTTCAAATAGGGTACAGAGACACAAGTGATTGACAGGTATTTTGAATGAAGAGCAAATGGAAGCCTTGGAGGACCTCGGGGTAGAAAAATGTTCAAATCCATTCGTATCCCGTTGAAAAGTTCCACGGAAGATTGTCTCCTACGGTTTTCGGTCTTCCTGTGGTTTGAGCAACTTATGCTAAGCAAGCGTCCACTCATTGGGGGGGGTGTATGAATACATATAGATCCTTTTCATACCTACCTACGAGAACCGAGAACCGAGTACAATTCCACGACCTCTGAAAGAACGCCATGCTAGAACCCAGAACATTCATCAGCGGTCTAAGTAGAGAAAGACGCAGTTTGCGTCTTTTGGTAAATGAATCGAGTAAAGTACTTCCTGAATATTACACTCAACCACCGCCCCATTTCATGTGAGCTATGAGCCCCCCCCGGAACCTCAGTTCTGTAAAAGTCCAAAAAAATAAATAGAACACATCAAATATGCAAGGATTATAAAGAAAAAAAAAATCGATGCTACAAGTTACTAGCGTTTGTTCGGAAAAGTCACTCCTGCAGTGTTGAGTCGTTTGCGGCACCGGTTGCATAAAACTTGCCAGAATGTAGAAAAGCATAGTACTGAATCCCTGAATCGTGTTTTTTTTTTTTTTTTTTTAGCGCTTTTCGGAACCGTTTCGCCGATGCAGTTTCAAATTCACGCTGAAATAACCGAAACGCGCCACAAACTTGGGGAACACTGACTTTGAAAAGCGGAGGTCTTTTATTTTGGTATGTTTGCCACACTTCCTCACTCTTATTGTGAAATCCTAGCCGGTTGAGGTAGCGCCTGTTGAAGAGCAGAAAAGCACGAGCCAATCAGAGGAAGCGGCACCGGTGCAAAGGTCGCGTACAATCATGGCTTGGACTTCCTTTCGGCCGAAGTTGCGTTCGAAAAAACGCCGAAAAACCCGGTCCGTCTGGCCTGTACCGCATCATTCGGACAGATCGAGCGTCTAAATCAGGGGTCTCAAACTCACGGACCGTAGGCCAAATGCGGCCCGCGGGACACTAGTTTGAGGCCCCCGCTTTGATATGAAAATTTAATTTGTTAATTTGTTTTTTTATTTGTTTATTTATTTTTCCATCTTATTTCGTGTCGAAAAATTAACATTAAACATTTACTTAATAAATTAATAATAAATAAAAAATAATTTGCTAATTTGTTTCATTAGTTTTTTGATTTGCTTATTTATTTTTCCATCTTATTTCGTGTCGAAAAATTAACATTAAACATTCATTTAATAATTTAATAATAACTAAAAAATAATTTGTTAATTTGTTTCATTTGTTTTTTGATTTGCTTATTTATTTTTCCATATTTCGTGTCAAAAAATTAACATTAAACATTTATTTAATAATTTAATAATAAAAAATAATTTGCTAATTTGTTTCATTAGTTTTTTGATTTGCTTATTTATTTTTCCATCTTATTTCGTGTCGAAAAATTAACATTAAACATTTATTTAATAGTTTAATAATGAATAAAAAATAATTTGTTAATTTGTTTCATTTGTTTTTTGATTTGCTTATTTATTTTTCCATCTTATTTTGTGTCAAAAAATAAAAATTAACATTAAACATTTATTTAATAATTTAATAACAAATAAAAAATAATTTATAATGATTTATAATAATGTAATGTTTTATCAGAGCTTTTCCAAAGAACAAAAGCACTGAAAAAGAGGAGGGTATAGCAGAAGCATTGAACACTATTATATTATATATATATATATATTTATTAATATTTTTATTTCTATTTTTTTCTGTTTTTTTTAAATATTTTTTTTGTCAATTTTGGGTGTATAAAACAAATAAATTGAACTTACATTAGTAAGTGAAAGTGAAATCTTGGTTGCCGAATGCCCCAGTTTACAACTTTGACCTGGTTTTCAGACACCGTCTTGGTTAGAGTTTGTTTTCTGCAAGTAAAACTGAAATTATTAACTATGGAAAATTAAGTTATTTACATTAGAGTCAAACCTTGGTTTCTGAACACCCCAGTTTTCGACTCAAAGAGGACTTATTGTGCTCATTTCTTTGTATTGAGTTGTGGACTCCTATAGAGCAGCTACACACAATAACCCGCACCGAAAACCTTTTAGATTTTGGAGAATCTGCACCGATTCCAGCTGAGTTTCCCTCGATTTGTGCTTGCTGCCAAGACGGTTTTAATTTATTCCAGCCACGACCCGCCTGGGGCACGCCCACTCTGCTCCGATTGGTCACATTACCAAAGTGCTTCCTAACTATGAACCATATAAGGAGGTCCGACCCTCTGTGACGTCACAAAGGAATTTCATTTAATTTCATTCTGCATGTCAACATATTTTTATTTTTGGGTGTTTGTAACGGACTTAAATTGTAATGATACCTTGGTTTAAGGACGCCCCGGTTTTTGCCTAAATATTTTTTGCCCCCTTTGCTACACCGTCACAGTTACTTAGTAGTTCGGTTCCTGCGTGTAAAACCAGCAATTTTGGCAACATATTTGGATGTCTGCAACAAATTAATTTGATTTGCATTACAGTCTAACCTTGGTTTGTGAACGTCCCAGTTTACAACTTAAGATTTTTGCCCCGGTTATTGTCTATAAATTAGATGTTTGTTGATATTGTTTACGTTACGTTGAAGTCAAACAGTTTCTTAATGCCGATATTTTCAACAAAAGGTTTTGCCCTGGTTTTCATACACTGTCTCGGTTAGTGAATTTTCTGCATGTAAAGTTATTCTCTTCAAAATGTGTTTTTTAATATTTTTGTGTGTCTACAACGGTTTCATTGTGGCAACATATTTGGATGTCTGCAACAAATTAATTTGATTTGCATTACAGTCAAACCTTGGTTTGTGAACGTCCCAGTTTACAACTTAAGATTTTTGCCCCGGTTATTGTCTATAAATTAGATGTTTGTTGATATTGTTTACGTTACGTTGAAGTCAAACAGTTTCTTAATGCCGATATTTTCAACAAAAGGTTTTGCCCTGGTTTTCATACACTGTCTCGGTTAGTGAATTTTCTGCATGTAAAGTTATTCTCTTCAAAATGTGTTTTTTAATATTTTTGTGTGTCTACAACGGTTTCATTGTGGCAACATATTTGGATGTCTGCAACAAATTAATTTGATTTGCATTACAGTCAAACCTTGGTTTGTGAACGTCCCAGTTTACAACTTAAGATTTTTGCCCCGGTTATTGTCTATAAATTAGATGTTTGTTGATATTGTTTACGTTACGTTGAAGTCAAACAGTTTCTTAATGCCGATATTTTCGACAAAAGGTTTTGCCCTGGTTTTCATACACTGTCTCGGTTAGTGAGTTTTCTGCATGTAAAGTTATTCTCTTCAAAATGTGTTTTTTAATATTTTTGTGTGTCTACAACGGTTTCATTGTGGCAACATATTTGGATGTCTGCAACAAATTAATTTGATTTGCATTACAGTCAAACCTTGGTTTGTGAACGTCCCAGTTTACAACTTAAGATTTTTGCCCCGGTTTTCATAGTTTCAGTGAAGTAGTAGTTTACCGTTAGTAAAACTAGAATTATTGTCTATAAATTAGATGTTTGTTGATATTGTTTACATTACGTTGAAGTCAAACGTTAGTTTCCTGATGCCCAAATTTTCGACAAAAGATTTTGCCTTGGTTTTCATACACTGTCTTGGTTAGTGAATTTTCTGCATGTAAAGTTATTTTGGTTTAATTGTGGCAACATATTTGGATGTCTGCAACAAATTAATTTGATTTGCATTACAGTCAAACCTTGGTTTGTGAACGTCCCAGTTTACAACTTAAGATTTTTGTCCCGGTTTTCAGACAGTTTCGGTGAAGTAGTAGTTTACCGTTTGTAGAACTAGAATTATTGTCTATAAATTAGATGTTTGTTGATATTGTTTACGTTACGTTGAAGTCAAACGTTGGTTTCCTAATGCCCAAATTTTCAACAAAAGATTTTGCCTTGGTTTTCATACACTGTCTCGGTTAGTGAATTTTCTGCATGTAAAGTTATTCTCTTCAAAATGTTTTTTTTTTATATTTTTGTGTGTCTACAATGGTTTCATTGTGGCAACATATTTGGATGTCTGTAACAAATTAATTTGATTTGCATTACAATCAAACCTTGGTTTGTGAACGTCCCAGTTTACAACTTAAGATCTTTGCCCTGGTTTTCAGACAGTTTTCTGCATGTAAAGTTATTCTGGTTTAATTGTGGCAACATATTTGGATGTCTGCAACAAATTAATTTGATCAAATCAACTTGCATTACAGTCAAACCTTGGTTTGTGAACGTCCCAGTTTACAACTTAAGATTTTGGCCCCGGTTTTCAGACAGTTTCAGTGAAGTAGTAGTTTACCGTTTGTAAAACTAGAATTATTGTCTATAAATTAGATGTTTGTTGATATTGTTTACGTTACGTTGAAGTCAAACGTTAGTTTCCTGATGCCCAAATTTTCGACAAAAGGTTTTGCCCTGGTTTGCATACACTGTCTTGGTTAGTGAATTTTCTGCATGTAAAGTTATTCTGGTTTAATTGTGGCAACATATTTGGATGTCTGCAACAAATTAATTTGATTTGCATTACAGTCAAACCTTGGTTTGTGAACGTCCCAGTTTACAACTTAAGAATTTTGCCCTGGTTTTCAGACAGTTTTCTGCATGTAAAGTTATTCTGGTTTAATTGTGGCAACATATTTGGATGTCTGCAACAAATTAATTTGATCAAATCAACTTGCATTACAGTCAAACCTTGGTTTGTGAACGTCCCAGTTTACAACTCAAGATTTTTGCCCCGGTTTTCAGACAGTTTCAGTGAAGTAGTAGTTTACCGTTGATTGAAACATTGATTTCCTAATGCCCAAATTTTCGACAAAAGGTTTTGCCCTGGTTTTCATACACTGTCTCGGTTAGTGAATTTTCTGCATGTGAAGTTATTCTCTTCAAAATGTGTTTTTCAATATTTTTGTGGGTCTACAATGGTTTCATTGTAGCAACATATTTGGATGTCTGCAACAAATCAATTTGATCAAATCAACTTGCATTACAGTCAAACCTTGGTTTGTGAACGTCCCGGTTTACAACTTAAGATTTTTGCCCCGTTTTTCAGACACAGCAGCTCGTCTTCTGCATGTAAAAGTACAATTTTTGTTCATGTTTTCGTAGATTTTCGGTTTTGGTCTTAAAAATTTCGGAACGAATTAACGAAAAGCAAACTATTTTCAATTCATCGATCCTTCTCAAACCTTACGCTTCAACGTCCAGCTGCCAATTTGAAACTGCATCGAGAGAAACCGACCCCAAAGCTCGAGGAGAGACTAGCAGGTGTTTGACGTCCCTCGGAGAAAATAAACCTTTCAAAACAAAAGCGTCGCCCCTGTTGTGCGACAGATACATCCGTTTGGCCAGACATCTACAAGAGGAGCCGATGGTGGAAGGAATGGCACCGGAATCAAACATGGCCTCCCCCTGTCTGCTCTGGTCTGATGGCGGCACAGACGAGATGCGTTTCCTTTGAACCGCGTGACAGGGGGGGTTGGGGGTGATGGGTGGGACAGGAAGCAGCACATGACTGGCAGTTTTGTTTTTGTGGGAATTGAACCTGAGCTGCGTGTCAACACAGCGATCAGAACCAGAACCTGAATTTATAAAAAAAAAAAAAAAAAAAAAAAAGACAGGAAGTCGTGTGACTTAACTGCCCGGCGTTAGTATCGAAACGAGGCGAGACGATGATGTCATCAAGATGTCATCCCGGGGGGGGGGGGGGGCCTGAGAAGGGGCGACAGTGACGAGGATGGTCAGCAAAGATTCCTGAGGCGTACAAAAGTGAGAGTGAAAATCCTTGATAGTAGTCAAATAAGATATGTGCAAGCGGGATTCCAAAAACGGGACCTCAAAAAAAAAAATGCACTTCCCCCAACCTGAAACCTTTCAAAATAAAACGTGTCAGTCGGGCTTATTTAAAGTCTTGCTTTCTGATTGCGTAGCAAAAGCTAACATGGCTCAACTGTTACCCATGAGCACCTGGGGTTATGCTTCCATATAATGACACTTAACGGGAGTGCGGGGGGGGGCAAGCAGAACGTGGGAACAGTAAGGGGAACTGAGGTATACCCGGTTGAAGGAGGTCTATGGTTTTTTTTTTTGTTGTTGTTGTTGTTTTTTTTTTTTTTACCGTCGTAATGCTTGAAAATGAATCAGCCCCGCCCCCCTCTCTTCGCCCCTCCCCTTTAAAATAAAATGGATTGGGTCCATAATACACTATGTACAGCAGCGTTATACTCGGAACATTCAAAAGCCGATGCTTATTGGCAGAATGTTAGTCAATTTTTCAAAATAAAAACACGCACACAAAAAAAAAAAACAGCAAATGTGCTTATATATATATATATGTGTGTGTGTGTGTGTGTGTGTAGTACACACACACACACATATATATATATATATGTTTTAAATGCACTGAGAGTTTGGTGAAATCCATCTTGTGTGACTGTAGAGGACCGCGTAGAGCAGCTTGGTGTATAAAAACATTAGGTCGATTCCCGCCGTCACTAAATATCCAGAATGGTTCAAATCCTCAGGCATGAGGCGGAGATCCTCCGCTGCGGTGAGGTGGTCACATGGTATGTCCTGAGCGCAAGAGGCTGCCGGTAGTTTCAGAAAAAGCAAAAAAAAAAAAAAAAAAAAAAAAAAAAAACGAATGAAAAAGATAGAACGCCAACCGACCAGGGTTGGCTGATGATCTGATCTGGTTTGCGCTCGATTGGCTGATCATAAGCTGGACTCCTTAGGCGGGAGGTCCACGTTGGTGACCATGGTGACGACGGTGACGATCTCCTCCGGTCCGATGACGGGAGCCTGCCGCTGCATCTGGCCGATGCGCTCCTCCACGCAGCCGGCAGAGAGACGCGCCTCCGCCTCGTGGTCCCAGCAGTCCTCGATGGTTTCACAGAGCACGGTCAGACCCTGAGGGATGCCACGAAATCAACATGTAAAAAAAAAATTGTTTTATTGTAACTTTTAACTTTCACCTTGACGCAAATTCAGTCTAAACGACGATTTTTTAATAAATCATGATTCTTTTATAATTTTCAATTTTATAATTTTTTATTTGCCTTATAAAATAAATAAATAATTGTTACATCATGACTTTTTTTCTCTTAATATTTTGACTTTATTCTCATCAAATTACAGCTTTTTTTCTTCCAATTTTCAAACTATTTTGACTTTCTTCTCGTCATTAATATCAACTGATAATATTTTTACTTTATTGCCATATTTTAAGTTTTTCAGCAACCCAATTTTCCAAAAATTCCAACTTTATTTTGTTTTGTTTCATGTAATATTATGACTTTTTCTTGAAAATTTAAAATCTATTCTACTAAAACGACATTTTTCCTCATTTGACAAATTTAGGCTTAATATTTTGACTTTATTCTCATCGTAATTAATATCAACTCATAATATTTTTACTTTATTCCCATATTTTAAGTTTTTCAGCAACCCAATTTTCCAAAAATTCCAACTTTATTTTGTTTTGTTTCATGTAATATTATGACTTTTTCTTGAAAATTTAAAATCTATTCTACTAAAACGACATTTTTCCTCATTTGACAAATTTAGGCTTAATATTTTGACTTTATTCTCATCAAATTACAGCTGTTTTTTTCTTCTTCCAATTTTCAAACTATTTTGACTTTATTTTTTTTTTTTAATTAACATTTTTTTTTCGAAAATAAAAATTCTTGTAAATCTTAACTCTTCTCATACGACACTGTTTTGTAAATGTACAACTTTATCCTTGTAAATGCACGGCTTTATTACGTTTTTCTCACAAATGTATGACCTCATTCCTGTAAATTTACAACTTTTTTTCTTAGAAAGTAAAAAAAAAAATTTGTAATTTATTTTTTATTTACAAATTTACGACTTTATAATCGTAAACGTACAATTTTGTTCTTGTAATATTACAACTTTTTTCCTCGTTTAATTCTCATAAATGTACAACATTTCTTGCAAAAACTTTAATCACGGAAAATTAAGATTTTTTTTCAAAAAATAAAAATTTTCGTAAATCTTAACTCTTCTCATACGACACTGTTTTGTAAATGTACAACTTTATCCTCGTAAATGCACGGCTTTATTACGTTTTCCTCACAAATGTATGACCTCATTCCTGTAAATTTACAACTTTTTTCTTAGAAAGTAAAAAAATTTTTTTTTAATTTTTTATTTACAAATTTACGACTTTATAAACTTTTTTACTCAATTTATTCTCAGAAATGTATATTTCTTGCAAATTCACAACTTCTTTTTGTTTTTAATTAAGATTTTTTTTTCGATTTTTTTAATTTTTAAATTTACAACTTTTTTCTTAAAAAATAAAATTAAATTTTTTTTACAAAAAATAAAATAAATGTTTTTTTACTAAAAAAAATTTCATTTTATTTTTTATTTACAAATTTACGACTTTTTAATTGTAAACGTACAATTTTGTTCTTGTAATATTACAACTTTTTTCCTCGTTTTATTCTCATAAATGTACGAAATTTCTTGCAAAAACTTTAATCGCGGAAAATTACGATTTTTTTCTGAATTTTTACAAATTTACAACTTTTTAATATATACGTTTTTCTCTTTTTTTTTTTACCGTGTGTTTTTGCCAGCAGTCTCGAAGGCAGGGTCTCAGTTTCTTGTGGACCACCACCTCCTGCATGTCCTCCAGAGACGGATGCTGGCCCACCTCCTCCTCGAATGGCAGCATGTACTCGTCCACGGGGCCTGAGTGCGAACGATGTCACGGTTACACGTTTTTCGTCTTTACGTGTGACCCGGTCAAGGCGCATCGGCGCGGCGACTCACCGTCGGCGGCGGTGCATCGCGCCGCCAGTTCCCACAGGACGAGGCCGAACGCGTACATGTCGATGCGCAGGAAGGAGTCGCGCTGAAAGTTGATGGCGCCCTCCAGTACCTCGGGCGCCATGTACCGCCGCGTTCCCACCTTCAAGTCGACAGGAAAAAGATTTAGGACATCTTAAACCGAGATAACAACACAACGTCCGACATACTTGTCCATGCGTGTCCCCTGCCGATTTTCCCGCCTCAAATTTAAGCGCAAGGCCGAAGTCAGCGATGCACGCCGTGAGGTTATTCTTCAGGAGCACGTTTTTGCTCTTGATGTCCCTGAAACAGAATCCAGGGAATTTGAGGACGCCAGGAAGTCGGCGAATAACTCACATTCCTATTTGTTGGATGAGCAGGAACGCTGGAGCACCTGTGAGCGATGGAGGGCTTGTGTCCGTCTTTGTGTCCAGGGATGTCCTCGTGGAGGTACGCCAGGCCGCGGGCGGCCGACTGCGCGATGTGGCACAGCTCGTTCCAGGAAACCACGTTGGCCTTCAGGTAGTCGGTCAGCGAGCCCTGTCGTGACACGCAGATTGTTGCGATTATAGGCTAACTCCGCCCACATTTCATCACATGATTCAACCCCGTGTCAGAAGGTTACCTCAGTCAGGCTGTCAATCAGTATTTAAAAAAAAAAAACGAATTTTTTTTGTCAGTGTTCCCATTGAAAATGAATGGGAAATTTATTTGGCACCCACTATTTTATATTTTCAGTTTCTGTAACATGGCTCAGGTTGTTGCTAGTTCAATCCTCAACCCCGCTTTAATCATGAAACTTATTTATTCAAACGTTTTCATTTCAAATCCTGCTAAATTAATCTAATGTTCCACTTCTACAGGTTGACATGGCTCAATTGGTAGAGTGGGCGACCCCCAAACCCCATGGTTGCTGGGTCGATCCTCAGTCCTCATGCAATCGCTCCACATATTTACACATTTCGACATTTCCCAAAATTTTTTTGTCCAACATTTCAAATTCTGCCATTTTTTTCCCCCCAGCGTCTTTGTACAATTTTGTTCTTGTAATATTACAACTTTTTTTCATCGTTTTATTCTCATAAATGTACGACATTTCTTGAAAAAAAACTTTAATCTCGGAAAATTACGATTTTTTTCGGAAAACGTTTTTCTCACAAATGTATGACCTCATTCCTGTAAATTTACAACTTTTTTTCTTAGAAAATAAAATTAATTTTTTTTACTAAAAAAAAATATAATAAATTTTTTTTTATTAAAAGAAATTTCATTTTATTTTTTATTTACAAATTTACGACTTTAAAATCGTAAACGTACAATTTTGTTCTTGTAATATTACAACTTTTTTCCTCGTTTTATTCTCATAATGTACGACATTTCTTGCAAAAAAAACTTTAATCTCGGAAAATTAAGATTTTTTTTCGGAAAATAAAAATTCTTGTAAATCTTAACTCTTCTCATACGACACTGTTTTGTAAATGTACAACTTTATCCTCGTAAATGCACGGCTTTATTACGTTTTCCTCACAAATGTATGACCTCATTCCTGTAAATTTACAACTTTTTTCTTAGAAAGTAAAAAAAAAAAAATTTTACTTTCTATTTACAAATGTACAACTTTATAATCGTAAATGTACAATTTTGCTCCTGTAATATTACAATTTTTTTCCTCATTTTATTCTCATAAATGTACGACATTTCTTGCAAAAACTTTAATCACGGAAAATAAAGATTTAAAAAAAAAAAAAAATTACAACTTTTTTCTTAGAAAGTAAAAAACAAAAAAAATATTTTTTATTTACAAATTTACGACTTTATAATCATAAATGTACAATTTTGCTCCTGTAATATTACAATTTTTTTCCTCGTTTTATTCTCATAAATGTACAACATTTCTTGAAAAAAAAACTTTAATTGCGGAAAATTAAGATTTTTTTTCCGAAAAAAAAAATTCTTGTAAATCTCAACTCTTCTCATACGATACTGTTTTGTAAATGTACAACTTTATCCTCGTAAATGCACGGCTTTATTACGTTTTTCTCACAAATGTATGACCTCATTCCTGTAAATTTATAACTTTTTTCTTAGAAAGTAAAAAACAAAAAAAAATATTTTTTATTTACAAATTTACGACTTTATAATCGTAAATGTACAATTTTGCTCCTGTAATATTACAATTTTTTTCCTCGTTTTATTCTCATAAATGTACGACATTTCTTGCAAAAACTTTAATCACGGAAAATAAAGATTTTTTTTCAAAAAAAAAATTTACAACTTTTTTCTTAGAAAGTAAAAAAACAAAAAAAATATTTTTTATTTACAAATTTACGATTTATAATCGTAAATGTACAATTTTGCTCCTGTAATATTAAATTTTTTTTCCTCGTTTTATTCTCATAAATGTACGACATTTCTTGCAAAAAAACTTTAATTGCGGAAAATGAAGATTTTTTTTCCGAAAAAAAAAAATTCTTGTAAATCTCAACTCTTCTCATACGATACTGTTTTGTAAATGTACAACTTTATCCTCGTAAATGCACGGCTTTATTACGTTTTCCTCACAAATGTATGACATCATTCCTGTAAATTTACAACTTTTTTCTTAGAAAGTAAAAAACAAAAAAAAAGATTTTTTATTTACAAATTTACAACTTTATAATTGTAAATGTACAATTTTGCTCCTGTAATATTACAATTTTTCCTTGTTTTATTCTCATAAATGTACGACATTTCTTGCAAAAACTTTAATGACGGAAAATAAAGATTTTTTTCAAAAAAAAAAAAATGTACAACTTTTTTCTTAGAAAGTAAAAAAACAAAAAAAATATTTTTTATTTACGACTTTATAATCGTAAATGTACAATTTTGCTCCTGTAATATTAAAAATTTTTTCCTCGTTTTATTCTCATAAATGTACGACATTTCTTGCAAAAAAACTTTAATTGCGGAAAATTAAGATTTTTTTTCCGAAAAAAAAATTATTGTACATTTGAACTCTTCTCATACTACACTGTTTTGTAAATGTACAACTTTATCCTCGTAAATGCACGGCTTTATTACGTTTTCCTCACAAATGTATGACCTCATTCCTGTAAATTTACAATTTTTTTCTTAGAAAGTAAAAATAAAAATTTTATTTTTTATTTACAAATTTACGACTTTATAATCGTAAACGTACAATTTTGTTCTTGTAATATTACAACTTTTTTACTCAATTTATTCTCATAAATGTACAAAATTTCTTGCAAAAACTTTAATCACGGAAAATTAAGATTTTTTTTCAAAAAAATAAATTTTTTCGTAAATCTTGGTAGAGTGGTCGTACCCCAAACCCTATGGTTGCTGGGTCGATCCTCAGTCCTCATGCAATCACTCCACATATTTACACATTTCAACATTTCCCAAAATTTTTTTGTCCAACATTTTAAATTCTGCCATTTTTTTTCCCCCCAGCGTCTTCACGCCGTTCCAACGTGTTGCTGGTTCTATCCTCAATTCTGGTGTAATCGACTTATTTATAAATCTAGATTCATGCCAGTAAGACTAAGTACTATTTTTTTTTTTTACTACAAGGAGTATCTTTGCTCGTCCATCGAAGCCAGTGACATATACTTGAAATACTACACAATAAACTTGTGTACTTAAAAAAAAAAAATAAAAATAGAAACATCAGCGGTCATTTTTCAAGAATAAAGTCAAAATATTAAAAGGAAAAAGTACACAAGGAAAAAGTCTTAATTTTATAGTAATATAATACGAGGAAGTTGTAAAAAGTTGGAATATTATGAAAAACTAAGAAAATTACACAAAGTAAAAATTTTTGAAAAATTAGATTGTGGAAAAATTTAACATTTAATTATGGAAACAAAGTCAAATTACGAGAAAAAAAATTTCCAAGACAAAAGTTGAAAGAGTTGGGAAATTAAAACAAAACAAAAAATACATATACAAAGAATACAAACAAACAAAAAAGGTGCAATTTGTATATTCATAATATTAAGAGGGGGAAAAATATTTAATATTAATGTTTAATTAATTTTATAAATCATAATTAATTATTTAATTATTAATTATTTATTTAATATTAAGAAGAAAATATATATTTTTAAGTTTTTGTATGACAAAAATGGGGAAATAGTTATAACATTATTGGAATAAAGTCATAGAATTATTATTGAAGAAGACTTGAATTGGAAAATGACAACAAAAACTTACAAATAAAATCTCATATTGTAAGGAGAAAATTATGAATACATAAAAAAAATATCATTTTAGTAGCCTAAATCTGAAATATTGGAAAATCTAAACAAAATTGTGTTGTAACATTATGACAAAATAAAGTTGTAATTTTTGGTTGCGGGAAGAAGTCATGATTTTACAAAAAAAAAAAAATGTGTTAAATAATTTCAGAGGAAAGTTGAAATATTAAAAAAAAAATTAATAACTGAAAAGGTTTCTGGGAAAATTTGTGTGTGAGAGAAGCGAGCATGTCATTTTGCAGAGCGACCAGCAGAGGGCGATCAGCATCCACGGAAGTCCCCGTGATGGTTTCAGCACACCAGGTGGCATCTTTATCAGAACAAAACGAGAAGAAAAAAAAAAGAAGCCAGAAAGGTACGTGCAGGTGGCGTGGCTTTGAGGGCGACGCCCACAGCAAGCGTAAATCAAGCCGTCGGCTCCAGCTGTGCTCCAGCAGCTGCAAGGCCAAAGCCGTTTTCAAAGCTCTTTAAAACGGCAGAAAGGGAAGACGGGGAGTTCTGAAGCCTCTGTGAAGCCTCTCAGACCCCCCCCCCCCACACACACAACCCCCCCTGCTGAGAAAACAATTACAGAAGGGCGTCTGATTTACCAAGCACTTAACTCGTGCAACCTTGCCAAAAAGTCCTTCAGCACAAATGTTCGCAGACTGCGTCCAAATTCAAGGTCCCACGCCGCAAATTTGGACGCAATTTATAAAGGCGGAGGTGGCCCAACAGCAGACGGGTGTGTAGTTTTAGCGTAGGGGTGTCCAAAGTGTCACCCCAGGGCCATTTGTGTCACAGTTGTTTTTTTAAATTGGCCCGGGGCATAACCTAAAAATAGAATTTAGCGCAAAAATAAACAAAAATTGACAAATCAGCAGTAATTTTACAAGAATAAAGTAAAAATTTAAGAGAAAAATTATGAGATTATGAGGAAAATTTGTTTTGTGTTTAAAAAAAAATAAAAATTCCAACTATTTCAACTTTTTTACATGTAAATTTTCTTCTTATGACTTCACTCCCATAAAATTTTGACTTGATTATCAATTTATCTGCGACCTAATTTTCCCCAAAATGTGTTTTCTTTCTCATATTACATCTTAAAAATTATGAACATAAAATTTGGACTTTATTCCCATAATATATTTTCTATCCTTTTCTCTTAATATTTAAAAATGAAAATAATTATGTGTATTTTTTTCTTTAATATTTAAACTGGATACAACTAAGGAGTTTATTTTTCCTCCTAATATTACAAGTTTATTCTACTAAAATTTGGACTTTATTCCCATAATATATTTTCTATCATTTTCTCTTAATATTTAAAAAATAATTATATGTATTTTTTTCTTTAATATTTAAACTGGATTCAACTAAGGAGTTTATTTTTCCTCCTAATATTACAAGTTTATTCTACTAAAATATGGACTTTATTCCCATAATATATTTTATATCCTTTTCTCTTAATATTTAAAAATGAAAATAATTATGTGTATTTTTTTCTTTAATATTTAAACTGGATGCAACTAAGGAGTTTATTTTTTCCTCCTAATATTACAAGTTTATTCTCCTAAAATTTGGACTTTATTCCCATAATATATTTTATATCCTTTTCTTTTAATATTTAAAAATAAAAAAAAATTATATGTATTTTTTTCTTTAAAGTAAAGTTCTTTTCTTTTTGTAAAGTTACAGCTGTTTTTTTCTTAAATGTTCATTTTGTCTTGTAATTATGACTTTGTCATAAAATCTTTAGTTTTACGTGATTATACATTTTTCCTAAATTTCATCCAATTTTCCTAAAAATGACAACTTTATTTGTTGTTCTGTTTCTCAAAATATTACCACATACAAAAATTTATTTTTTTGTCAGAATTTCAGCTTCATGCAACTAAAAATTACATTATTTTCCTCATAATATTATATGTATAATCTCATGAAATTGTAACGTTTTGTCTTGCTAGAATATGACTATTTCCCTTAATATTATGTCATTATTCTAGTAAAATTACAGATTTTTTCCCCCCATCTCTGCAGTTTTTTTTCTTAAAAAAATTATTATTTTTACTCGAAATATCATTCTCTTAAAATTACGAATTTTTCCTCATTCTTTTTTTTATTAGACTATAATACATTTTTTGTTCATTTTGTCTTGTAATTATGACTTTGTCATAAAAACTTTACTTTATTATGTTATTATGCATTTTTCCTAAATTACATCAAATTTTCCTAAAAATGACAACTTTGTTGTTGTGTTTCTCAAAATATTACCACTACAAAAACGTATTTTTTTTGTCAGAATGTCATTATTTTCCTCATAGAATATGACAATTTCCCTTAATATTATGTCATTATTTTAGTAAAATTACAGCTGTTTTTCCCCATCTCTGCAGTTTTTTTTTCCTTAAAAATGTTATTATTTTTCCTCAAAATATTCTCTTAAAATTAAGAATTTTTCCTCATTTGACTAGAATGAACTTTTCTTTTCTTTTTATTAGACTATTATACATTTTTTGTTCATTTTGTCTTGTAATTATGACTTTGTCATAAAATCTTTACTTTATTGTTATTATGCATTTTTCCTAAATTACATCAAATGTTCCTAAAAATGACAACTTTGCTGTTGTGTTTGTCAAAATATTACCACTACAAAAACGTATTTTTTTTGTCAGAATGTCATTATTTTCCTCATAGAATATGACAATTTCCCTTAATATTATGTCATTATTTTAGTAAAATTACAGCTGTTTTTTCCCATCTCTGCAGTTTTTTTTTTCCTTAAAAATGTTATTATTTTTCCTCAAAATATTCTCTTAAAATTAAGAATTTTTCCTCATTTGACTAGAATGTTTTCTGGCAATATTTAAACTTTTCTTTTTTTTTTATTAGACTATTATAAATTTTTTGTTCATTTTGTCTTGTAATTATGACTTTGTCATAAAATCTTTACTTTATTATGTCATTATGCATTTTTCCTAAATTACATCAAATTTTCCTAAAAATGACAACTTTGTTGTTGTGTTTTTCAAAATATTACCACTACAAAAACGTATTTTTTTGTCAGAATGTCATTATTTTCCTCATAGAATATGACAATTTCCCTTAATATTATGTCATTATTTTAGTAAAATTACAGCTGTTTTTTCCCATCTCTGCAGTTTTTTTTTCCTTAAAAATGTTATTATTTTTCCTCAAAATATTCTCTTAAAATTAAGAATTTTTCCTCATTTGACTAGAATGTTTTCTGGCAATATTTACACTTTCCTTTTTTTTTTATTAAACTATTATACATATTTTGTTCATTTTGTCTTGTAATTATGACTTTGTCATAAAATCTTTACTTTATTATGTTATTATGCATTTTTCCTAAATTACATCAAATTTTCCTAAAAATGCCAACTTTGTTGTTGTGTTTTTCAAAATATTACCACTACAAAAACGTATTTTTTTGTCAGAATGTCATTATTTTCCTCATAGAATATGACAATTTCCCTTAATATTATGTCATTATTTTAGTAAAATTACAGCTGTTTTTTCCCATCTCTGCAGTTTTTTTTTCCTTAAAAATGTTATTATTTTTCCTCAAAATATTCTCTTAAAATTAAGAATTTTTCCTCATTTGACTAGAATGTTTTCTGGCAATATTTAAACTTTTCTTTTTTTTTTTATTAGACTATTATAAATTTTTTGTTCATTTTGTCTTGTAATTATGACTTTGTCATAAAATCTTTACTTTATTATGTTATTATGCATTTTTCCTAAATTACATCAAATTTTCCTAAAAATGACAACTTTGTTGTTGTGTTTTTCAAAATATTACCACTACAAAAACGTATTTTTTTGTCAGAATGTCATTATTTTCCTCATAGAATATGACAATTTCCCTTAATATTATGTCATTATTTTAGTAAAATTACAGCTGTTTTTTCCCATCTCTGCAGTTTTTTTTTCCTTAAAAATGTTATTATTTTTCCTCAAAATATTCTCTTAAAATTAAGAATTTTTCCTCATTTGACTAGAATGTTTTCTGGCAATATTTACACTTTTCTTTTTTTTTTTTTATTAGACTATTATACATTTTTTGTTCATTTTGTCTTGTAATTATGACTTTGTTATAAAAACTTTACTTTATTAGGTTATTATGCATTTTTCCTAAATTACATCAAATTTTCCTAAAAATTTTCCTTATTATTTTTCCTCAAAATATTCTCTTAAAATTAAGAATTTTTCCTCATTTGACTAGAATATTTAGACTTTTTTTTATTATTAGACTATTATTCATTTACTGCAGATTTTTCCATTTTTACTGCAGTTACATTAATTTTCTTGTTAAATATAAATATGCTTAAACTGTGCCGTGCAACACCCCTAAACAAGAAAAACAAAGAAACCAGCACCTTGGACAGTGCCTCAGGGAGCACAATTAAGGAAGTGCTAATCAATAAACCTTGCCGGCTTCCAGAATTGACAACTTTTTCCTCGCTCCCTGGAGCGTTGCAGATGTGCATGAGAGAAGCGTGACCAACTTAGCCGCCCACTAAATCACAGTGTTTACAGCACGTTGACAAAAACAAGACGTGAAATAAAGAAAATATGCGTGCAGATGGGACATCTTCTTGGATTGTTGTGGCGAATACACAAACATGAGGCGTTTTTCTTCCTCTTGCTAAATATTAACATTCAGTACATCCTGTGGCGTGTCGAGACAATAAGAACCGAAAAAGGCAGCCTACCTTGTCGTGGTAGGTGGTGATGAGCCACAGCTCCAGGTCGAGGTTGTTGTTCCTCTTCTCCACGCCGATGAAGTGGAGGATGTTTTCGTGCTTCATGCCGCTCACGCTGTAAATCTCATACTCGTTCTGCCACGACAGCTTGTCCTACGAGAGACAGACACGGCGGTTATTACCGCAACATTGTAAAAAAAAAAAAAAAAAGCGTTGCCGAAGGAGGAATACTAGTTCTGGTTTTGGACACCTGAATTGGAAAGATCTTCACGGCGACGTATTCGCTCAGCAGCTGGGCCTTCCACACGCAGCCGAAGCGACCCCTGGCCTTCAACTCGATCAGCTGCAGCGGCTTGTGTCCCAGGATGGGAGAGGGCGGCGACGGGCCGGGATCCTGTGGAAACGGAGCAAAGATGTTATTTGATGAAAGATGTTCTAGCAAGCATTTCCCTACAAAAAGTTGCAATTTCATGAGAATATTATGAGGAAAAATTGTCCTTTTAGTGACATAGATTTAAAACAGTGGTCTCAAACATGCGGCCCGCGGGCCAAATGTGGCCCGCATGACACTACTTTGAGGCCCCCGCCTTGATATGAAAGTTTAATGATATGAATGCTGTATGGCATCATGTACCCAGAAAAAAATATTACGTTTGATTAATGTTCATGTTAAAGGTTAAATAACTGTTAATAGTTATCCTCCCTATCCGTGTGGAAGTGGTAATTTTTTGGCTATTTAAGTTAAAAGGAAATAACTTGAAGGCTACCGTTTAGGTCGCTAGCTCTATAGTTTGCGAGTTAGCATGTGTCTCAAGACGCTGCAGTTGCGCAATATGTTGTAAATAAAAAAATATAAATGTGACTATAGTCGTGTAAATAATTAATTATAAATTAATAATTAATTTATAATAAAAATAAATTATAAAAAAATAATTTGTCTACCCAAAAACTATTCATGGTTTTTTAAGTTTTTATTATCTGCCGTTTTATTATTATTATATTTATTTATTACTGATTGATTTTCTTTATTCTTGATTTGTTTATTTATTTTTCATATTATTTTGTGCAGAAAAATAAATAAAAAAAATTTAAGAAAATTTTAATAAAAATTAAAAAAAAATTCAGTTTTTAATAAATACGTTTTTTTTTTTTTTTGGGAAAAACTGATGCGGCCCAGAACTTGCCCAGACCCTAGCTCCAGTGGCCCCCAAGTAAATTGAGTTTGGGACCCCTGGTGTAGAGGTTACATCGGGGGTGTCCAAACTGCAGCCCGTTGATGTTTTTTTATTGGTCCGCGTAACATTCTCAATGACCAGGTGTCCATGATGGGGGGGGGGCATAATGAGGCATGGGTGAAAGGAGTAAAGGGTCGAGGAGAGTCGCTGGCAGGTTGACTGATCGATGACTTTGATGAAGGCCTTGAACTATTTCCAGGCCTCTGCGCCGACGGTGTGATGGAAAAGAGGGGGGGGGGGGGGGGGGCTTAAGGCGATAAGCTGGGGGGGGCACGTTTCACAACCTCCGAGGCCCGCCGGATGCACTTGAACATTGCGTTAATGCGACAGAAGTGCAAGCTTGTCAATCCGAGGGGTGTCCAAAGTGCAGCCTAGGTGACATTTGCGGCACGCTGAACATTCTAAAAATATAATTTAACAAAAAAAAAATTTGAAAAAAAGAAAGGAACAATAGTGAAATCAGCAACATTTTTTCAAAAATAAAGAAGAATAAAAACTAAATATTGACGGAAAAGAATGAGAAAAAAGTTGTAATTTCATGAGAATATTATAAGAAAAAATTGTCCTTTTATAGTGACATAGATTTAAAACAGGGGTCTCAAACACGCGGCCCGCTCTCAACACGCTCAAATTTCATTTGAATCTCAATGATCAACCCACAAGATCGGACTCCTCTGACCAGGCATCATTCTTCTGCCATTTCGCTGTGACGTTTCTGTATCATTATTAAAAATATTGCTCCTATTTTCCTCCTCGTCCTACTCCTTGAACTGAAGGTTAATTTATTCCGTAATGGCGTCTTCTTCTATTGTTCATTGGCACCTGGCAAGCAGCTCACCCGTTTAGCTAGCTTGCTAACGATGGCGAAGACCACAACAGGAAACGGTATGAAGGAGATGGATTAGCGATGGTCTACGGGCCAATTGGGACGCAAAAGACAATGGGCGGTACAGACAGAAGACACAACCACCGCGTGCTAAGGCACAGAAATACAACACTCAACTTCCCACAATGCAGTTCTTCTTAAAGAGCCAAGCTCGTCCTATAATGTAATGTAAAAAAAAAGTAAAAAGTCAGCAAAAGGGCGAATACTCAAAATGTGAACCATGATGGAGAAAGGGGATATTGTAATATTACGAGAATAAAGTACTAGGAAAATAGCCATAATTACAAAGAGAAAAAAAGCAGAAATAAATGTAATTCCACAAGTATAAAGTCAAAATATTAAGATAAAAACGTTTAATCCAACAAGGAAAAACACTATAGAATTTGACAAGAATAAGAATTTCCAATAAGTTATAAGTCATAATAATACTGATTATAATAATTATATTAATAATTATAATCATTAATATAATTATATTAATTATATTATTAATTACCAATATGATTATTGATATAGTTATTATTATAATAATATAATAATAGTGACTATAATAATTATATAAATCATATCAATAATTATATTAA
Source organism: Doryrhamphus excisus (assembly GCF_037039965.1). NCBI lineage: Eukaryota > Metazoa > Chordata > Actinopteri > Syngnathiformes > Syngnathidae > Doryrhamphus > Doryrhamphus excisus. Next base: position 16,670,565 of record NC_136371.1, read on the forward strand.
TAACAATAATTAATATAATTATTGATATCGTTATTATAATAATATCATAATAATAGTGATTATAATAATTATATAAATAATTATATCAATGATAATTAATATAATTATTAAGATAATTATATTAATTATATTAATAATTATTAATATGATTATTGATATAGTTATTATAATAATAATATAATAATAGTGATTATAATAATTGTATTAATAATTATATTAATAATTATATTAGTAACTATAATTATTAATATAATCATTGATATAGTTATTATAATAATATCATAATAGTGATTATAATAATTATATTAATAATTATATTAGTAACTATAATTATTAATATAATCATTGATATAGTTATTATAATATCATAATCGTGATTATAATAATTATATTAATAATTATATCAATAATTATAAATATTAATATAATATTAATATAATTATATTAATTATATTCATAATTATAATTATATTAGAATTATTAATATAATTATTATAATCACTATTATTATGACTTATAACTTATTAAAATTATAATAATTATAATCTAATCATATATTATAATAGTCATTATAATAAATAGTCATTAATAAGTAATTTTAGTGGAATTTCACTGAAATAGCAAAGCCGAGATGCAGTTTTTTTTCCCTGAAATACAAATAATAATAATAATAATAATATCCACGTGTTGCTTTACAAAATATGAAAGTGCATCCTTTCATTTTGCACTGTGGCCATCTTGGTATTTGGACACCCCTGCCCTCAACACTTCATGGACCCAACTTAAACTCGTCTCCTCATCTCAGTGATCAACCCCCTTGTGTACATGCTAATGCTAATGCTAACAGGTAACGCTAAGTTCCCTTTGTGTCCCTGCCCAGCGGTCAGAGCTCGCCTCCCTCAGGAGTCACCAGATCCCCCCCCCCCTCCACTCCCCTGTCAGCTCGCACGGCGCCACTGCCTCCAGCGGAGGCGCATTACACTTAGTCAGCACACCGCAGGAAGCTGGCGTGGAGAATCTGCTGCTTCACGCCGATCCTTCCAGCCATCATCCATCTCGCATGCACTAATCCAGTTACAGCCTAATATTAGCTTGTTCCGTCACATATTCACCGTAGAACACAATTGATGGATTTAACCTTCCTCTTGTGTTAGCTTTCTGCTATCATCTCTTATGTTAACGGGTCACAAACATGCGGCCTGCTGTATTGTATCATGTACCCAGAAAAAAATATTACATTTGATTAATGTTCATGTTAAAGGTTAAATAACTGTTAATAGTTATCCTCCCTATCCGTGTGGAAGTGGTAAGTTTTTGGCGATTTAAGTTGAAAGGAAATAACTTGAAGGCTACCGTTTAGGTCGCTAGCTCTCTAGTTTGCGAGTTAGCATGTGTCTCAAGACCCTGCAGTTGCGCAATATGTTGTAAATAAAAAGTATAAATGTGACTATAGTCGTGTTTTGTCATGTCTACAGGGCTCTAATAATGATTTGTTCATTTTAATGTGAAAAAAATAATTTGTTTACCCACCAAATATATGTGGTTTCTTAATTTTTAATTATTTGCCGTTTTGTTATTATTATTATTATTATTATTATATTTATTATTGATTGATTTTCTTTATTCTTGATTTGTTTATTTATTTTTCATCTTATTTTGCGTAGAAAAATAAAAATTAAGATATTTGAGAACAGTGGAATGTTTTTTTTATTGTAGAAAATTGGAACCAAATTTTTTTTTTAATTTTTTGTTTTTAATGAATGCGTTTTTTTTTTTTTTTTTGGAAAACCTGATACGGCCCAGTCTCACCCAGACCCGATCTCCAGTGGCCCCCAAGTAAATTGAGTTTGAGACCCCTGCTTTATAGTCATATTATTATAACCGAGTCAAAACCGACCCTAACAATACAGCGGTCATAATTTCAACCAGACCATTTTAAAATGTAGTAAAAATTATTATTATTATTATTTTTATTTTGTTGAAATTGAGTTTCCTGACAAAGTCAAAAAGCCTTGATGCAATAAACAAATGTTATGTGATTCTTTTTATGCATTAAAACGTAAAAACGGGTCGGTGCCGACGCTAACACAAGAGCAGGGTTAAACATGACCTTGCAACTACCTTTATTCTTGTAAAATTGGGAATAATCACTGTTCTACTATCCCGGTTTGATTCCTTCTTTTTGCAATTCCAAGCTCTACTTAGAACCTCGCTAAGATCCAACAGTGGAAAATGTAAATTCTTGCAATTTTCCAAGTTTGATCAGGAGTGTATTTGGAAAAAAAAAACATGTTAGTGGTGAGAATTCACAAACCAGATTCAAACCACATTGAAACATTTCGCGGTGGTTCAGAGTACAGTACATAAACATCACATGTGGACATTCACACGGAAAAGTGGGGTAGCGGGGGGGGGGCAGCATTTGGGGGTGTGAAGTCGCCACTTTCCACCATGCACGACACACAAAACATGTTCATGCGTGCAATAAATGCAGGCAGCAAAGTAAAAAAAACGACAAACACCAAAAAATAAAAAATAAAAAAAAATTGTGCATTAAGAAAACAACGCTGTGAAAAAGTGATAATAATCATATAATCATAACAGCCGGGGTCCAAAAAGGTGGAGAATTCATATTGAACCCAAAAAAAGGGGAGAAATGAATGCTTCAACTGCAATTGAACTGCTCTTACCTCCACCATAATGTGAAAGGGGTGCTTCATGAAAAAGAACATAAGAAGCAAACAGAGAAATTATTGGTAATTTTATCCAGAAGATGGAGAAGAGAGAGAATGAGTCAAATGACGGAAGGACCGCTTCCTCCCCTCCTCTTCCACCAAACGTTGTCTCATGTCTGGGACCACTGATGTGGCCTCAATTGACGCCGCGCTAGCAAGTTAGATGTCCGTCAAAGTGATGGGGAGGACTTTCTCCTCACGGCCGCGTTGACCGCCACAAGGACGGCGTTTTAAAGAGGTTGAAAAACAACAGCAGAAATGGAAGAGAGTGCTTCAACTCGACAAGAATAATTGCAATTTTTTTTGCAAATTGCAATTGCTAAATTGCAATGCTAAAAATATTGTGTCCTTATGGATAGAAGAAAGTCCATCTATCTATAAGGACACAATATTTTTAAGTATAAGGACACAATATTTTTAAGTATTCTAATGAGAAAAAAATTGCAATTTTAGAAGAAAGTCTATCTATAAGGACACAATATTTTTAAGTATTCTAATGAGAAAAAAATGCAATTTTAGAAGAAAGTCTATCTATAAGGACACAATATTTTTAAGTATAAGGACACAATATTTTTAAGTATTCTAATGACAAAAAAATTGCAATTTTAGAAGAAAGTCCATCTATAAGGACACAATATTTTTAAGTATTCTAATGAGAAAAAAAATTGCAATTTTAGAAGAAAGTCTATCTATAAGGACACAATATTTTTAAGTATAAGGACACAATATTTTTAAGTATTCTAATGACAAAAAAATTGCAATTTTAGAAGAAAGTCTATCTATAAGGACACAATATTTTTAAGTATAAGGACACAATATTTTCAAGTATTCTAATGACAAAAAAATTGCAATTTTAGAAGAAAGTCTATCTATCTATAAGGACACAATATTTTTAAGTATTCTAATGATAAAAAAATTGCAATTTTAGAAGAAAGTCCATCTATAAGGAGACAATATTTTTAAGTGTTCTAATGACAAAAAAATTGCAATTTTAGAAGAAAGTCTATCTATAAGGACACAATATTTTTAAGTATTCTAATGAGAAAAAAAATTGCAATTTTAGAAGAAAGTCTATCTATAAGGAGACAATATTTTTAAGTATAAGGACACAATATTTTCAAGTATTCTAATGACAAAAAAATTGCAATTTTAGAAGAAAGTCCATCTATAAGGAGACAATATTTTTAAGTATAAGGACACAATATTTTTAAGTATTCTCATGAGAAAAAAATTGCAATTTTAGAAGAAAGTCCATCTATAAGGAGACAATATTTTTAAGTATAAGGACACAATATTTTCAAGTATTCTAATGACAAAAAAATTGCAATTTTAGAAGAAAGTCCATCTATAAGGAGACAATATTTTTAAGTATAAGGACACAATATTTTTAAGTATTCTCATGAGAAAAAAATTGCAATTTTAGAAGAAAGTCTATCTATAAGGACACAATATTTGTAAGTATTCTAATGAGAAAAAAATTGCAATTTTAAAAGAAAGTCTATCGATAAGGACACAATATTTTTAAGTATAAGGACACAATATTTTTAAGTATTCTAATGAGAAAAGAATTGCAATTTTAGAAGGAAATCTATCTATAAAGACACAATATTTTTAAGTATTCTAATGACAAAAAAATTGCAATTTTAGAAGAAAGTCTATCTATAAGGACACAATATTTTTAAGTATAAGGACACAATATTTTTAAGTATTCTAATGAGAAAAAAATGCAATTTTAGAAGAAAGTCCATTTATGAGGACACAATATTTTTAAGTATAAGGACACAATATTTTTAAGTATTCTAATGAGAAAAAATTGCAATTTTAAAAGAAAGTCCATCTATAAGGAGACAATATTTTTAAGTATTCTAATGAGAAAAAAAATTGCAATTTTAGAAGAAAGTCTATCTATAAGGACACAATATTTTTAAGTATAAGGACACAATATTTGTAAGTATTCTAATGAGAAAAAAATTGCAATTTTAAAAGAAAGTCTATCTATAAGGACACAATATTTTTAAGTATTCTAATGACAAAAAAATTGCAATTTTAGAAGAAAGTCCATCTATAAGGAGACAATATTTTTAAGTATTCTAATGAGAAAAAAAATTGCAATTTTAGAAGAAAGTCTATCTATAAGGACACAATATTTTTAAGTATAAGGACACAATATTTTTAAGTATAAGGACACAATATTTTTAAGTATTCTAATGAGAAAAAAATTGCAATTTTAGAAGAAAGTCCATCTATAAGGAGACAATATTTTTAAGTGTTCTAATGAGAAAAAAATTGCAATTTTAGAAGAAAGTCCATCTATAAGGACACAATATTTTTAAGTATTCTAATGACAAAAAAATTGCAATTTTAGAAGAAAGTCTATCTATCTGTAAGGACGCAATATTTTTAAGTATTCTAATGAGGAAAAAATTGCAATTGCTAATTGCAATGCTAAAAATATTGTGCCCTTATGGATCTATCTATAAGGACACAATATTTTTAAGTATTCTAATGAGAAAAAAATTGCAATTTTGAGTACACAAAAATACTAATGACCAAGCCACATACATTTAGAGTAGTTGCTGAGGAACTAATTACTTCATTCCTCATTAACTACTGTCATTTTGTGTACCTTGATGTAAAGTGTTACAAGTTTACAAGAATAAACTTGTAAACTGTTTTTGTATTTTGGGAATATTTCATGCATATAATATATGTGTTTCAATAAAGTAAAAAAAAAGTGTTGTTTTGTGTGTATGTTTTTATATCAATATAAAAATATCAAATCCATCCCTGGTCCATGAACTAACATTAATTCAATGATTCTGCTACAGATGCATTCCACAATGGATGGGGCTGGTTTGCTAACATCCTCCGGCCCTGTCATCTTCCATTACCCCCCCCCCCCCCCCAACCCTCATGTCAAGCTGCAGGAATGAAGTTGCTTCCAATTACTTTCGCAGTACATCGTGCTTTATTGCGGTTAATTGGTTCCAGACCCGGCTGTGATCATTGAATTTCCACAAAGTATGCTTGCTTATTGAAAAAATGGAATTATTTTTGTAGTAGAAAACACATTTTCCACCTTCTAAAGTTTCAGACAATGTGGTTTGCGCATTTGGGAACATGAATGGGAACTATCCGCCAAACTGTTGCTGAAGCCAAAAACAGCGCGGTGTCGCTGGGAAAGGTGCATTAGCGTCGGACATAAGCGGCGCCCTCACGTCCGGTTTCTGAGGTCCATGGCACCCAATGGCGCCTCTGACAAAGTGTGACCGACAATGAGTGCTCCTCCTCACGCAGGCGAGGTTGGAGGCAAGCCCACAACGTCCGGCTGCTCCTGAGCTCCACTGCACCAGGGGGGTGCCTACGTTACCAATCTGAGTTCATTCACGGTTAAGTGAGGGGTCTCCAACCGGTAGAACAAGAGCTGCTAGTAGCGCACCAAATTAGCTCTCCAAAGACTTTATCAACTCAAAGACCGTTTTCCAAGGAATAGGTGCAGATCCTGGCAGCTCTGGAGTCCACAACTCAATACAAAGGGTCGAAAAATTAGCATAATTGGTCCCCATTAATATATATTTTTTAAAAGTGGCTTAGGATTCGTGTTTTTGTGCACGTCTCCCATTTAGCATGGTATTAGCTCTCCAAAGACTTTATAAACTGACTTTATAAATTGAAAGACCGTTTTCCAAGGAATAGGTGCAGATTCTGGCAGCTCTAAGAGTCCACAACTCAATACAAAGGGTAAAAAAATTAGCATAATTGGTCCTCGTTAATATATATTTTTTAAAAAGTGGCTTAGGATTCGTGTTTTTTTGCTGTATCTCCCATTTAGCATGGTATTAGCTCTCCAAAGACTTTATAAACTGACTTTATAAATTGAAAGACCGTTTTCCAAGGAATAGGTACAGATCCTGGCAGCTCTAAGAGTCCACAACTCAATACAAAAGGGTCGAAAAATTAGCATAATTGGTCCCTGTTAATATATTTTTTAAAAAGTGGCTTAGGATTCGTGTTTTTGTGCACGTCTCCCATTTAGCATGGTAGCTATGCATTGTTTTGACGGTTGCCGGGGGTGTCGACACAATGTACATAATGTGCGTCCTCAATTAGTTCAATGCCTTTGGACAAGCATCAAGAGCAACTTAAACGGATATACGCTTGAGCATTAAACGGAAGGATCGATAACGCGTGTTAAGCACAGAGCTACTTTTAATTTCATGTATTTTTAAATAGCGACCGGTGCTTATCGCCTCTCCGCCGATGATAAACGTTTTCACGAAAATGAACAAGCCGAGACCGTGGCTTCTTTTTTGAGTTTAATTGCCATACGTCTCCTGTCTTGTAACCTTCTTAAAAGTCCAATCAATAACTCAAGAAGCACCGGTGGCCATGACTGCGCCATCTCCTTCCAGAAAACCATACAAACTCATTATGCAGCATATCATATTACTATTACATAAATGGACGTGACCTCATTTTAATCTGGTAGATTGTGTCTACACCGTCTGCGCAACCTGATGCCTCTTTCAGTGGATGTTGTTTGTTTTCTTTGCTGTGATTATTATTTATTATTCAACTGTTTCCGGGTAGGATCTTTCATAAGCTTCTACGGGCGGTGTATTTTCCATGCCATTAATGCGGTAGTGTTTTCCAGCTACGGCGCCGTACCAGATTCAACCCACCAAAGTCTTGTATGTCTCTTTTCCCTGCCTCCCCCGCAACGGGCTCCATCCACCCACCCACCCATCCATCCATCCATCCGTCGATCCATCGCCGCTCTCCAAGGCAGTGCTTCGAGCGTCTATGCGTTTAGTTTTGTTTGCCAATACAAAGCATTATCAATAATGCAGACACCCCCCCACACATACACACCCGAGCAAGTCGTGTTTAAACCGCCTTCCAAATAAAAATAAAAATAAAACAAACGGTACAGCAAAGATTACGAAACGTGTCCCCGATGACGCTACATGAAAACGTTCAAGTAAGCAGCTATGGAACGTGTTGGCAAGCGAGGCGGGCATCACAGAGGCGATGTTTGTGAGAGGGGGGTCACGAACCGGTTAGGAGTCGGTACAGATTGTGGGTCAGAACTTTGCTCTGGTAACAATTATTTTCATTTTAAGCGTGTTATCATGTAAAATAAGACAATTAAAGTTCATTTTGTAGAAACTAGAAAGCAATTATGTAAAGTCTGTGCAGTCACACAAGTACTCCCTAGACTAGTGTTTTTCAACCTTTTTTGAACCACGTTTTTTTACATTGGAAAAAACGAAAAATGTTACAAAATGTCACATGACACTCGACGGTAGCCACGTTTACATGACGAGTTTTCTCTTTCCGAATGACCTTTCGGGAAACAATGGTACCCATAGAAAGCAATATTCCAATCTCTTGTCTACATGCGCCGTGAAAATCGGAACAGAACAGAATAGTCAATAGGGCATGCCCAGAAAAACGTAAACGTTAACATCACGTGATATATTATATATATCATATTCCAATCTCTTGTCTACATGCGCCGTGAAAATCAAACAGAATAGTCAATAGGGCATGCCCAGAAAAACTTAAACATCAACATCACGTGATATATATATCATATTCTAATCTCTTGTCTACATGCGCCGTGAAAATCAAACTGAATAGTCAATTGGGCATGCCCAGAAAAACGTAAACATCAACATCACGTGATATATTATATATATCATATTCCAATCTCTTGTCTACATGCGCCGTGAAAATCAAACAGAATAGTCAATAGGGCATGCCCAGAAAAACGTAAACATCAACATCACGTGATATATTATATATATCATATTCCAATCTCTTGTCTACATGCGCCGTGAAAATCAAACAGAATAGTCAATAGGGCATGCCCAGAAAAACGTAAACATCAACATCACGTGATATATTATATATATCATATTCCAATCTCTTGTCTACATGCGCCGTGAAAATCAAACAGAATAGTCAATAGGGCATGCCCAGAAAAACGTAAACATCAACATCACGTGATATATATATCATATTCCAATCTCTTGTCTACATGCGCTGTGAAAATCAAACAGAATAGTCAATAGGGCATGCCCAGAAAAACGTAAACATCAACATCACGTGATATATTACATATATCATATTCCAATCTCTTGTCTACATGCACCGTGAAAATCAAACAGAATAGTCAATAGGGCATGCCCAGAAAAACATAAACATCAACATCACGTGATATATTATATATATCATATTCCAATCTCTTGTCTACATGCGCCGTGAAAATCTAACAGGATAGTCAATAGGGCATGCCCAGAAAAACGTAAACATCAACATCACGTGATATATATATCATATTCCAATCTCTTGTCTACATGCGCCGTGAAAATCAAACAGAATAGTCAATAGGGCATGCCCAGAAAAACGTAAACATCAACATCACGTGATATATATATCATATTCCAATCTCTTGTCTACATGCGCCGTGAAAATCAAACAGAATAGTCAATAGGGCATGCCCAGAAAAACGTAAACATCAACATCACGTGATATATATATCATATTCCAATCTCTTGTCTACATGCGCTGTGAAAATCAAACAGAATAGTCAATAGGGCATGCCCAGAAAAACGTAAACATCAACATCACGTGATATATTACATATATCATATTCCAATCTCTTGTCTACATGCACCGTGAAAATCAAACAGAATAGTCAATAGGGCATGCCCAGAAAAACATAAACATCAACATCACGTGATATATTATATATATCATATTCCAATCTCTTGTCTACATGCGCCGTGAAAATCAAACAGAATAGTCAATAGGGCATGCCCAGAAAAACGTAAACATCAACATCACGTGATATATTATATATATCATATTCCAATCTCTTGTCTACATGCGCCGTGAAAATCAAACAGAATAGTCAATAGGGCATGCCCAGAAAAACGTAAACATCAACATCACGTGATATATATATCATATTCCAATCTCTTGTCTACATGCGCTGTGAAAATCAAACAGAATAGTCAATAGGGCATGCCCAGAAAAACGTAAACATCAACATCACGTGATATATTACATATATCATATTCCAATCTCTTGTCTACATGCACCGTGAAAATCAAACAGAATAGTCAATAGGGCATGCCCAGAAAAACATAAACATCAACATCACGTGATATATTATATATATCATATTCCAATCTCTTGTCTACATGCGCCGTGAAAATCTAACAGGATAGTCAATAGGGCATGCCCAGAAAAACGTAAACATCAACATCACGTGATATATATATCATATTCCAATCTCTTGTCTACATGCGCCGTGAAAATCAAACAGAATAGTCAATAGGGCATGCCCAGAAAAACGTAAACATCAACATCACGTGATATATATATCATATTCCAATCTCTTGTCTACATGCGCCGTGAAAATCAAACAGAATAGTCAATAGGGCATGCCCAGAAAAACGTAAACATCAACATCACGTGATATATATATCATATTCCAATCTCTTGTCTACATGCGCTGTGAAAATCAAACAGAATAGTCAATAGGGCATGCCCAGAAAAACGTAAACATCAACATCACGTGATATATTACATATATCATATTCCAATCTCTTGTCTACATGCACCGTGAAAATCAAACAGAATAGTCAATAGGGCATGCCCAGAAAAACATAAACATCAACATCACGTGATATATTATATATATCATATTCCAATCTCTTGTCTACATGCGCCGTGAAAATCTAACAGGATAGTCAATAGGGCATGCCCAGAAAAACGTAAACATCAACATCACGTGATATATATATCATATTCCAATCTCTTGTCTACATGCGCCGTGAAAATCAAACAGAATAGTCAATAGGGCATGCCCAGAAAAACGTAAACATCAACATCACGTGATATATTATATATATCATATTCCAATCTCTTGTCTACATGCGCCGTGAAAATCAAACAGAATAGTCAATGGGGCATGCCCAGAAAAACGTAAACATCAACATCACGTGATATATTATATATATCATATTCCAATCTCTTGTCTACATGCGCCGTGAAAATCAAACAGAATAGTCAATAGGGCATGCCCAGAAAAACGTAAACATCAACATCACGTGATATATTATATATATCATATTCCAATCTCTTGTCTACATGCGCCGTGAAAATCAAACAGAATAGTCAATAGGGCATGCCCAGAAAAACGTAAACATCAACATCACGTGATATATTATATATATCATATTCCAATCTCTTGTCTACTTGCGCCGTGAAAATCAAACTGAATAGTCAATAGGGCATGCCCAGAAAAACGTAAACATCAACATCACGTGATATATTATATATATCATATTCCAATCTCTTGTCTACATGCGCCGTGAAAATCAAACAGAATAGTCAATAGGGCATGCCCAGAAAAACGTAAACATCAACATCACGTGATATATTATATATATCATATTCCAATCTCTTGTCTACATGCGCCGTGAAAATCAAACAGAATAGTCAATAGGGCATGCCCAGAAAAACGTAAACATCAACATCACGTGATATATATATCATATTCCAATCTCTTGTCTACATGCGCTGTGAAAATCAAACAGAATAGTCAATAGGGCATGCCCAGAAAAACGTAAACATCAACATCACGTGATATATTACATATATCATATTCCAATCTCTTGTCTACATGCACCGTGAAAATCAAACAGAATAGTCAATAGGGCATGCCCAGAAAAACATAAACATCAACATCACGTGATATATTATATATATCATATTCCAATCTCTTGTCTACATGCGCCGTGAAAATCTAACAGGATAGTCAATAGGGCATGCCCAGAAAAACGTAAACATCAACATCACGTGATATATATATCATATTCCAATCTCTTGTCTACATGCGCCGTGAAAATCAAACAGAATAGTCAATAGGGCATGCCCAGAAAAACGTAAACATCAACATCACGTGATATATATATCATATTCCAATCTCTTGTCTACATGCGCTGTGAAAATCAAACAGAATAGTCAATAGGGCATGCCCAGAAAAACGTAAACATCAACATCACGTGATATATTACATATATCATATTCCAATCTCTTGTCTACATGCACCGTGAAAATCAAACAGAATAGTCAATAGGGCATGCCCAGAAAAACATAAACATCAACATCACGTGATATATTATATATATCATATTCCAATCTCTTGTCTACATGCGCCGTGAAAATCTAACAGGATAGTCAATAGGGCATGCCCAGAAAAACGTAAACATCAACATCACGTGATATATATATCATATTCCAATCTCTTGTCTACATGCGCCGTGAAAATCAAACAGAATAGTCAATAGGGCATGCCCAGAAAAACGTAAACATCAACATCACGTGATATATTATATATATCATATTCCAATCTCTTGTCTACATGCGCCGTGAAAATCAAACAGAATAGTCAATGGGGCATGCCCAGAAAAACGTAAACATCAACATCACGTGATATATTATATATATCATATTCCAATCTCTTGTCTACATGCGCCGTGAAAATCAAACAGAATAGTCAATAGGGCATGCCCAGAAAAACGTAAACATCAACATCACGTGATATATTATATATATCATATTCCAATCTCTTGTCTACATGCGCCGTGAAAATCAAACAGGATAGTCAATAGGGCATGCCCAGAAAAACGTAAACATCAACATCACGTGATATATTATATATATCATATTCCAATCTCTTGTCTACATGCGCCGTGAAAATCAAACAGAATAGTCAATAGGGCATGCCCAGAAAAACGTAAACGTCAACATCACGTGATATATTATATATATATTCCAATCTCTTGTCTACATGCGCCGTGAAAATCAAACTGAATAGTCAATAGGGCATGCCCAGAAAAACGTAAACATCAACATCACGTGATATATTATATATATCATATTCCAATCTCTTGTCTACTTGCGCCGTGAAAATCAAACTGAATAAGTTTCAACAAAAAAGGGCAGACAAGTAGCTGGGAGACCCGAGTTCGATTCCACCCTCGGCCATCTCTGTGTGGCGTTTGCATGTGTGGGTTTTCTCCGGGTACTCCGGTTTCCTCCCACATTCCAAAAACATGCTAGGTCAATTAGCGACTCCAAATTGTCCATAGCTATGAATGTGAGTGTGAATGGTTGTTTGTCTATATGTGCCCTGTGATTGGCTGGCCACCAGTCCAGGATGCCTTCTTTTGTTTTTTCTTCTCATACATTTTTTTTCCTGTAATATGTATTTATTCTGATAATATTTTGACTCTATTATTGCAATACTATAACTTTAACTCAATGTATTTTTTTTAATTGCAATTTCTTTGTTTCTCATGTTACAACTTGGGAAAAATATTTTAAAATTTTTGTTTTTAACATTTCAACTTTAAAAAAAAAACATTTAAAAAAATTCCTCAATTATGACTTTATTCTACTAATATTTTGTTTTTATTCTTGAACATTATTGATTTTTTTTTTTTTCAAATTTATGTTTTTTATGGCTCCCATGCTTTGGACACCCCTGGCCGAGACCCCAAAGTGGGGTCGGGAGTACATGAATACAAACTGAAAACAGAGTGATTAAATTGAGCATTGGTGCTCAAATTGAGTAACGTAATGTGCGTGAACGCCTCATACGAAGGTTAAAGACTCAAAGACACAATTCATAGATTTTTTTTTTATGACAGTGAATTTCTATAAACTGAATAAAAATTTTGTTAGCAATTTGAAATTTTCAAATGCACGTGCATTTTGCTGAAAATAAATACATTTTTAGCGGAGAAAAAAAAATCAGTTACATAAATTCAGCGTCTAAAAAAACCTTCATAGAGGACATTCTGTGTCGCTTATACAATATAAAAAAATAAGTTGTTTAATCTTGAATAGTTAATTGACAATTGACATTCTTGTGACTAATTAGTGCATTTTTCTGAGCTGTGGGAGACACACTTAAATAAGTTAAAAAGCCCTCAATTTTTGCATATTTATGTTCTTTATACTGCAGTAATAATGTGTTTTTTTTCCCGGTGTTGCAGCCGGTCCTTGAACATGCCATAGTTGTGCGCCCCGTGACGCAGATTGAGATTTATGTGTATGACTTTCTTTGAGAGGTTTGAGATCTTGCAGGAGAAATCCATTACTTGAATGTTCTACTACCTGCACGAGCAGCAACATTTAGGCAAGATGGCAACGAGAATGGTAATGAAAGCGTGCCGAGGATGAGCGATGACGATGATTACAAGCAGCGGATCATGGCGAATTAAGTATGTGCATGTATTATGTTTCCTTACATGTGTCGGAACCAGGGCTGCCGGATAGGCCAACTTGTGGTGCCTCCACATCCAGAAGGAGAAGAGCACAACGGCGGCCAATCCGATGATAGGAACCAGGGAGTAAAGCAGAGTACTGAAGAGCTGAGGCTTCTGGGAAAATGGGTTGGATGTGGCTGCAAAGACAAAAAAAAAAAAAAAAAAACAACAATGTGAAACCTTTGGAGTGACAAAATTGTGCCGGATCTCGGTCGCTGCACCGGGGGGTTCATACAAATGCATGAACACGCATCCGCACAGCAGGACGAGCAAATCCATCTTGTGACATCACATAATCCTCCAGCCAAAAATAACAGTGCTCTGAACTGTGTCTGACCCCTGTAGGAGCTTCAGGGTGGCGCCTGCTGGCCCTGCCTACCCACCCAGTGAAGGGTGGGACAGGCTTATCAGACCTCAGTGGTCAAAGCAATGGCAGCAATGAAGAAAACACAGTTGCAACATTTTTTTTTTACCTGACTTAGGGCTGTGCAATATGGACCAAAACTCATACCTTGAATATTGATATACAATATATATCCAAATATTTCATCCGCAAATTGAGTTCAGACAAAACCAAAGCCAAATGTGCCTGAAAAGTTGATTTTATTATAATACTTAAAGAAGACCTATTATGCTTTTTCCACTATTCTGTTCAATGTAGTTCAAATGTTACAAGCTTGCAAAAAGCAAAAAAGTCAGTAAAATTAAATAATTAAAAAAAAAAAATTGTTAACTATAATGATGAAAATGGTAATATTAATGATGATTATTCATTCATTCATTTTCTACCACTTTTCCTCACGAGGGTCGTGGTAGGTGCTGGAGCCTATCCCAGCTGTCTTCGGGCGTGAGGCGGGGTACACCCTGGACTGGTCGCCAGCCAATCACAGGGCCGATAGACAAACAACCATTCACACTCACAATGATGATTATAATGATAATGATAATAACAATAATAATATTACAATGATAATAATAACAGTTGAAAACAAGACAGTGGCATGAACATGATTATATCTTGCAAAAAGGGGTAGGCATTTATAAACTTTTGCTTCAGCCTACTCCTTTTCAGCTTGTGTTTAGATAGCTGAATACAAAAGTTGTATTTTGATTGATGTAAGAAATGCACTGTGGTGTTTCGTGTATTTGCCCAAATAAATATAATTAAAAAATTTTTTTAAAAAGCTGTAAGTAACAATTTATCAGTGTGTAGCACTATATAGTGTGCATACAGGGAGCGCCTTACCTGCATGTATACAAATTACAAGCTTGCAGATGTCTGCGGTTGCTAATAGCCTTTTCCACCACGATCGGTAAGTAATTCAGGGGTCTCCAACCAGTAGCCCATGAGCTATGAGTACCACCTAACCACTTTTTAATTAGCCCTCCAAAGTGTTTATTCATTTATAATCGACTCCTATGCCGACAAAGTTAGGAAGTGGGGTTCGGCAGTAGTCCGGAAGTCGTTGGGAGCGCTTGGAAGTGTGACTTGGGAGTGGCCGTGCCCAAAGGTGGGCCGTAGTAGATGGAATAAATTAAAACAGACAACAGTAAAAAGTAAAAAAAAAGAACAGTAAATCCAAGGTAATACAGCTGGAATAGGCGTAGATTCGGGAAGATCTAGAAAGATTTCTGATCATATCATATCTTATCATATGTAGCCGCTATACCTGTATAGGCGTCCACAACTCAATACAAATGGCTAAAAATGAACACAACAGGTTCCGTCTAGCATGAGGATTTATTATTAATTTATTATTAATTAATTTATTATTAATTAATTTATTATTAATTTATTATTAATCTATTATTAATTTATTATTAATTTATTATTAATTTATTATTAATTTATTATTAATTTATTATTAATTTATTATATATTTTTTATTTATTTTTATTTATTAGCTATTATTTGCTATTATTTGCTATTTATTAGCTAATATTTGCTATTTATTTGCTATTTATTTATTATTCATTAAGTGTTAAAGCTTCATGCAAGATGCACATAAAAAAACTTGAGAGTCCCAAAATAAAGTAGACTACTCTCTTTTGGAAATATAGAAAAAGTCACATGGGATCTTTTATGTAACAAACATTTAGCTATGCTCAAAATGGAAGCAATTCAAAAATACTTATATTTATACTACTAATACTAATATCATATTGGAGCTTTGTGCCAAGTCTTAAGGTGGTGAAAAATGGTAATGGTTTAATTTCATTTGAACATGCATCAGATTACAATTGAATGCATCACATAATCAGTTCCCAGTTCCACATGTCCGAAAGGAGTAGGAAGAAGCAAAGCTTATTAAATCCTACCCCTCCATCTGGTACTTTTACAATCAGTAACTGTTACATTTGTTCACTTCCTGCTTTCCCAATATAATTTAAGTATTTTTTTACTTTATTTTATTAATTTGTTTTATTTATTTTACTTTTAATTTTTTAAATGTTTAATTTTTTTTGAATTTTTAATTAAAAAAATATTCATTTCTAATTAATTTTATTAATTTTTTGTCACATACCAAAAGAGAAAATCGTGACTTTTGTGTCCATGGAGAACAGTAACTGTTACATTCAGTAACTGTTACATTTGTTCACTTCCTGCTTTCCATAATACAATTTAAGTTTTTTTTTTGTTTGTTTTTTTTAATAATGTACCTCGTACCGAAGTAGGAGGTGATATGAGCATCCAATGCCATAATGGGTACCATAGTAAGTGTCAATATAGTGATATATATAACACATTATGACTGGTTCAAGACTCTTCATCCTTGTATTTAGTTTGATTCCACATACTCAAATGCTATGCTAACGCTGCTTTGCGTAAGAAATGTTGCATAACTAGCTAAATATTCAACAGAGCCTGTTCGTATTTGCTGGCGTACAAATGACCCTCAACTATGTACAGTGCATTAGCATATTCGCCATATCATGCGTGTGTGTGTGTGTTTGCTGTTTGACAGTACATACTGTAGGCGGTAGACTGGTGTGTGTCACTCTGTGGGGGAGTATCAGGTGCGTACAGGAACCGTTCGTTGCACATGTTGCCTTCACAGCAGCAGAAGAAAACATCGGGATTCTCCTTCCTCTCCACGCACTCGTTGCTGCAGAGCGGAACAGTAAGGAAAATGAAACGTTAGTACGGAGTGACAAAACCTTTGTTGTTAAGAGAATAGCTGCAGTGTACTGTATGTGATATATATATATTATATATACAGTAAAGTCTCGTTATATCGATATCGGTTAAAACGAATTACTACTTATTACGATACTATTTTCATTTCCCGGCAAATTTCTAGTCTTTTATGATATAATTACCTCCGTTAGTACGATACCCGGTTATTATGATAATCCGGTTACTACGATGCCCTTTTCATCTCCCGCCAACCAATTTGGTCTGCTTATATCGATACAAAAGCAGCTTAAATCAATCTTTGCTTAAGGATTTCAATACCAAAAAAGAACACGGCGAACGGCTGCTTCCAGTCAACTTTATTTTTCACACTTCCACCACCAGAGTGCAGCACACACAGCGGAAAAAACACCCGTCCCTCACGCCTACCCCTCCGGGTGGCAACACCTTCCCTATCGATAGTTCCGGGGTGAATTATGTCACGGTAAACGGTAATCACTACAGCGTAAGTTTATTTTTATTTACTGTAGTACAAAATTTATTGTAGTACAAAAGCATGCTAGATACGCAATCCATGAACTCAAGGAGAAAATTACATGCCATATCAAAGATCCGCCCACTTTTAATGCAGTTCGGCGCAGGATCGGATATATGGATAGTCCGGTTATATCGCTATTTTTTCCGACTCCCGAGAATATCGATATAACGAGACTTTACTGTATTAGGGTGCATCAAATTTGAATGGGATATATATCAATTTGGCTGGCATTTCATTTTTTTTTCCTAATGAACATAAAAATGTCTTCTGCAAAGTTTTAAGGAAATTTAGGGGTGCCACCTCACACATAAACTTTTGCAAAATTTCGGAAAATGTGCAATTTCTAAAAAGTTGACCTGGAAATGTTGAGTACAATGAACTTCTATACAACATCATTTTTTATACGGTTATTAAAGTAAATATATTTGTTTTCTCTTTGGGCAGATTGAGTATTTCTCAGAATTCAACTTTCAATATTCTCCATTCATTTTTCCCATTGACAAAATGAATGGCAGTAAATGGGACATGTTCACACGGCCTTACCCTGAATTTTATGTAGTAATATTATTCTGATAATATTTTGACTCTATTATTGCAATACTATAACTTTAACTCATTGTATTTTTTTAATTGCAATTTCTTTGTTTCTCATGTTACAACTTGGCAAAAAATATTTTAAAATTTTAGTTTTTGACATTTCACCTTTTTAAAAAAAAACATTAAAAAAATCCTCAATTATGACTTTATTCTACTAATATTTTGTTTTTATTCTTGAACATTATTGACATTTTTTTTTTACATTTATGTTTTTTATGGCTCCCGCGTCATACTTTGGACATCCCTGGCCGAGACCCCAAAGTGGGATAGGGAGTACATGAATATAAATTGAAAAGATTGCATGGTGCGCTTAAATAACGATCGGACAAAAAAAAAACACACGAAAACAATCTCAACAGAAACGTCAGATGGCTTCAGTACTGTGTGGGTGCCAGCCAAGGGGTTAATAAGGTATCAAAACCTTTATTTTATTTCTTCGACAGTTAAGGCCATTGTATTTTTTTATAAATGATGTGCTGAAACACGCTGTGCAGAATATACAATAGTGTGAATTCTGATTTTTTTTTTTTTATGCATGTTTGCTTTGCTCTAACTTTAGCCTGAAGTCATTACTAAGTTTGCGCGAGGTCTTGCGTGGAAAGCTTGAGGCCACTTACATTTTTTAGCTCATCAAATTTAAAACATTCATCAATGACAAAGTAAGTGAGGACAAAATGCCTTCAATTTTTTCAATGGTTGGGCAATATATCGATATTTTTAAAATATCGATATTTCTGTGATGCGTGATATCAAAAATAAGTATAGCGTTCATATCGATATAGACTGGATTTGATGCGGAGGTATCAAGTTCAAGATGTGCAAGCTGTGTGACCAATCACAGCGTACCCGGAGTAAGGCTAAGAGCGGAGTAAGCAGACTGTTTGGATATGGAAACGCTGATTCTGGAAGATCTAGAAAGCATTCTGCGGCGGTTATTGTGTGTAGCTGCTCTGTAGGAGCCCACCACTCAATAGAAAGGGCTGAAAATGAGCATAATAGGGCCCCCGTTTGACTGAGGCGAGTGAGGCCTACGGGTTCTTTAGATGTCGTTGTGGGGTCTTTTGTGACCTCTTGGGTGAGTTGTCACTGCACTCTTAGGGTAACTTTGGTTGGTCCCGGGAAGGTTCACAACTGTTTTCGCCCTTTGTGGATAATGGCTCTTAATGTAGTTTGCTGGAGTCCTAAAGCTTTAAAAATGGCTTTTCCAGACTGATCGATCTCAATTAATCTCAGTTAATTAATCTTCACCGTCTCAACTCATCTCGTTTTTCCCCGCCACTCCCTGAGCATACCTGTCATAGCAGTTGATGTCGTCCAACCAGCAGCCTTGTTTGACCACCTCCACCGTTCCGGAAGTATTCTTCCACGTGGCGAAGCAGTGCCGCCGCTTGTCTTTATCGCCATAACACGGTTCAATGCCGCTGCGGTTGGTGCGCTCCTTTTCCCAGCTGGAGTTGTAGTAGCTGCACTCCTGCGTATCGGAGCGTCCCAGGATTGTACCTGGCGAGGAGGAAGATGACAAACATGCAAATCTCAGCGACACGGGTGATATTTTCTGCTTTTCAAAAACTGGAATGGAGATGGAGCTTTTCTTGATCTATTATTCAAAAAAAAAAATTAGTGACAAAGAAAAGCTGCAAGGACGTTCATTTCTCAATGAACAATGGATGCTTCCATGCAATGTTCTCAGGTGTGAGTCTGTACAGGTACAAAAAAGCAAGCATTCATTAATTAAAACCAACAATGCAGATATCTACACACTTTTTTCCAACGAAGGCTACATACGAATCATGAAAAAACAGCAAAGGCCGTTTGGATATTTTGTAAAGAATATAATAAAAAGTTCTATACAGTGGTATGAAAAGGTTTGGGCACCCTTGATCATTTAAGATTTCCCTTTTATAAATCACTGATCAGAAAATTTCAGTGAAATATATCATATAGCAGACTAACACAGTGATAGATGAGAACTCAAATTAAGTTTATAGGATTTACAGAAAGGTGCCGAAATTTGGAGGCTGGGGTGCCCATATCTGTCTATCTATACACGTATATATACAGTAAAGTCTCGTTATATCGATATTCCTGGGAGTCGGAAAAAATAGCGATATAACCAGACTATCCATATATCCGATCCTGCGCCGAACTGCATTAAAAGTGGGCGGATCTTTGATATGGCATGTAATTTTCTCCTTGAGTTCATGGATTGCGTATCTAGCATGCTTTTGTACTACAATACATTTTGTACTACAGTAAATCAAAATAAACTTACGCTGTAGTGATTACCGGTTACCGTGACATAATTCACCCCGGAACTATAGATAGGGAAGGTGTTGCCACCCGGAGGGGTAGGCGCGAGGGACGGGTGTTTTCCGCTGTGTGTGCTGCACTCTGGTGGTGGAAGTGTGAAAAATAAAGTTGACTGGAAGCAGCCGTTCGCCGTGTTCTTTTTTGGTATTGAAATCCTTAAGCAAAGATTGATTTAAGCTGCTTTTGTATCGATATAAGCAGACCAAATTGGCTGGCGGGAGATGACAAGGGCATCGTAGTAACCGGATTATCATAATAACCGGGTATCGTACTAACGGAGCTAATTATATCATAAAAGACTAGAAATTTGCCGGGAAATGAAAATAGTATCGTAATAAGTAGTAATTCGTTTTAACCGATATCGATATAACGAGACTTTACTGTATATATATTTAACTAAAATTTCTGATACCAACAACTAGTTATCAAAATGAAAAACTTATCAGGGGTGCCCAAACTTTTTCATAGCACTTTAGCACAAGAATAAAACAAGAAAAAAGTGTATTAGTTTCAACTAACTTTATTCCTATAGTATTTTAACTGCAGTCCCTACAGTCATATTCTGCCTTTATGACCAAGAAAAAACATTTTATTAGAATGGACTTATATATTATGGGGAAAATGTAATTTTTCAAATATTAAAGAAAAAAATATTTTTGTAAAAGTCATACTATGAGAAACAAACCAGTTTTAATTTTTGGAGAATTGAGCCATGAAAAAAAAAGTTCTTATATTATGGAAATAAAAGCATCCCCTGTCCATTTTCTATGCCGTTTATCCTCAATAGGGTCGCGGATATGCTGGAGCCTATCCCAGCGTACACCCTGGTCTGGTCACCAGCCAATCACAGGGCACATATAGACAATTTGGAGTTGCCGGTTAATCTAAAAATGCATGTTTTTGGATTGTGGGAGGAAACCAACAGAAAAAAATGCCCTGACTGTGTGGCCAACAAGCTAACCACTTATCCACCGTGCGGCCCATATCACATTTTAAAAGAAAGTTTTATATATTTATATGTATTTGACAAAGCTGGTTCCAATCCATTTAATGCAGGGGTCTCAAACACGCGGCCCGCGGGCCACATGTGGCCCGCAGGACACTAGTTTGAGGCCCCCGCCTTGATATGAAAGTTTGATATGGATGCTGTATGGTATCATGTACCCAGAAAAAATGATTACGTTTGATTAATGTTCATGTTAAAGGTTAAATAACTGTTAATAGTTATCCTCCCTATGCGTGTGGAAGTGGTAAGTTTTTGGCTATTTAAGTTGAAAGGAAATAACTTGAAGGCTACCGTTTAGGTCGCTAGCTCTCTAGTTTGCGAGTTAGCATGCGTCTCAAGACGCTGCAGTTGCGCAATCTGTTGTTAATAAAAAAAGTATAAATGTGACTATAGTTGTGTTTTGTCATGTCTACAGGGCTCTAATAATGCTTTGTTCATTTTAATCTGAAAAAAATAATTTGTCTACCCACCAACTATGTGTTTTTTTAAGTTTTTATTATTTGCTGTTTTATTATTATTATTATATTTATTTATTTCTGATTGATTTTCTTTATTCTTGATTTGTTTATTTCTTTTTTTATCTTATTTTGTGTAGATATTTGAGAATAATGGAATTTTGTTTTATTGTAGAAAATTGGAATTTTGAAATTTAAAAAATTGAAAATTTTTTAAAGAAAAAAAATTTGTTTTTAATAAATGCGTTTTTTTGTTGTTTTTTTTTTTTTTTTTGGAAACCTGATGCGACCCAGTCTCAACCAGGCCCTAGCTCCAGCGGCCCCCCAAGTAAATTGAGTTTGAGACCCCCGATTTAATGCAATGCTTTATTTTTCTTTACTGCATGCAACCTTACTGTTTTGCTCTGCATTTCAATTAAAAAGGTCAAGTTTGTTTTATTTCATTTTATTACTAACAGCCCCCGGCACGGCCAAGTGGCTGTGGAGTGGCGGCGATAAAGCGAAGAAATTAATCCCCTTGGGCACAAGCAGCAGCTCAGAGTCATCTAAAGCGGATCACTCCAGCAAGTGCTGGACATCCACCTACGAGCACGAACACGGGCGATGAATGGGAGCGGCCCCCCTTTATCTCACTCATAGACATGTCCGAGTGCAGAAGAAACACAATAGAGGGAAACAGAATAGGCCGGCCGCGCTAATCTTTCAGTGTGATTAACTGATACAATGACTGATTGTGCGAGAAGCACAGGGAGGTCAGCTGCACCATCGTGAGGCCACGTCTGAGAAAGTCAAGACTGTAAAATGACAAAACCGCCTTTGAGAGGCTAATTGAATGTTCGCTTTAAACGGCAAAGGTCAGTCCTCGCTTATTCATCAATAACAATGCTGTGTATCTCAACACAACTCCTAAACAAAAGCATAATAGTTCAGAATGAAGAGAAGAAAAACTCAATATTTTGCATTGTATGCGTTGTTGCCTGGAAACCGAACCATACACCAACGTTCTTTTTGCCCATCAGCGACAATCTTTATGTGAGACATGAAAATGTGGCTCTTTTCTGTGTGTTTAGAGATATAAACGAGAAACGCATATTTTGCCTTTATGCCCAAGAAAGCCACAGACCATTACACTACCGCCACCATATTTTACTTTAGTTTGTTTGTATATCTTTAAAACGCACAGATGACAGAAAGCTGTGTTTAAGTGTAAGAATGTTGTCGTCACTTTAAGGTGCGTTAAAATACAGACAACGACGACGAGTGCCCAAGAAAAGAAAACACAGCCCCAGACCATCACACTACCGCCACCATATTTTACTTTAGTTTGTTTGTATATCTTTAAAACGCACAGATGACAGAAAGCTGTGTTTAAGTGTAAGAATGTTGTCGTCACTTTAAGGTGCGTTAAAATACAGACAACGACGACGAGTGCCCAAGAAAAGAAAACACAGCCCCAGACCATCACACTACCACCACCATATTTTACTTTAGTTTGTTTGTATTTCTTTAAAACGCACAGATGACAGAAAGCTGTGCTTAAGTGTAAGAATGTTGTCGTCACTTTAAGGTGCGTTAAAATACAGACAACGACGACGAGTGCCCAAGAAAACACAGCCCCAGACCATCACACTACCACCACCATATTTTACTTTAGTTTGTTTGTATATCTTTAAAACGCACAGATGACAGAAAGCTGTGTTTAAGTGTAAGAATGTTGTCGTCACTTTAAGGTGCGTTAAAATACAGACAACGACGACGAGTGCCCAAGAAAAGAAAACACAGCCCCAGACCATCACACTACCACCACCATATTTTACTTTAGTTTGTTTGTATATCTTTAAAACGCACAGATGACAGAAAGCTGTGCTTAAGTGTAAGAATGTTGTCGTCACTTTAAGGGGCGTTAAAATACAGACAACGACAACAAGTGCCCAAGAAAACACAGCCCCAGACCATCACACTACCACCACCATATTTTACTTTAGTTTGTTTGTATATCTTTAAAACGCACAGATGACAGAAAGCTGTGCTTAAGTGTAAGAATGTTGTCGTCACTTTAAGGGGCGTTAAAATACAGACAACGACGACGAGTGCCCAAGAAAACACAGCCCCAGAACATCACACTACCACCACCATATTTTACTTTAGTTTGTTTGTATATCTTTAAAACGCACAGATGAGAGAAAGCTGTGTTTAAGTGTAAGAATGTTGTCGTCACTTTAAGGGGCGTTAAAATACAGACAACGACGACGAGTGCCCAAGAAAAGAAAACACAGCCCCAGACCATCACACTACCGCCACCATATTTTACTTTAGTTTGTTTGTATATCTTTAAAACGCACAGATGACAGAAAGCTGTGTTTACGTGTAAGAATGTTGTCGTCACTTTAAGGTGCGTTAAAATACAGACAACGACGACGAGTGCCCAAGAAAAGAAAACACAGCCCCAGACCATCACACTACCACCACCATATTTTACTTTAGTTTGTTTGTATTTCTTTAAAACGCACAGATGACAGAAAGCTGTGCTTAAGTGTAAGAATGTTGTCGTCACTTTAAGGGGCGTTAAAATACAGACAACGACGACGAGTGCCCAAGAAAACACAGCCCCAGAACATCACACTACCACCACCATATTTTACTTTAGTTTGTTTGTATATCTTTAAAACGCACAGATGAGAGAAAGCTGTGTTTAAGTGTAAGAATGTTGTCGTCACTTTAAGGGGCGTTAAAATACAGACAACGACGACGAGTGCCCAAGAAAAGAAAACACAGCCCCAGACCATCACACTACCACCACCATATTTTACTTTAGTTTGTTTGTATATCTTTAAAACACACAGATGACAGAAAGCTGTGTTAAAGTGTAAGAATGTTGTCGTCACTTTAAGGTGCGTTAAAATACAGACAACGACGACGAGTGCCCAAGAAAAGAAAACACAGCCCCAGACCATCACACTACCACCACCATATTTTACTTTAGTTTGTTTGTATATCTTTAAAACGCACAGATGAGAGAAAGCTGTGTTTAAGTGTAAGAATGTTGTCGTCACTTTAAGGGGCGTTAAAATACAGACAACAACGACGAGTGCCCAAGAAAACACAGCCCCAGACCATCACACTACCACCACCATATTTTACTTTAGTTTGTTTGTATATCTTTAAAACGCACAGATGACAGAAAGCTGTGTTAAAGTGTAAGAATGTTGTCGTCACTTTAAGGTGCGTTAAAATACAGACAACGACGACGAGTGCCCAAGAAAAGAAAACACAGCCCCAGACCATCACACTACCACCGCCATATTTTACTGTTAGTTTGTTTGTATATCTTTAAAACACACAGATGACAGAAAGCTGTGCTTAAGTGTAAGAATGTTGTCGTCACTTTAAGGTGCGTTAAAATACAGACAACGACGACGAGTGCCCAAGAAAAGAAAACACAGCCCCAGACCATCACACTACCACCGCCATATTTTACTGTTAGTTTGTTTGTATATCTTTAAAACGCACAGATGAGAGAAAGCTGTGTTTAAGTGTAAGAATGTTGTCGTCACTTTAAGGGGCGTTAAAATACAGACAACGACGACGAGTGCCCAAGAAAAGAAAACACAGCCCCAGACCATCACACTACCACCACCATATTTTACTTTAGTTTGTTTGTATATCTTTAAAACACACAGATGACAGAAAGATGTGTTTAAGTGTAATAATGTTGTCGTCACTTTAAGGGGCGTTAAAATACAGACAACGACGACGAGTGCCCAAGAAAAGAAAACACAGCCCCAGACCATCACACTACCACCACCATATTTTACTTTAGTTTGTTTGTATATCTTTAAAACGCACAGATGACAGAAAGCTGTGTTAAAGTGTAAGAATGTTGTCATCACTTTAAGGGGCGTTAAAATACAGACGACGACGAGTGCCCAAGAAAAGAAAACACAGCCCCAGACCATCACACTACCGCCACCATATTTTACTTTAGTTTGTTTGTATATCTTTAAAACGCACAGATGACAGAAAGCTGTGTTAAAGTGTAAGAATGTTGTCGTCACTTTAAGGGGCGTTAAAATACAGACAACGACGACGAGTGCCCAAGAAAAGAAAACACAGCCCCAGACCATCACACTACCACCACCATATTTTACTTTAGTTTGTTTGTATATCTTTAAAACGCACAGATGAGAGAAAGCTGTGTTTACGTGTAAGAATGTTGTCGTCACTTTAAGGTGCGTTAAAATACAGACAACGACAACGAGTGCCCAAGAAAAGAAAACACAGCCCCAGACCATCACACTACCACCACCATATTTTACTTTAGTTTGTTTGTATATCTTTAAAACGCACAGATGACAGAAAGCTGTGTTAAAGTGTAAGAATGTTGTCGTCACTTTAAGGGGCGTTAAAATACAGACGACGACGAGTGCCCAAGAAAAGAAAACACAGCCCCAGACCATCACACTACCGCCACCATATTTTACTTTAGTTTGTTTGTATATCTTTAAAACGCACAGATGACAGAAAGCTGTGCTTAAGTGTAAGAATGTTGTCGTCACTTTAAGGTGCGTTAAAATACAGACAACGACAACAAGTGCCCAAGAAAACACAGCCCCAGACCATCACACTACCACCACCATATTTTACTTTAGTTTGTTTGTATATCTTTAAAACGCACAGATGACAGAAAGCTGTGTTTAAGTGTAAGAATGTTGTCGTCACTTTAAGGTGCGTTAAAATACAGACAACGACGACGAGTGCCCAAGAAAAGAAAACACAGCCCCAGACCATTACACTACCGCCACCATATTTTACTTTAGTTTGTTTGTATATCTTTAAAACGCACAGATGAGAGAAAGCTGTGTTTAAGTGTAAGAATGTTGTCGTCACTTTAAGGTGCGTTAAAATACAGACAACGACGACGAGTGCCCAAGAAAAGAAAACACAGCCCCAGACCATCACACTACCACCACCATATTTTACTTTAGTTTGTTTGTATATCTTTAAAACGCACAGATGACAGAAAGCTGTGTTAAAGTGTAAGAATGTTGTCGTCACTTTAAGGTGCGTTAAAATACACACAACAACGACGAGTGCCCAAGAAAAGAAAACACAGCCCCAGACCATCACACTACCACCACCATATTTTACTTTAGTTTGTTTGTATATCTTTAAAACGCACAGATGACAGAAAGCTGTGTTAAAGTGTAAGAATGTTGTCGTCACTTTAAGGGGCGTTAAAATACAGACAACGATGACGAGTGCCCAAGAAAAGAAAACACAGTCCCAGACCATCACACTACCACCACCATATTTTACTGTTAGTTTGTTTGTATATCTTTAAAACACACAGATGACAGAAAGATGTGTTTAAGCGTAAGAATGTTGTCGTCACTTTAAGGAGTGTTAACGTAGGGCAACCTGCTGCATTAAAAAAATCTTCAGAATAAAAGCCCAAGATTATTTTCAAAGACCAGTGACCCACGTTTGGGCTGCAACCTAAATATAAACCAAATGAAAACAAACACTCGACACTGACGACGAGAGATATAAATAGGAAACACATATTTTGCCTTTATGCCCAAGAAAAGAAAACACAGCCCCAGACCATCACACTACCGCCACCATATTTTACTTTAGTTTGTTTGTATATCTTTAAAACGCACAGATGAGAGAAAGCTGTGTTAAAGTGTAAGAATGTTGTCGTCACTTTAAGGTACGTTAAAATACAGACAACGACGACAAGTGCCCAAGAAAACACAGCCCCAGACCATCACACTACCGCCACCATATTTTACTTTAGTTTGTTTGTATATCTTTAAAACGCACAGATGACAGAAAGCTGTGTTAAAGTGTAAGAATGTTGTCGTCACTTTAAGGGGCGTTAAAATACAGACAACGATGACGAGTGCCCAAGAAAAGAAAACACAGTCCCAGACCATCACACTACCACCACCATATTTTACTGTTAGTTTGTTTGTATATCTTTAAAACACACAGATGACAGAAAGATGTGTTTAAGCGTAAGAATGTTGTCGTCACTTTAAGGAGTGTTAACGTAGGGCAACCTGCTGCATTAAAAAAATCTTCAGAATAAAAGCCCAAGATTATTTTCAAAGACCAGTGACCCACGTTTGGGCTGCAACCTAAATATAAACCAAATGAAAACAAACACTCGACACTGACGACGAGAGATATAAATAGGAAACACATATTTTGCCTTTATGCCCAAGAAAAGAAAACACAGCCACAGACCATCACACTACCACCACCATATTTTACTGTTAGTTTGTTTGTATATCTTTAAAACGCACAGAAGAAAAACATTCGACAATGTCAACGATACATACACTGGTGAGGATTCTCTTTCTCGCTCTCTGAGTTGTTTCTAAATACTCAGTGGCTGCAGATGGAACCTTTCGGTAGTAAATATGACTCATTGATATTAGTAAGATGTCTTCATGAATATGTCTTTCATAACCTCATATTAACCTCTGCATTCTCTTATTCATTAGCGTGTTTAACATTTGCATTTTTTTAATTTTTTTGTGTGTTTACAGTCCTTACATTAACAATGTTACTAATAATAAATAATAAGTTCCAGATTTTTGTTTGTCTTCTGCTTTTTTGTATTATTATTATTCCATATTTTGGGTATTATAAAAATTTATGTTGATGTACAGTATTATATCCTGTGTATATTAATTGTCTTATTTCATATATTGGTGCATCAGCCGATATATCGGATAGCATTTTTTTTCTCAGTTCCAAATATTGGTATCGGCATCGGACCCAAAAATTCCATATCGACCGGGCTCGAATTCAAAGAGCCAATCCGAGGCAGGGTAGGGTAGGGCGGGGTCCACATAGCGGCAGTTTTGGATGAACATGTCAACCAGTCAGCAGATGTCAAATAGAAACTTTTGATTATGCAAATTTCATGTTTTTTTCTTTCTTTCTATTAAGGAAAACATTTTATTCCACATTTTAATGCCACCCTCCTTGTGCTGACCCTGTAAATCCAGAGGAAGTGTACTTGGCACTGGTGCCGGTATTGAAGTGTCATTATCACCTTATCAAAATGTGCCATCTCAGGCTGTCGGGCACCAGGCATGAGTACCCTGACAACTGCTGATGAACACGAGAACTTCGACTTTCCGCGGGCTGTGCACATAATGAAGTGGCGGTTTGAAGCGTCCACACTCGGGCACCATTCACACACGAAACTGGGTAAACAACTTACCCGCTATGAACTGATTCCTAAAGGTTTGTCTTCCAAGACTAGAGATTTGTTCTTGGGATCAACATGCATCGGGTCATGTTGTGTGCTTGGTCGGACCGTTGGTTTGCAAGAGAAAAACTATCACGAATGCAGAACCAC
Organism: Doryrhamphus excisus; assembly: GCF_037039965.1. Lineage (NCBI taxonomy): Eukaryota > Metazoa > Chordata > Actinopteri > Syngnathiformes > Syngnathidae > Doryrhamphus > Doryrhamphus excisus. Next base: position 16,700,071 of record NC_136371.1, read on the forward strand.
TGTCCGCGAGTGGTTGTGGTTGTCGATGACGTCAGTTGACAATGCACCCCAGGGCTCTACGATAAAAACAAAAATGACTTGCCCATGGGGGAATCCTTAAGGTGAGAACTACTTGCCCCATGTAAAATGAAAAGACCGCCATAATGATATCATATATCAATATATGCTGATAATTCATCAGATAATAGTACTGATACATTGTATTTGGAGGAATGTCTGAAAAATTGTGCAGATGTATGTTAACATGGCATGCCATACTACCTTACACATCGTAGTCGTAGTAAGCAGTTGTGCACCACAATGAAACATTTGACACATTTGTGTACTACAGTAAACCTCGGATATATCGGATTCAATTGTTCCCACTGGTTTTGTCCGATATAAGCGAAATCAGTTACAGTAAAGTCTCGTTATATCGATATCGATAAATGAATTACTACTTATTACGATACTATTTTCATTTCCCGGCAAATTTCTAGTCTTTTATGATATAATTAGCTCCGTTAGTACGATACCCGGTTATTATGATAATCCGGTTACTACGATGCCCTTGTCATCTCCCGCCAGCCAATTTGGTCTGCTTATATCGATACAAAAGCAGCTTAAATCAATCTTTGCTTAAGGATTTCAATACCAAAAAAGAACACGGCGAACGGCTGCTTCCAGTCAACTTTATTTTTCACACTTCCACCACCAGAGCGCAGCACACACAGCGGAAAAAACACCCGTCCCTCGCGCCTACCCCTCCGGGTGGCAACACCTTCCCTATTGATAGTTCCGGGGTGAATTATGTCCCGGTAACCGGTAATCACTACAGCGTAAGTTTATTTTTATTTACTGTAGTACAAAATGTATTGTAGTACAAAAGCATGCTAGATACGCAATCCATGAACTCAAGGAGAAAATTACATGCCATATCAAAGATCCGCCCACTTTTAATGCAGTTCGGCGCAGGATCGGATATATGGATAGTCCGGTTATATCGCTATTTTTTCCGACTCCCGAGAATATCGATATAACGAGACTTTATTGTATATGCGTATACCGGAAAATGTCAGTTTTACGCATATATCGGATTTATATCCAGTATATGCGTAAATCGGATTTTATCCGTTATAAAAAGGCACTTCCTTGACTATGTTTCCAATGTACCTGGACTGGGCAATGAAAAGAGACATAAGGTAATGAGAATTTAACTTTATTGGACTCTGAGCATAACAAATTGTTAATTAAGCTAGGCCCTGTTATGCCCTACGTTAGGCAGGCCTACGTTATTTCCAATAGTGAGGTTAAGATCTCATTCACTGCTGTGCTAGTATTATTGACGTCACTCACTTTTATATTTGTCCTAAATCTGGAGCCAGGAAAAAAGACACGATGCGGCCATCCGATATATGCGAGGGAAATTGGAACGGGACTGGAGATTATGTCCGAAATAGGCGAAATCCGTTATAAAAAAATCCGATATATGCAATGAATTTTTATTGGAAATGCATTACAGAAAAATTGGTTCTTTTTTATCTGTCCGTTGTGAGCGAATTTTTGATATATCCGAGTCCGATATATCCGAGGTTTACTGTAGTAGTAGTGTTTTTAATCCAGAAAAAAATGCTCAATGGTCAAACATTAATTTGTGAAGCAAAAGTGAGAAAAATACAGAGAAATTGAAGCGCTAGATTTTGTAGCTTGTGCAAAATCAGCACTTGGTATTGGATCTAATCGGTTCAAATTGTCACAGCAATGTGATTCACTCACCTGTGCCATCATTTCATTTGCTAACCGCTAATAAAATACTTGTTTAGGAGGCACTGGTTCATCACTTTTCCCTTCTGAAGTTGTTGAAGAATTAAACCATGTTGGCATGGACGCCATGATAGATGTTTTCATAGTCAAACCATCTGATTGGTTGATCGCGAACATGAACGGGTGTGGGTAAAACGCGGACCGTGGTCTAAATAAACTATTCTGATTGGTCCATTTCAAGATTTGCAAGGATCGGTTTGCAAATTATCACCGGAATTACGCAGTCCGTGTTTTACCAACACCCAACAAGAACCGCTTTTAAAAAAAAACTCTTGGCAGTACGACATGCCAAAGTATACTTGCCCGACGGGAATATTAATGATTGGATTTATCGGTACATCGTTATTGTCGAGTAGGGCCCTATAATTTCCGCGTTCGCGGAATCGCGGAATTGGACAATAAAAACGGAAATTATTTTGAATGCGGAGTATCGCGGAAATGCTGTTTTCATGAGAAAGAGGAACATAAACCTGGGGAATCGTTCCCGGAGGTCGGTAATCAATGTGACACAATACCTGCCTACCGCCCTTTTTCAAACATGGCACTCCCCCCGTCTGCGAAGAAGTTGCGCAATACCACGCTAACGCCGAAATACAGAGCCGAGCAGTACCCAGGTGACTTCTATGTATCTGGTGACATGTTATTTTGTACTTTCTGTCAACACTCAGTTGACTGGAAGCGAAAAAATACATGTGATGCAAGTTAAAACAAAATTCGGGCAAGTAAATCTAATCAGTGATATTCCCGTCGGGCGAGTGCACTTTGGCAAGCCATACTGCCAAGAGTTTTTTTAAAGCGGTTCTTGTTGGGTGTTGGTAAAACACGGACTGCGTAATTCCGGTGGTAATTTGCAAACCAATCCTTTATTTCGTTTATTTAGACCGCGGTCCGTAATCCACAGTCGTGTTTTACCCCACACCCGTTGTTCGCGATCAACCAATCAGCGATCGTTTGACTACGAAAACATCCATCATGGCGTCGCTGCCAACATGGTCTAATTCTGAAGGAAACAGCAAAAAGTGATGAACCTCTATCGTTGCATGGTTTTTATTTCCAAGGCAGCATGAAAAACAACTTACTGGCCTGTTGAAGACTTAACTAACTAGCTGGGGGCACGGCAACCGAACTTAGTTCATCGTTATTGGTAAGTTAATGTTAATTTATTAGCCTAATATACAACGTAGTGGTAGTCACCATCTGTGACATCTAACATCTAATATGTTCTATGTTAAAAAATTGACTGTGTTTTGTATAAAGTCAAGTATATTTTCGCTTGAAGAGAAAAGGCTGGTTTATTATTTTTTAATATGTCATTTGTTTTCACTTCAAACATTTTTTATTTGAAGTACTTAGTGCAATGTTGTGTTACATGATGCAGTAGTAAAGTTTGAGGAAAAGTGCAATATTGTGTCGCCGCAATGAATGTAAGTTCATTTCTAATTAATTAGTGTGCATTTTATTCATAAACATTATTAAAACGCACTCTTTTGTGGTAAAATGAGTAAAAGGTAAAACAAAAATGGAATTCCAAAAAATTTAAACGGAAAAAACTGAATTTGGGAAAAAATAATATATAACGGAATTTATAAGGCCCTAGTCGAGTCCTGCACCGACTCAAGTGACACGGTTAAAACTGTTTTCCTGGGCAACAAGTGAGCACAAATTATTGGAAAACTACTAGCCTGTGTAGACATGCTCAAGTTTGAAATGCGCAAAATGCGCATTGGCCGTCAACGCTGATTGTTCAGTGCCAAACAACTGTACACGGCAGAAGAAAAAGATCGATGTCCTTGAGTTATGTTGGGCAAGGAAGCAAGGGATTTATTAATCAAAGCTTCATGAATTTCCTAGATACTTTGTCAAGGGAGCACGCAGACATATTTCTTCGTTGATTTGAACATGCAAATGAGCCGGAAAAAGAAATATTCATTTTGGGTATCTGACGAGAGTTGGAGCTGGGAGAGAAAGTCATAAAACGTGAGAATAATTACAGGACGGCACATTTGCTCGACTACTATCAAGCCTGCAGAACATAAGACACTGACAGATGAGGCGTATCAGACCACTTTGCTCAAGGGCAAGCTACCGGCTGGCTTTTGTGCGATTTCTAGATGTCTGACAAGCTCAGGTATCAAGCACCAAGGACAGTAGGTGTAACGGCGTTGCTGTGTGGCGTCAATCTATACGTTTTGCTTTACAGCAGGGGTCTCAAACACGCGGCCCGCGAGCCAAATATGGCCCGCAGGACACTAATTTGAGACCCCTGCGCAAGTTTGATATGGATGCTGTATGGTATCATGTACCCAGAAAAAATTATCACGTTTGATTCATGTTCATGTTAAAGGTTAAATAACTGTTAATAGTTATCCTCCCTATCCGTGTGGAAGTGGTAAGTTTTTGGCTATTTAAGTTGAAAGGAAATAACTTGAAGGCTACCGTTTAGGTCGCTAGCTCTCGAGTTTGCGAGTTAGCATGTGTCTCAAGACCCTGCAGTTGCGCAATATGTTGTAAATAAAAAAGTATAAATGTGACTATAGTTGTGTTTTGTCATGTCTACAGGGCTCTAATAATGCTTTGTTCATTTTAATCTGAAAAAAATAATTTGTCTACCCAGCAACTATATGTGGTTTAAGTTTTTATTATTTATCGTTTTATTGTTATTATTATTATTATATTTATTTATTACTGATTGATTTTCTTTATTCTTGATGTATTTATTTTTCATCTTATTTTGTGCAGAAAAATAAAAATTAAGATATTTGAGAACAGTGGAATGTTTTATTAGAGCTTTTAGTGTAGAAAATCGGAACCAAAATATTTTTTTGTTTTTAATAAATGCGTTTTTTTTTTTTTTTTTTTTTTGGAAAACCTGATGCGCCCCAGTCTCACCCAGATCCTAGCTCCAGTGGTCTCCCAGGTAAATTGAGTTTGAGACCCCTGCTTTACAGTAAGTCCACAGAAGCCCCCCCCCCCCCCGCTTGGCGGGACTACGCCGCTAATGCTCAGTCAGATGGTGTCGTGACACGGCAGCGGCGGTTGGGTGGGCTCGGGCTCACTGCTTACAAAGGCTGCACTCTTTCCGCAACCAGGAGGCGGGGACACAGTGAGAGGGGAGGGGGGCATTAAAAACCACCACACTCAGCGACTGAATCCAATCCCTTTAATCCCTACTGGTATGCCGCGGCGACAAATGCCAGTTTGGTCTCCGCTTCAGTTAGCGTTGACGGGCAGGACGGCGGACAGGTCAGGGGAGCGCGCGGGTCCCTTCGCCGTGAAACAGCAGTTTGCACAAGGAGTGCATGCCGCCGTAGCCGTATGTCACTTGTGTGTAATGGCCTGCAACCATCCACCGCATTCCCGGCATTCTTTGGCGAGACGAGCCGTTTAAAAACGCCTTGTTATCTTTCGCAGGGTACTGGAGAAGGACCTGCAACCCCTACGCCCCCCCCCCACTACGGTGCTTGAATTGTTTGGATTCATTTGAAGGGTGTGTTAAGTGCCACTTGGGCTTAAAGCTGAAGTGTATATTGAATTTGCAGTAATGCTGCCGTATCGCTCGCTTGCAGTACGGGCCCGTTCGTCTTTATCAACCCCGCCAATGAGTGACGAGCACAGCAGGTGGGAGGGAGGCAGCGGACATGCTATTTATACCCATGAGTGTGTGTGTGAGTGTGTGTGTGCGTTTGAGATGACTGAGTTCAGTGAAGCTACAGAGTTCTCATAAGCCACCGTGTCAAAGATACTCAATGACACAGAATTACAACCAAACCATGTGTGCCAACTGGGACATTCATGGTAGACATCCAATGTTCCATCGGAATAACATAGGACAATTTCATATAAAAGACATGAACAGTCCAGATTTCTTATTGAAACAGAGTGCTTGAATATGATAAAGGTTAAATTGAATGAAAGAAGAAATCAATATTTCATCATTATTGACTATGAGTGTAGCAATGAGTGATATGAGTAATACTTGTTTGTATATTTCTTAGTACACCTTTTGAGTGTTAAGTTGGTGTGTGAAGGGTTTAGTTTACTTGGACAATTTCATTTACCATTACATTTGTTCACTTCCTGCTTTCCGTAATACAGTTTTTTTTTTTTTTTTCAATTTTTTAAAAATTTTTTACATTTTGTCCTGTACCGAATAAGAGCATTTTTTTAAGGATTTTGTGTGTGCAGAAGCTGACATCCAATTACTCCCTTGGAAAAGATATGAACAGTCCAGATTTCTTAGTTCTTATTGAAACAGAGTGCTTAAATATGATAAAGGTTAAATTGAATGAAAGAAGAAATCAATATTTCATCATTATTGACTATAAGTGTAGCAATAACACAACATGAGTGATATGAGTAATACTTGTATATTTCTTAGTATACCTTTTGAGTGTTAAGTTGGTGTGTGATGGGTTTAGTTTACTTGGAAAAATTACATTTACCGTTACATTTGTTCACTTCCTGCTTTCCGTAATACAGTTTTGTTTTTTTTTTTTTTTTAATGTTTAAATTTTTTTTTCCCGTACCTAATAAGAGCATTTTTTTAGGATTTTGTGTGTGCAGAAGCTGACATCCAATTAAGAGTACATTTAATTATCAGACTTTTTATTTACTATCACAAAAGGTACACAGTCTATGCTGGTAAAATAAGTGTAAAAATAAAAAATAAAACAATATTTCATGGAGCCCTACTTCTAGACCTGATAAATTCAATTTCATTTACCGTTACATTTGTTCACTTCCTGCTTTACGCAATAGTTTTTTTTATTTTTCAAAATTTTTTTTAAATTTACAAATTTTTGTTTTTTTTAATAATGCACCTTGTGCCAAAGTAGGAGGTGATATGAGCATCCAATGACATAATGGGTACCATAGTAGGTGTCAATCTAGTGATATATAGTCGTATATATAGTGATATATATCGTTATATAGTGATATATAGCACATCATGGCTGCACGGTGGTCTAGTGGTTAGCGCAGACCTCACAGCTAGAAGACCTGGGTTCAATTCCACCCTCGGGCCATCTCTGTGTGGAGTTTGCATGTTCTCCCCGTGCATGCGTGGGTTTTTTCCGTTACTCCGGTTTCCTCCCACATTCCAAAAACATGCTAGGTTAATTAGCGACTCCATAGGTATGAATGTGAGTGTGAATGGTTGTTTGTCTCTATGTGCCCTGTGATTGGCTGGCCACCAGTCCAGAGTTACATAATATCTAAAGACAAGATATGACTAACTCTGTTCTGTGGCAACTTTAAAGCAGTGGTCATTCTTCCTTGTTTTGCTGAGTAGCATCCTTTATCGAAATACAGTAAAGTCTCATTATATCGATATCGGTTAAAACGAATTACTATTTTCATTTGCCGGCAAATTTCTAGTCTTTTATGTATAATTAGCTCCGTTAGTACGATACACGGTTATTATGATAATCCGGTTACTAGGATGCCCTTTTCATCTCCCGCCAGCCAATTTGGTCTGCTTATATCGATACAAAAGCAGCTTAAATCAATCTTTGCTTAAGGATTTCAATACCAAAAAAGAACACGGCGAACGGCTGCTTCCAGTCAACTTTATTTTTCACACTTCCACCACCAGAGTGCAGCACACACAGCGGAAAACACCCGTCCCTCGCGCCTACCCCTCCGGGTGGCAACACCTTCCCTATCGATAGTTCCGCGGTGAATTATGTCCCGGTAACCGGTAATCACTACAGCGTAAGTTTATTTTGATTTACTGTAGTACAAAATTTATTGTAGTACAAAAGCATGCTAGACACGCAATTCATGAACTCAAGGAGAAAATTACATGCCATATCAAAGATCCGCCCACTTTTAATGCAGTTCGGCGCAGGATCGGATATATGGATAGTCCGGTTATATCGCTATTTTTTCCGACTCCCGAGAATATCGATATAACGAGACTTTACTGTACGTTTATGCCATTTTTTCAAGCCAGATGCTACTTTGCAAAGGACACAGTACACAGTTAGCAGCCAATGCTACCGTGGACAGCCACAGCCACAAACATATTTGCAGATTTGCCCTCTGTGAGATACAAAAGGGAAGGAAGGAGTACTAGGAAGCAGGAGAGGACCCTAGAGAGAGCCTGAAACAAGAGCATGATGAATGTACAGCTTGCGGTTTTCAATCAGGGATCAAGGTAGGGCCTCTCGTTCACGGCAGCCAGTCTGTCTAGACCAACTTTCCACAAGCACACAAACACAACATCTGCAGGTTGCATTCACTCCACTAACACTTTTCTTATCTTCAGTAAAAAAAAAAACATTGGGAGGCGGAGAATCATTAGGACATAGGTGCATTTTAATGGCACCATTTTGGGACGCTGTGATGTTGCAGCATGTTTGGGGGAAAAACTAACAATGGCTTCTTCCTTTTGCCTACCGTTATCATTACCATATTCTACCAGGTCATGTGACAGAACACAGACTTCCTGGACGCGCCGGGGTCACAGGATCCTCGGCACGCGGATGTAACCTTACCCGGTTAGCGGCAGGATCGATGTCTGCTTGAGACTGCTGCAATGCACAAAACTGGAGAGAAGCGAGCATCCGGGGGGGGGGGGGGGCATCGTAGCGCAAATGAAAATATATAACAGATTTTAAATACCATCCCTAACAATAATTTACGAGACAACATGGCAAACATTTACCAATTAACAGTTTGAGAAAATTTAACGTTAATGGAACAACTCGACTTGGTTACTACCCAAGTCCCAATGCATTCGTTTGAATGCATACATAGAAAAGAAACATCACATTTCCTTTTGAAAAGACAACACAGCCAAATCAATGTTTTTCCACGGTGAAGACCAAAAAAATAAATAAAGAAAAGCCTTGCCAGGCAACAGTTTTTGTGTTTTTTGTGTTATCACACAGTCTACTTTTACTTAATGTTAGCGGCACAGAATGTGTGCTTTGCGAAAGTTCATAAAATATCTGTGAACTCATTCAATCCCATCAGTAGAGGCCATTTTAGACGCTTTCGACTCATCTTTCGAGGCACAGAATATTGTCTTCTATGGCTATAAAAATGGAACCTACCAAAAAAAAACATTCAGAGAAAAAAAACTGTTTCTACCTTTTTTCGTTCTTCAGTAATCAGCAATAGAACAGTTTCAGGAAAATATCAGCTCCCGACTAAAAAAAAAACAGCTTTTCCTTTTGCGGAATATTTATGTGGCAAAGTATTTTCCAGACGGGAAAAAAAACGTTCAAAACTCCTTTCTTGCCGAGCGTGAACAGGAGCTAGCAAGGTTGGCTTTGTTTGCGTTAGCGTGTTTACACTGTGTTGTGTTGCACTTGTTTGTTAATGCAAATGAGCGTTTTAGGACCCTGCGAGGTCTGAGTGAAATGATGCCGAGAGGCACATTTATTTTTACTCCTAGCTTGTATTAACCGACAGACATTCTCAGTACAACACACTTCCTGCCTTCAAAATAATGGTAATGGTTTTATTTCAATTGAACATGCATCAGATTACAATTGAGTGCATCCCATAATCAGTTCCCAGTTCCACATGTCCAAAAGGAGTAGGAAGAAGCAAAGCTTATTATATCCTACCCCTCCATCTGGTACTTTTACAATCAGTAATTGTTACATTTGTTCACTTCCTGCTTTCCATAATAGTTTTTTTTAAATGATGTGCCTCGTAATGAAGTACGAGGTGATATGAGTGATATGAGTAGTACTTGTTTGTATATTTCTTAGTACAGTGTTAAGTTGGTGTGTGATGAGTTTAGTTTTCTTTGAAAAAATGCAAAAATGTTATTTTGAGTACTGACCTCCTCCAATCTCCAATGGGGTTTTTCATAGCTCATGTCAAATTAAGAACTGCGTGGTCCTCGCAGACTGTACCACAATATGCCATTATTTATTTTTTTAATAATGTACCTCATAAACAAAGTACGAGGTGATATGAGTAATACTTGTTTGTATATTTCTTAGTACACCTTTTGAGTGTTAAGTTGGTGTGTGATGGGTTTAGTTTACTTTGAAAAATTACAGCTACCGTTACATTTGTTCACTTCCTGCTTTCCGTAATACAGTTTAAGGTTTTTGTTTTTTTTTCAAATTTTTTATTTATTTTTTTTACATTTTTTGACTTTTACAATCAGTAATTGTTACATTTCAGTTCACTTCCTGCTTTCCATAATACAGTTTAAGTTTTTTTTAATGATGTACCTCGTACCGAAGTAGTGGTGATATGAGTGATATGAGTAATACTTGTTTGTATATTTCTTAGTACACCTTTTGAGTGTTAAGTTGGTGTGTGATGAGTTTAGTTTACTTTGAAAAAATGTTATTTTGAGTACTGACCTCCTCCAATCTCCAATGGGGTTTTTCATAGCTCATGTCAAATTAAGAACTGCGTGGTCCTCGCAGACTGTACCACAATATTCCATTATTTATTTATTTAATTAATAATGTACCTCGTAAACAAAGTACGAGGTGATATGAGTGATATGAGTAATACTTGTTTGTATATTTCTTAGTACACCTTTTGAGTGTTAAGTTGGTGTGTGATGGGTTTAGTTTACTTTGAAAAATTACATTTACCGTTACATTTGTTCACTTCCTGCTTTCCGTAATACAGTTTAAGGTCTTTGTTTTTTTTTTATTTTTTTTATTTTTTGACTTTTACAATCAGTAATTGTTACATTTCAGTTCACTTCCTGCTTTCCATAACACAGTTTAAGTTTTTTTTAGTGATGTACCTCGTACCGAAGTAGTGGTGATATGAGTGATATGAGTAGTACTTGTTTGTATATTTCTTAGTACACCTTTTGAGTGTTAAGTTGGTGTGTGATGAGTTTAGTTTACTTTGAAAAAATGTTATTTTGAGTACTGACCTCCTCCAATCTCCAATGGGGTTTTTCATAGCTCATGTCAAATTAAGAACTGTGTGGTCCTCGCAGACTGTACCACAATATTCCATTATTTATTTATTTATTTAATAATGTACCTCGTAACGAAGTATGAAGTGATATGAGTAATACTTGTTTGTATATTTCTTAGTACACCTTTTGAGTGTTAAGTTGGTGTGTGATGGGTTTAGTTTACTTTGAAAAATTACATTTACCGTTACATTTGTTCACTTCCTGCTTTCCGTAATACAGTTTAAGGTTTTTTTTTTAATTTTTCAATTTCTTATTTTTTTTTTCCAAACGTACACAGTCTATGATTTGTTCACTTCCTGCTTTCCGTAATACAGTTTAAGGTTTTTTTTTTAATTTTTCAATTTCTTATTTATTTTTTTTTTCCAAACGTACACAGTCTATGCTGGTAAAATAAGTGTAAAAATAAAAAATAAAACAATATTTCATAGAGCCCTACTTCTAGACCTGATAACTTCCTGCTTACAGGTAGAGGGATATTTGTTGTCATCTACATAATGGAATGTTTAGATCTTTATCCATTATCCGCATGAGCGGGAAGGTGCGAGCTATCACAACGTGAAAACAATGCCGACTCAAACCATCCGTGACCTTTGCAACCTGTTTGACATTGATTGAGCCGCAACAACAGCTGCTGCAAACATGTTGCGTACAAATGTTTTTTTTTATAAAGAACAAAAATGGTCCATGGCTACTTGGTTCAATGTGGTCAATGTGTTGGCTTTACAGTAACAAGCAGTCCAAAATGAGGATCAAGCCCCCTTGGTGTCCCCAACGGCCCCGCCGGCGTCGCATCTACTGTTTTCTGACAAAACTGGGGTTTTACATTCCCCCCAAATGTGGCCCGCAGGACACTAGTTTGAGGCCCCCGCCTTGATATGAAAGTTTAATGTTACTGCCGCCTGCGCAAGTTTGATATGGATGCTGTATGGTATCATGTACCCAGAAAAAATGATTACGTTTGATTCATGTTCATGTTAAAGGTTAAATAACTTAATAGTTATCCTCCCTATCCGTGTGGAAGTGGTAAGTTTTTGGCTATTTAAGTTGAAAGGAAATAACTTGAAGGCTACCGTTTAGGTCGCTAGCTCTCTAGTTTGCGAGTTAGCATGTGTCTCAAGACCCTGCAGTTGCGCAATATGTTGTAAATAAAAAGAGTATAAATGTGACTATAGTCGTGTTTTGTCATGTCTACAGGGCTCTAATAATGCTTTGTTCATTTTAATCTGAAAAAAATCATTTGTCTACCCACCAACTATATGTGGCTTCTTAAGTTTTTATTATTATTATTATATTTCTTTATTACTGATTGATTGATTTTCTTTATTCTTGATTTGTTTATTTATTTTTCATCTTATTTTGTGCAGAAAAATAAAAATTAAGATATTTGAGAACAGTGGAATGTTTTATCAGAGCTTTTATTGTAGAAAATCAGAACCAAAATATTTTTCTGTTTTTAATAAATGCGTTTTTTTTGTTTTTTTTTTTAAACCTGATGCGGCCCAGCCTTGCCCAGATCCTAGCTCCAGTGGCCCCCAGGTAAATTGTTTGAGACTCCTGGTTTAGGGCCATCTAGGGCAGGGGTGTCCAAAGTGTGGCCCATGAGGCATTTTAGAACCACACCTGTTTTTTATTGGGTGGTGACAAAAGAAAACAAAAAAATTTTTACATTGAAATTTTGCAGTATTTTTACAAGAACTAAGTCACAATATTTATAGCAAGAAAAAGGTATATCGTTGTCATTTTATGCATGGAAAAAATAACGCCGCTTTAGTATCTTAAAGTTGAAATAGTAACAAAAAATGACAGAATATTATAAGAAACAAACAGAATAACAAATAAAGTTGTAATTTTTGGAAAATGACATTGCAGAAAAAAGTTACAATATGATGAGAATAAAGTCAAAATATTGGAATAAAAATTAACAAGAAAGTTGAAAGAGTTTGAGAAATAAGCAAAAGCAAAAATGGAAAGAATATATCATTTTATGAGAAATAAAGTAATGTAAGATGTTAAGAAAAAATTTGATTAATGAAAATAAAATGTCATTTTAGTAGCACAAGTCTTAATATTTTGAGAAATAAAAAAAAAAGAATATGAGGGGTGCATGCACTTTTTCATTCAGCATCTAAGTTACAAGTTGACATGATCCATTACTTACAATAACTAGGCGTAATATGTCGAAAACAGCTACGTAGTATTCCTTAGACCAGTGTTTCCCAACTTACTGTATATTATGCCAAGGCACATATTTTACATAAAAAAAAACTCACCACACACCACCAAATAAAAAGGTCATAAAAGGTAAATATACCAAAATAACAATGAGGTGAATTAAGTACCATGTAGTGAAGCAGCATTTAATTACCTGTCACTATAAATCACTCACATAAAAGATGAAAGATTCATTATTTGTAGTAAACATATCATCATTTTCACAAGTTAGTGAATTTCCCACGCCACACCCGATGACCTCTCATGGCATTGCACAGTGGTTGGAAATCACTGCATTAGAGTCACATGTATGTATTACATCCAGTTAGCATTTGCTATCAAACATCACCTATATACAAGAACTGAAAATAATTACGCAAAAAACAACACAGCCGAAGTAAAGGCAACATATTAAAGTTTTCAGCAATGGGCATGTTTTCCACTTCATCATGAAAAAATAGTTAAAAAGCAGAAGTGAGGAAAAACGTCCATTTCTGTTATGAAGTTCGGCATGAAAAACATAATAATGTGAATAATAAACATGGAAGTCACCGTGCGGTTTTTTTTACAACAAAAATATTGAGTTACCGGATTGGCTGAAATACCGACTACCTTTTTAGGATGGGATAGTGTACTTTTCCAGGCTGACAGAATTTTCATTGCACCCATGTGGCAAATTGTGCTATTTACTTAACGCTACTTGGACACATATTTTCCACTTTTGAAGAAATACGTCATTTTTTTAAAGGCTTTGCACTATTTATTTATTTATTATCACTGACTGGACTCAAGGGATTATGATTTTTATTGATATATTTCATATTGATCACATAAAGCAAAAAGCTGTTCATTCAGCAAGTCTTTTTTTGGTCCACATCTGGATGTTTTCCAGTACCTTAGCATGCTTGGGGATATGAAAATGCTACAAGTACTGTATGCTGCTTTTATAGAATTGCCAGAAGAAAGAACGCAAAAAAAAAAACAATAAAAAAGTATTTTTGTTCATATTTTTGCATGCCTGCAACAGATCTATTGGATTCACATTACGGTAATCCCTCGTTTATTGCGGCTAATTTGTTCCAGACCTGACTGTGATAAGTGAATTTCTGAGAAGTAGAACTTATTTAGAAATTGAGTAGTTTGGTTTGTAATAATATAATAAAAAACATAAAAATATAGTTGGGAATGAACTTGTCATTTTTGTATCAGAGATGAAATATGAAAGAAATTTTTTTTTCTTAAAAAAAAAAGAAAAAAGTATTTTTGCTAAATTAGGTCGAGGATAAGTTATAATCATATTACAAAAATTAAGCCAACATGTTATGTTTAAAAACATAACAAAAATATGGTTGGAATGAACTTGTCATTTTTGTATCAGATGAAATATGAAAAAAATAATTTCTTAAAAAAAAAGAAAAAAAGTATTTTTGCTAAATTAGGTCGAGGATAAGTTACAATCATGTTACAAAAATAAGGCCAACATGTTATGTTTAAAAACATAACAATAATATGGTTGGGAATGAACTTGTCATTTTTGTATCAGAGATGAAATATGAAAGAATTTTTTTTTCTTAAAAAAAAAAGAATTTTTTTTTTTTTTGCTAAATTAGGTCGAGGATAAGTTACAATCATACTACAAAAATAAAGCCAACATGTTATGTTTGAAAACAACAAAAATATGGTCGTGAATGAACTTGTCATTTTTGTATCATAGAAAAAAAATATGAAATAATTTTTTTTTCTAAAAAAAAAAAAGAAAAGTATTTTTGCGAAATTAGGTCGAGGATAAGTTATAATCATACTACAAAAATAAAGCCAACATGTTATGTTTGAAAACATAAAAATATGGTTGGGAATGAACTTGTCATTTTTGTATCATAGTGATGAAATATGAAAGAAATATTTTTTTCTTAAAAAAAAAAGAAAAAAGTATTTTTGCTAAATTAGGTCGAGGATAAGTTATAATCATATTACAAAAATAAAGCTAACATGTTATGCTTAAAAACATAACAAAAATATGGTCGTGAATGAACTTGTCATTTTTGTATCATAGAAAAGAAATATGAAATATTTTTTTTTCTAAAAAAAAGAAAAAAGAAAAAAGTATTTTGCTAAATTGGGTCGAGGATAAGTTATAATCATATTACAAAAATAAATCCAACATATTTTTAAAAGGAAATTGTTGAAGATTATTTAAGCAGAAAGTTGAAATATTTGGACAATGTAAAAAAAAAATTTTCATTTTATTTATTTACATTTATTTTATTTATTTAAATGTATTCTTTTTTTTATTTATATCTACAGCGAGTCCATCTACAGATGATGACATGCTGTGATATATAATATTAGTAGTTACAGTCATCCATCTTTTTTTCTCCCCTGTTAATCACACTACTGCTGCAGCCTAATGGGGGTAATGCAAAAAAAATAAAACACCTAAATTAATTCTGATTTCTACGACTCCATGTGAGCCGTGTAAACAGGTTGGGATTGGGCCGCCCCCCCTCCCTCAAAGGCCCCCCAAGGGTTTGCACTGCACTGCATTCTGCACATATAACGAGCAGCGACTGCAGTTAGTAACTAAAATGACCTACCTGAAGAACAGGAGATGAGGAAAACGGCGAGGGCCAGTTTGGTGGCGTCTCCCATTTTCCATTCGAATTCGATCCTCGGATAAAATAAAGAGTATAAAAACGAAAAAAAAATCCTGAAAGCGGTACAGTCAGATTACTGAACCAGGGAGCGTTTCTGTAAAAAGGGCATCATTACAACAACATGGAGATAAATCCAGTATATCCCGGGTGAACTCGCCTCGCTGCCCCGACAGAGAATGGGGGGCGGGTGGTTTGTTGGTATTTCCACGTTTACAGAAAAAAGCAATGGAGGGTGACTTTTTTGGAATTCACGCCAGCTCCAGCAAACATTTAGCGTGTTGCAGCGTGGAATGATCTCCAAAGAGTGATTTGCCGTGGCACAGCAGGACATAGGGAATATCCATCCAACAAATCGAGCGCACTCCGTCCTGCTACCGAACTTGTCCTCTGTGAGCTCCGTAGCATTGCATTAAAACGTCAAAATCGGCGATCTTTTCCAACACTGGAGCACAACGGGAATGTGTTTGGTAGCGTCGATTAATAATAAAACAGCCACGGACGACGATAAATTCCGTCCGATTGTCCGACGAAGCGGCCAGGCCACAGTCGAAGATTAGTCCGCTCCAGAAGGCAAACAGCGACCGACTCTCAGCTTAGGCAGACCCCTCCAACACACACCCCCAAAGGAAAAAAACCCAAAGGAAACTAAAAGACGCTATCATTTGACGGGTGCAAACACAGGAAACCATATTAATCATCGGAACTAATCTGGCTCCTGCGTTTGGAAGGCTGTGCTTTTCCCCCAGTCCGCCGCCTCGCCGCTTTTGGTCGGGACAATTTCAAGATGGCGATTTGAGCCGCAACAAGACAGGTATGACTGTACATCCGGTAAAGGCTTTCAAAATAATATGCTATTTTAGCGTCAAGTAGTCGTGTTGAATTATTCCAATAATCACACACGCATTTCATAGCTCCTTAGTAAATGTTTTTTCACATGTTGTGCAGTTATTTTGCTTATGATTGTTATATTTTAACAACTAATCTGATATTTTAGTATCCGGTACAAAGTTTGCTCATTTACGCGAGCTTGATACAGCCGTTTTACGAGGTAGGGCTTGTTTTTGTTGGAGAAGGGCGCTCGTTTTGTGTGTAGCATTTTCTAACATGGGCGGCAATGATTGAATGCATTTTTTTTAAGTCACGGGGTGATAATTATCCAAAATGTCGAAGGAGATTGCTGTCGTAATTAATCAAAATAAGTCCAGTTACTCCTATGTTGAATGTATATCTTTCGTTTTGTCTTTTTGTGCATAGTAACAAGAAATCTGTGCAGGTATAATGTTGAGGTCAGCATTGTTTACTACAGTATTGTGATTCAAACGCCCCCCCCCCCGCAATACTATTTAAAGTAATGTTCACATCTATTTTTAATAAATGCCATAACGCCTGTCACGCCACACGTTGGGGTGAACACATATCAAATCTACATATAGCCTCAAACTGCATAATGTGCCACTAATGGTGTCTTAGGTATCAGCACAGGTTGCTCGCTCTGTCATAAATGCTGAGAATGCCATGAAGTCTAGATATAGGTTTGGCCCCGCCCCAAATCTGTGTGACACTAATCTCTCTAATAGCCTGGAGCAGATCTCAAACCATAAGCGCTGCTAAACGATTTGGAGGTCAAAGGTCCCAGGGGATTTTTCTGCCAAGCTGGAAGCTGAGTCACCTGTTCTATATCGAGGTGTTAGCTTTCATCTTTAGTAAAACACACTTTTTTTTTTTTGCATATGGCCGCCAGCACCAACACGTTCCAGGTGAACACCTTGAACGTGAGATTTATGATAAAATGGGGCCACATGGTGGGTCGGGTACAAGTATACAACCGATATTTAAGTCATGTTTACATTGTTACATACCCATTTCATAGAAATAAGTGAAATATATGATTTTGTGGATGGCACGGTGGTCAAGTGGTTAGCGCGCAGACCTCACAGCTAGGAGACCAGGGTTCAATTCCACCCTCGGACCCACATGCATGCGTGGGTTTTCTCCGGGTACTCCGGTTTCCTCCCACATTCCAAAAACATGCTCGGCTAATTGGCCACTCCAAATTGTCCATAGGTATGAATGTGAGTGTGAATGGTTGTTTGTCTATATGTGCCCTGTGATTGGCTGGCCACCAGTCCAGGGATAGGCTCCAGCACCCCCGTGAGGAAAAGTGGTAGAAAATGAATGAATGTTGACGAGGATGACAACTTTATATTAATCATTGTTTTTAGTTGTTAATTATTAGTTGAGCTGCACAATGTTAGAGTGGTTAGCACGCAGGTCACACAGCTAGGAGACCCGAGTTCGATTCCACCCTCTGTGTGGAGTTTGCATGTTCTCCCCGTGCATGCATCACAACCTGGACTGGTCGCCAACCAATCACAGGGCACATATAGACAAACAACCACTCACATGCGCTAACCACTCGACTGCCATGCAGCTGATTAATTTTTATTTAATTAATTAATTAATAAAAAAAAAACATGCGGGTTCAAACCCTTACATTGCTGTCATTGTTATTTTCCACTGAAATGTACGCAACACTATAAAAAGTCTGCCTGTTTGGTCTTGCTGACATGTCTGCACTGTGCGCCTGTCAGCCAATTTACCATTACGCTGGCTGCGCTTCGCCTGCGCCTACAATAAATTAGCGGCTGTTTTTTCACAAAATTCTCACTGCGCCAAGCCGTAAATATGGACTCCTCCCTTACATATATACAGTGGTTCAATGAACCAAATTATAATTGCGTGGCCTGCGCACCCTTGCGCTGCGCCACAAAATTAGAGCCCCTTATCACTACAAAGGGCAGATGCGGAGTCTGCATCACTGCATGTGGCGCACCAATCCCTTTGTCGATGTTGCGTTCCATCCTTCCTTCAATTGTTAACAAGACCCAAGGCAAGATTTCATTCCCAATGAGGAGATTGGGAATCTCCAATTCCCAGGACATTGGGAATCTCCAATTCAAAATGATTTTGCCATTAGAAAATAATTACTATAATATGGTTAATATGGTGTTTTCCTTGTTAAATTAAATCAATCGATATGTCATATGATCAGGAAAAAAAAATCCATATCAGTTAGTCCCTAGTCCCGACTTAATGACCATTTAAAATGTGAGTCCCAGGTTAAGACCATTTGAAAAGCCTTGTGATAAGGTATCAAGATAATGACACAGGCATCGGCAGGTGTTCAAACACACAAAAGAAGGAAACATTACGGTGACCGAAGCTATAATAAATCACTGCCTGATAAGATGACAGAACATTCCTTTGTCTTGCATCAGACACACTTACCCAATCAAGGAATTCAGGATGAACCTTGAACAAAATGGCCTATGCTTTTCTTGATAAGTGCACGGTGGTTAACATGCTAACCACTTATCCACCGTGCGGCCCCATAACTCAATATATTTGCTTAAATTCTGCTTTGACATCACTTCTAATTCACTCATTTTTGAATAGGAATAGGAATTAACTACTGTGTCATTGCGGCAGGCTGCACGGTGGATAAGGGGTTAGCGTGCAGACCTCACAGCTAGGAGACCAGGGTTCAGTTCCACTCTCGGCCATCTCTGTGTGGATTCGGGTACTCCGGTTTCCTCCCACATTCCAAAAACATGCTAGGTTAATTAGCGACTCCAAATTGTCCATAGGTATGAATGTGAGTGTGAATGGTTGTTTGTCTATATGTGCCCTGTGATTGGCTGGCAACCAGTCCAGGGTGTACCCCGCCTCTCGCCCAAAGACAGCTGCAATAGGCTCCAGCACCCCCACCCTAGTGAGGATAAGCGGTAGAGAAAATGGATGGATGCATGGATGGTTGGATGGATAGATGATGAATGGATGATGGATGTATCAAAGACAGCTGGGATAGGCTCCAGCACCCCCACCCTAGTGAGGATAAGCGGTGGAGAAAATGGATGGATGGATGGTTGGAGGTATGGATAGATGATGGATGGATGTACCTTGCCTCTTGCCCAAAGACAGCTGGGATAGGCTCCAGCACCCCCACCCTAGTGAGGATAAGCGGTAGAGAAAATGGATGGTTGGATGGATGGATAGATGATGGATGATGGATGTACCTCGCCTCTCGCCAAAAGACAGCTGGGATAGGCTCCAGCACCCCCACCCTAGTGAGGATAAGTGGTAGAGAAAATGGATGGATGGACGTATGGATAGATGATGGATGATGGATGATGGATGTACCCCGCTTCTCGCCCAAAGACAGCTGGGATAGGCTCCAGCACTCCCACCCTAGTGAGAATAAGTGGTAGAGAAAATGGATGGATGGATGGATGGTTGCATGTATGGATAGATGATGGATGGATGGATGATGGATGTACCCCGCCTCTCGCCCAAAGACAGCTGGGATAGGTTCCAGCACCCCCACCCTAGTGGGGATAAGCGGTAGAGAAAATGGATGGTTGGATGGATGGTTGGATGTATGGATAGATGATGGAAGGATGGATATACCCTGTCTCTTGCCCAAAGACAGCTGGGATAGGCTCCAGCACCCCCACCCTAGTGAGGATAAGCGGTAGAGAACATGGATGCATGGTTGGATGTATGGATAGATGATGGATGGATGATGGATGTACCTCACCTCTCGCCCGAAGACAGCTGGGATAGGCTCCAGCACCCCCACCCTTGTGAGGATAAGCGGTAGAGAAAATGGATGGATGGATGGTTGGATGTATGGATAGATGATGGATGGATGATGGATTTACCCTGCCTCTCGCCCAAAGACAGCTGGGATAGGCTCCAGCACCCTCACCCTAGTGAGGATAAGCTGTAGAGAAAATGGATGTATGGTTGGATGTATGGATAGATGATGGATGGATGGATGATGGATGGATAGATGATGGATGGATAGATGATGGATGTACCCCGCCTCTCGCCCAAAGACAGCTGGGATAGGCTCCAGCACCCCCACCCTAGTGAGGATAAGCGGTAGAGAAAATTGATGGATGTGTGGATAGATGATGGATGGATGGATGGATAGTTGATGGATGTACCCTGTCTCTCGCCCAAAGACAGCTGGGATAGGCTCCAGCACCCCCACCCTAGTGGGGATAAGCGGTAGAGAAAATAGATGGTTGGATGGATGGTTGGATGTATGGATAGATGATGGAAGGATGGATGGATGATGGATGTACCCTGTCTCTCGCCCAAAGACAGCTGGGATAGGCTCCAGCACCCCCACCCTAGTGAGGATGAGCGGTAGAGAAAATTGATGGATGGACGGATGTGTGGATAGATGATGGATGGATGGATGGATAGATGATGGATGTACCCTGTCTCTCGCCCAAAGACAGCTGGGATAGGCTCCAGCACCCCCACCCTAGTGAGGATAAGCGGTAGAGAACATGGATGCATGGTTGGATGTATGGATAGATGATGGATGGATGATGGATGTACCTCGCCTCTCACCCGAAGACAGCTGGGATAGGCTCCAGCACCCCCACCCTTGTGAGGATAAGCAGTAGAGAAAATGGATGGATGGATTGATGGATGGTTGGATGTATGGATAGATGATGGATGGATAATGGATGTACCCCGCCTCTCGCCTGAAGACAGCTGGGATAGGCTCCAGCACCCCCACAACCCTTGTGAGGATAAGCGGTAGAAAATGAATGAATGTCATTGCGGCATTAATAGTTCAGTACACAGCCACCAAGTAAATAACAGTAAAAGTATCACAGTGTATTTCTAATACATGTATGTCAAATTAGACTCCTTTAAAAAAAAGTCAATGATTCATTAAATAAATAAACAGGCAAAAATTTGACCCCCCCCGAAGGTAGACCCAAAGCTACCGCCCTTGACAAGGCGACAATGCGGGGACTGCAAAGTGTTCAACGTGGAAGACTCGGAACTCCGCTTCTGGAGATTTACTGTACAGTTCATCCCATTACTCAACTATCAGATGCCAAATCCCCTCTAATGGCATTACACGTGCCAGAATTACGTACCATGATGCTCGCTAATGAGAGCTCAGCAGATACCTTACTGGAACCGGTGGCCCCTTTGCACAGAGCAGCCCTCAGGCTTAATGGACTCAGTATTGAGTGTCGAGGGAAGTCAACTTTATTGACAAAGGGCTTTTAACAAAAGCAGGTAGCTGGCAAAGTGCATTGCATTACAACAAAGCATGTAAATACACTTACTGTATATATATATATATATATATATATATATATGGCAGTGTTAATTGGCTAGCGCAATGTAAAGAACGTCCTCATCTGACATTATTATGGTAAAAAATTAAACTACAGAGCTAGCGACCTAAACGGTAGCCTCCAAGTTATTTCCTTTCAACTTAAATCGCCAAAAACTTACCACTTCCACACGGATAGGGAGGATAACTATTAACAGTTATTTAACCTTTAACATGAACATTAATCAAACGTAATAATTTTTTCTGGGTACATGATACCATACAGCATTCATATCAAACTTCCCATTCGAGTGGTTAGCACGCAGACCTCAGAGCTAGGAGACCAGGGTTCAATTCCACCCTCGGCCATCTCTGTGTGGAGTTTGCATGTTCTCCCCGTGCATGCGTGGGTTTTCTCTGGGTACTCCGGTTTCCTCCCACATTCCAAAAAAACATGCTAGGTTAATTAGCGACTCCAAATTGTCCATAGGTATGAATGTGAGTGTGAATGGTTGTTTGTCTATATGTGCCCTGTGATTGGCTGGCCACCAGTCCAGGGTGGACGCCGCCTCTCACCCGAATGACTGAATGAATCGCGATATTTTATTTTTCAGTATTTGGCCCAACAAATAAAAAGTTAGGTCTGTATTTGGTCTGGTTTGGTCTAAATACATTTTAACATTAGTAGAGCCCTCGAAACATGAAATAGCACCCCCATAGTAACCTTTACAGTCATGTTACCCAATATGGTAGACATAATAGGAAAAAAAAACTTGTGGCTGCATGTTGAGCGAGTGGTTAGTGCGCAGGCCTCACAGCTAGGAGACCCGAGTTCGATTCCATGTCTGTGTTCTTCCATTGAAGAAGCTGAATGGTAGAGGATCCCCGAATGAACTCGTATCCTACTGTATACATTTGCTCCAAAAGGCTTTGAAAATGGATTCACTAAGCAGCTTTGGGTTTGTCGCAGAGTCATTTAACATCCCTTTGGTTTGGAGCCGGAACGCCGCCCGCCCGCCCGCCCGCCCCCGCTCTGTTGTTTCAGCATGAACGATCCTTCCCATTGACAGCTTTGTTCATGCCTGCGGGCGGCTCAGCACCTGTAACCAAAGCCCAGTGGATCGCCGCCTAATTACCGTTCTCATCCCGTCCTCGCACGAACCCCGTACGGCAAAACCCCATCAGAGAAGTGTATTCCGATGCGCTTCTGTCCTGTCGTTTTTTTTTTTCGCCAAGGGGACGGACGCGTTGAAGAAAGCGGTTTGAGGCCTTCAAGGTCACACGCAACAAATACATCAGCGACTGTTGACAGTTCGCACTTGTGTCATGTGTGCTTTTTAATCCCGTAGCGTGCCTGACATCATGTACGACTGTTCTGTTTTTACATCCACACATGCAAGAGCTGGCAGCGGGGGGAGCGTCTGTTAGCGGTACAGCATACGGTGTAAAAATCATACCATTCATTTTAAATAAAGAAGCCAATTGTATAGTTTTTCACAATGTCCTTGAACGCGCCATCTAACATTTTTTTTTCACCTCATATTTCTTCCCAAATGCTGATACTATGTGGGAATGCATAAAGCTCATAAAGCTCAATTTACCTGGGGGCCACTGGAGATAGGGCAGGGGTGGGCAAACTACGGCCCGGGGGCCACATCCGGCCCGCCAAGTGTTTGAATACGGCCCGCCCAATCTTTCCAAAGTATTTCATTTAAACTCAACATACGACCTGGCATCATGGCCTGAGCCAACCTTTTGATGGTTTTATCAATTTCGTTTTTTGACATGGTCTGTTGTTTACAAAGTGCTCCTGAAAAAAGGGACACAAGCACATAATAATAATAACAATAATTATTATTATTAGATTATTAGATTATTATAATTATTATATTAATGCTACTTATTATATTAATTATATATAATATTATTGTTATATTTGCATATTTTACATAATAATAATATAATAATTATTATTTTAATTTTATTGTAATTATTATAATATTTTATTATTTTTAACATATTTAAATATAAATATAAAATAATAAATAATAATAGCAGATTGCATGACAATTTTACAGATACAATAATACCAGGTGGACTGTTACGTGTAAAATACGTATATAGTCTTTTCTGGGTACATGATACCATACAGCATCCATATCAAACATTAAACTTTCATATCAAGGCGGGGGCCTCAAAGTAGTGTCCTGCGGGCCACATTTGGCCCGCGGGCCACGTGTTTGAGAACCTCGTGAGGAAAAAAGCGGTAGAAAATGAATGAATGAATGAACATTTTAACATTAGTAGAGCCCTCGAAACATGAAATAGCACCCCCATAGTAACCTTTACAGTCATGTTACCCAATATGGTAGACATAATAGGAAAAAAAAAACTTGTGGCTGCATGGCGGACGAGTGGTTAGTGCGAGTTCGATTCCATGTCTGTGTGGGGTTTGCATGTTCTCCCCGTGCATGCGTGGGTTTTCTCTCCGGGTACTCCAGTTTCCTCCCACATTCCAAAAACATGCTAGGTTAATTAGCGACTCCAAATTGTCCATAGGTATGAATGTGAGTGTGAATGGTTGTTTGTCTATATGTGCCCTGTGATTGGCTGGCAACCAGTCCAGCGTGTACCCCGCCTCTTGCCTGAAGACAGCTGGGATAGGCTCCAGCGAATTAGTTCATGATGAGCTAGATCTCGCAGTTCAGCCTCATTCTTGGAAGTGATGCCTTCAGGGTAATATCACTCGGGTAAACAAACCTAGCGGTGTACCAGACAAAGAATGTTGACAGTGATGATAGCGAGCATTTGATCGATGTGTTAATAGTTTTTGAGGAAGAAACAAGATGGAAGATGAAATAGAGAACTGTTGCTATGATGGAATATTGTTTCTTTCCTCTTTTGGAAAAGAAAACAAACTTACACAATCACTCAGATACTGTGAACATCCAGCAGCAACACAACATTTTAGCATGACTGCTATTTTGATGAAAAATGTACAGAACCAAGTCGAAGATCTACTGTATCTACTGTATACTGTATTAAAATCTTAAATCGTAAGGATTGTAGGTCTTTGAATGTTGTTGTGGGGTCTTTTGTGACCTCTTGGATGAGTCGTCGCTGCCCTCTTGGGGTCATTTTGGTTGGCCGGCGACTCCTGGGAAGGTTCACCATTGTTCCATGCTTCCACAATGTGGGTAATGGCTCTCACTGTGGTTTGCTGGAGCCCTAAAGCTTTATAAATGGGTTTATAACCTTTTCCACAATAATCTCAGTTAAATTATGGAGCCATTTTTTTCTCATTTTTTCTCAAAAAAGTTTCATTTAAAAACTTGTCACACTGAAACATTCAGTGTGACAAACATGCAGAAAAATAAGAAATCAGGAAGTGGGCAAATTTTTTCACACTCAGTGTGAAGGTCGCGTTCCTTTCAGTGTTCTGAACTTTTCCCGTTTTTATGCATCCCCACCAGAGTCGCCTTCAGTCCAGATCCAGAAACTTCACTTTGGAGTTTGTGTTCACCTGAGCTAAAGTCTGCAGGGACTCTAACACTACAACAACTCTAAATTTAATGCGCAGGGTGTTCGAAATACCAGTCGGCATGACCAGGCGAGTTTGAAAATAACACAGAGTAAAAAGTGAGGCGGCTAACGTTCCAAACATGACGATACTCTTGCGCAATTGTGCAATTTGATATTTGGAACCCAGTACACGGAATCCTTTATAGCAGCGGTGTCCAAACTTTTTCCAGTGGAGTTCATATAGTGAAAAATGTGGGAAAAAAAGATGCAACTTTGATATTTTGTAAAAAAAAACATATGTAAATATACTAATAAGTTATATATATTTCATCTCAGCTTTGTCATATACTGTAAGTGAAAACAACTATTATTATTTGTAGTATTAAATTGTAAAATGTTGTTTTTTAAATACATTTTTGCTGTAGTTTTTAAATGTCAACATTCTTCTTAAATAATCTCTGCAAATATGCTTTTTGTAATATTATGATTTAATTCCCACAATATGCTCATATTACCAAAAAATATAACAGTTTATAAATAAACATTTTAAATAAACATATAAATAAACTTTATAAAAAAATTTTAATAATTTTTTTATATTCTTTAATAAATTCTTTAATAAAAATTTATATAAATATAAATAAACATATAACATTTTACAAATATAACACCAAGATAATTTCCCCCAAATTACAACGCGATCTTGTTATTTTCTCTATGTTACTACTATTATTTATGAGTTTATTCTTGGAAAATTTTGATTTTTTTTCCTTTTTAGGATACATTTTCTCTTAAAGGGGACCTATTATAATAATAATTATAATAATAATTATAATAATTATATTTTTTAAATAATATTACGAATAATTATAATTATAATAGATCCCCTTTATCATAATAATGATAATAATAACAATTATATAATAATAATACTAATAATTATTATTATTATTAGAGGAATGTTATTATTATTACTATATATTAATATAATAATAATAATAATAATAATAATAATAATAATAATAATAATAATAATAATAATAATAATAATAATAATAATAATAATAATAATAATAATAATAATAATAATAATAATAATAATAATAATAATAATAATAAGCTTTTGCTTCAGCCTACTCCTTTTGGGCTTGGGATCAGATAGTTGAATACAAATGTAAATAATGGAAAGTTATATTTTGATTGATGTAAGAAATGCACCGTGCTGTCCAACTCAATACTTATTGTGAGGGCTTCAGCAGCATCAAGAATTTGCTTCCAAAATTCCAAGGTGTCTCCCAGGTGCCTGTGTCGGAATTGACATGCTCCATGCAAGACGGCTCAGCCGCCAACGCTGCAGACGCACCGCTGCTCATTAGTGTTGCATCCAATTCCCCAGCGGATTGTCGGCGCTGCTGTAATGCTGCGCGGTTGTTGATAATATTTCTGGCCTTCCTCGAGTGACAACACGCAACAGCTGTAGGAGCCTCTGCCAAGGAACGCCCACCCTTCCCGCCCTGTGGAAATGTTTACGTCTCCTAGGCTCGTTCCATTGTTTGACCCGTCTTACTTCGGCATATTAAAACAATAACCGCTTCAAACCAATCCAAAAAAACACATTTATTGTCATTTTGTAGACATATTTCTATTATTATTAATATTGACTAAGCTCATAATATTTTAACTTTTTTTTACAAATTAATTTTTCAAAAAATACTAATTTATTTTGTTTGTTTCTCATAATATTACAACTTAAAAAAATGTTTTTTTTCTACTAAAGTAAGCTTATTTTTTCCTCATAAGAATTTGTTTTTAAAGTTTGCTTGTTAGATTATATTTTTAAACTATGCCACTGGCACAAATTTTTCCAAAAATTTGATTATTCTGTTTTTTTTGTTTGTCATCCAACTAAAAAAAAATATTTCATATTGAGCTCTATGCTTCTAAAATAACATGATTTTTCCTCATAATACTCATTTACACCATTTTCCTTCTATTTATTCCTCTACTGTACCCTCAACCACTTAAAACCAATAAAAAACACATTTATTGTCATTTTGTGGACACATTTCTATTATTATTAATATTGACTAAGCTCATAATATTCTAACTTTTTTGCAACCTAATTTAAAAAAATACAAATTTATTTTGTTTGTTTGTCATTATTATTATTATTATTATTATTATTATTATTATTGTTATTATTATTATTATTATTATTATTATTATTATATAACTAAAAAAATGTTTTTTTCTACGAAAGTAAGCTTATTTTTTCCTCATAAGAATTTGTTTTTAAAGTTTTCTTGTTAGATTCTATTTTTCTATTTTTAAACTATGCCACGGGCACTAATTTTCCAAAAAATGTTATTATTCTACTATCTACTGTTTTTTTTGTTTGTCATACAGCTAAAAAAATTCTTCATATTTCAACTCTATGCTTCTAAAACAACATAATTTTTCCTCATAATATTTCGGGTTTATTCTTGTGAAACTGCAACTTTATTCTTGTTAAAGTGCGACTTTTTTCCTTATGATATTTTGACTTTATTCTTGTAAAATTAAAGCTGTTTTTTTTTTAGTTTATTTCAATTTTTTTCTTCTAACTGTTTATCATACAGCTAAAAAATATTTCATATTTGAACTCTATGCTTCTAAAATAACATTATTTTTCCTCATAATATTCCAGGTTTATTCTTGTTAAAGTGCGACTTTTTTCCTTATGATATTTTGACTTTATTCTTGTAAAATTAAAGCTTTTTTTTAGTTTATTTCAATTTTTTTCTTCTAACTGTTTATCATACAGCTAAAAAAATATTTCATATTTGAACTCTATGCTTCTAAAATAACATTATTTTTCCTCATAATATTCCAGGTTTATTCTTGTTAAAGTGCGACTTTTTTCCTTATGATATTTTGACTTTATTCTTGTAAAATTAAAGCTGGTTTTTTTTAGTTTATTTCAAATTTTTTCTTCTAACTGTTTATCATACAGCTAAAAAATATTTCATATTTGAACTCTATGCTTCTAAAATAACATTATTTTTCCTCATAATATTCCAGGTTTATTCTTGTTAAAGTGCGACTTTTTTCCTTATGATATTTTGACTTTATTCTTGTAAAATTAAAGCTGTTTTTTTAGTTTATTTCATTTTTTTTCTTCTAACTGTTTATCATACAGCTAAAAAAATTCTTTCATATTTCAACTCTATGCGTCTAAAACAACACAATTTTTCCTCACAATATTTTGGGTTTATTCTTGTGAAAAGTGCAACTTTTTTCTCATGATATTTTGACTTTATCTTGTAAAATGAAAGCTGTTTTTTTTTTTGTTTATTTCAAATTTTGTCTCCTAACCGTTTTTCACATAATCCTTATTTTTCTTCATAATGTTACAATGTTTTGATTGTAATATTAAGATTTTACGTTGCAATTTTTTTCTCTGAGTATTTTGACTTTATTCTGGTAAAGTTATTGCAGATTTGTCCTTTTTTCCACGGGGGAAAAAACATTTTTACCTTTAAAAACACTTCTGAGTCTCTTTCTGACACACTGTTTCACCAAGTTGTACAGGTACTGTATGTACTGTACGTGTCTTAATGTTAAAATAGCAAAACATGGAATTAAATGATGTGTGTGTGTGTGTGTGTGTGTGTGTAAGAGGGAAGCTTAATGGGTTCGGAGACGGTGACATCACGGTGCTGTTGGCGCCACTTATCTGCACGGGATCTCCCAGCTGCTCTGGCATTTCCTCAAATAGGTCACATAGAGTCAAAATAAAGGTTTTCAAGGTGTTGGAAAGAAAGAGTTTTATTTCCTCCCACCAGGCAAACAAACTCAAATCCAACTTTTTCTCAGAGTTTTGAGTTTTGTGCCATCTCTCAATTCAAGTGAAATTAGATTGAAGTTAAATTATTTGGAATAAGGTCCTGCTGGATTTCGTCCAAATTAATGCATAATGTTTTTCTCTTTAGGTTACATCGTTTTTCTCGAAATATTTTGACTTTATTCTTGTAAAATTACTGCAGATTTTTTTTTTACATTTTTGATGTTTTTTTAATCTTCTTTTTAAATGAGATTACTGATTACTGATTACTTTTAAATGAGATACTACAACGCTATCATTGTAAGTTTTTCTCTTTAGGTTACATTTTTTTTCTCAAAATATTTTGACTTTATTCTTGTAAAATTACTGTAGATTTTTTTACATTTTTAATATTTTTTTTAAGTTTTATTTTTAAATGAGATTGCATAATACTACAACGCTATCATCATGAGTTTTTCTCTTTAGGTACATTTTTTTTTCTCGAAATATTTTGACTTTATTCTTGTAAAATTACTGCAGATTTTTTACATTTTTGATGTTTTTTTTAATATTCTTTTTAAATGAGATTACATAATACTACAACGCTATCATCATAAGTTTTTCTCTTTAGGTTACATTTTTTTTGTCAAAATATTTTGACTTTATTCTTGTAAAATTACTGCAGATTTTTTACATTTTTGATGTTTTTTTTTAATATTCTTTTTAAATCAGATTACATAATACTACAACGCTATCATCGTAAGTTTTTCTCTTTAGGTTACATTTTTTTTCTCAAAATATTTTGACTTTATTCTTGTAAAATTACTGTAGATTTTTTTTACATTTTTAATGTTTTTTTTAAGTTTTATTTTTAAATGAGATTGCATAATACTACAACGCTATCATCATGAGTTTTTCTCTTTAGGTAAAAAAAAATTTCTTGAAATATTTTGACTTTATTCTTGTAAAATTACTGTAGATTTTTTACATTTTTAATGTTTTTTTAAGTCTTCTTTTTAAATGAGATTACATAATACTACAACACTATCATCAAAAGTTTTTCTCTTTAGGTTAATTTTTTTTTCTAGAAATATTTTGACTTTATTTTTGTATGTTTTTTTAAGTCTTCTTTTTAAATGAGATTACATAATACTATACAATATAGCACATATAGACAAACAACCATTCACACTCACATTCATACCTACGGACAATTTGGAGTCGCTAATTAACCTAGCATGTTTTTGGAATGTGGCAGGAAACTGGAAAAAAAAACTCCACACAGAGGTGGCCGAGGGTGGAATTGAACTTGGGTATCCAAGCTGTGTGGCCTGCGCGCTAACCACTCTACCACCGTGCAGCCCTAATGCAAAACATATAGGCGGTGACACTGAACTTGTTCGTTTCATTTTTCCATAAAGTTGGCAGCACAAACGGCAGTCGGCAGTGTGACCAATCACAGCAGAGTAGGCGTGCCAGGAGGCGGGTTGTGGGTGGAATACATTAAAATAAACCGTTATCGCGGGAAGCACCAAATCAATGAAATACAGCTGAATAGGTGCAGATTCTGGAAGGACTAGAACGCTTTCTGTGCTGGTTATTGTGTGAAGCTGCTCTATAGGAGTCCACAGTTCAATACAAAGGACTGAAAAATAACCTTTGCTTTTTTTAACATCAGTACATAAGAAGTCTGGCGTCGACACACGTTAATGAACTTCAGCAAGCCAGCAAAGCACAGTTGGACAATCACAGCTTCTGCCACACACACACACACACATGCACACACACACACACACACACACACACACACACACACACGGGGCGGCGTAGCCAGCACAGCTTGCCATTAGCTCAGGGTTGGCCCACCCCAGACGATGTTTCCAATCTCTCACGCCATCTGCTTGTCGCCTCAGTGCCGCTATCTTCAGGAGGAAGAGTGGAACTTTCTCTCCCGCCTCCTGCTGACCATTTCCCAAAAACAAAATGTCCGTGCCTTGTTACTTCTACGCAAGGTCGTACCGACGCCGCACCCCGTAAACAACAAAAACTTTTAACATACACACTCAAATAGCACGTTAGCGTTTTAATTTAATTTTATAATTTTATAATTTTATTTATGGTATTTCTTAATGTCAGGCGGTAAAAATTGGTTGCTCTCGAATCCTGT
The DNA here is from genome assembly GCF_037039965.1 of Doryrhamphus excisus. Lineage (NCBI taxonomy): Eukaryota > Metazoa > Chordata > Actinopteri > Syngnathiformes > Syngnathidae > Doryrhamphus > Doryrhamphus excisus. The sequence goes on from NC_136371.1 coordinate 16,731,295, forward strand.
AAAGAAGGGGCGGCCATTTTTTTCCGGTAAGGGCCACATAACGGAAAATAAAAGGATGTTTCTCATAATATTATATGAGTAAGAAGAAAATATTTCCTTAAATATTCCACTTTTATGCTCCTAAAATGATGTTATTTCTTCTCATAATATTACATAATACTACAACGCTATCATCGTAAGTTTTTCTCTTTAGGTTACATTTTTTTTCTCAAAATATTTTGACTTTATTCTTGTAAAATTACTGCCGATTTTTTACATTTTTAATGTTTTTTTTAAGTCTTTTTAAATTAGATTACATAATACTACAACGCTATCATCGTAAGTTTTTCTCTTTAGGTTACATTTTTTTTTCTCAAAATATTTTGACTTTATTCTTGTAAAATTACTGCCGATTTTTTACATTTGTAATGTTTTTTTTAAGTCTTTTTAAATTAGATTACATAATACTACAACGCTATCATCGTAAGTTTTTCTCTTTAGGTTATATTTTTTTCTTGAAATATTTTGACTTTATTTTTGTAAAATTACTGCAGATTTTTTACATTTTTTAAATTTTTTTTAAAGTCTTCTTTTTAAATGAGATTACATAATACTACAACGCTATCACCGTAAGTTTTTCTCTTTAGGTTACATTTTTTTTCCTCGAAATATTTTGACTTTATCCTTGTAAAATTACTGCAGTTTTTTTTTTTACTTTTTTACAAAAATCTATTGTAAAATTATTACAGATTTTTAACATTTTTTATGTTTTTGATGTTTTTTTTATTAAAAATATTTTGACTTTATTCTTGTAAGATTACTGCAGATTTTTAAATATTTTTATGTTTTTGATGTTTTTTTAAATTAAAAAATATTTTGACTTTATTCTTGTAAAATTACTGCAGATTTTTTACATTTTTAATGTTTTTTTTAAAAATGAGATTACATAATACTACCACGCTATCATCGTAAGTGTTTCTCTTTAGGTTACATTGTTTTTCTCTAAATATTTTGACTTTATTCTTATAAAATTACTGCAGATTTTTTTTTACATTTTGTATGTTTTTTTTAAGTTTTCTTTTTAAATGAGATTACATAATACTACAATGCTATCATCATCGTAAGTTTTTCTCTTTAGGTTACTTTTTTTTCCCGAAATATTTTGACTTTATTCTTGTAAGATTACTGCAGATTTTTTTTTTTTTTTTTTACATTTTTTGCTGTTTTTTAAAAAGTTTTCTTTTTAAATTAGATTTTTTTTTTGAAAAGAATATCAGTTAGCACACCTCTGCTATAAAATGTTACGTCTTTAAAAATGGCTATACCTCAGGTCTGGGGCCCTTGGTGCTTGACTCACTTCCTTAGGTGATGAATTATTTATGTTTTTAGGCACAATATTGTACAAAAAATGTATAATTTTGATGAAAATTCACAATGAAAACCTAAACCGAGGCGTATGTAAACCAAGGTTTTCTTTTCATCCTTTCAGTTTCTGCTGCTGGTCATCCTTGTGTCTTGTTTCTGAGTCCGGTTTTGTGTGGAGCTGCTTTTCAACCTTTTCTCTCCACAATTTTTTTTTCTCCAGAGTTTCTTGGCAAAGAACCGGAAGCAAATCTGTGTACGGAATACGCAGTCCTTATGAGAAAACAAAAGAAATTACATAATAAACACATAACTTTCAAATGCGACAGACGACCAAAAATGTGTGATTTCATGGCGAAGACCAGCCTGTCTGCGTTTCCGTTTTTTGCAAACTGCTTTCGAGTCGTTGTTCAATGTCGTGCGATGAGTCGCAAATACTACAGCGGACTAAGTGACATGCAAAACGAGAGTGGTGTCGTGGTGCGTTCGGAACAGATTTGCAGCAGACGAGCTGTACACGCTGGCTTCCGAGCGTGGAGTGGAGACTGTGACAGGTTTTTGCATTACTTGGACAAACAAAGTGTGAAAGAAATGGTTATATAATCTGCTCACCATTACCGAAAGGCAAAGTTTTGCTTGGCTGCTAAACCGACTGAAGGTTACTTGCTGGGAAATGGGAAGTAAACACTGACATTGAAGTGATTGGAAGCAATCATGCAGCTATTTCCCCCCCCCCCATCTTTGGCATCTCTGTGGTAATTGCTCGGGGTGATTTGTTGGGTACTTTTTACTTCCTCTGCCGATGGGGGTCTGCAAAGGGGGAGTCGCCAGTTTGCCTTTGGGTCTTTCAGGCGTTCACAAATCTCGCTACTCTCTGCGTTTGAAATCTGAAACTCCGCCGGCGAACACTGCATGTGCCCGGGACTCCCGCTGTGGTGGGCAAGGACCTCGGGATGCCAGGTGTGAATGAAACCAAGACACTGATGGTGAGGATGTCAGTGACTTAATCCACATCTTCCTACCGATACTACCAAGTCGCAGTTATACAAACCATCACTAATACACAAAAACGCAGTATAACCTCTACAAACAAGTACCAGTATGAGTTTAAAATTGCAAAGACACGCCTGAATCCAAAGCACTCTGGGGAGCTGCAATGACGTCAGCCTCCCTCTGGGCTCCTCTGGTGGCAGAGGCAGCATTTTCTGTTCATTTTCTGTTTTCTGTTCAATCAAATGCTTTGCTCAGATGCAATGCATTATGGGAAAACATAGCAACGGTAATGGTTTTATTTCATTTGAACATGCATCAGATTACAATTGAATGCATCCCATAATCAGTTCCCAGTTCCACATGTCCAAAAGGAGTAGGAAGAAGCACAGCTTATTCAATCCTACCCCTCTATCTGGTACTTTTACAATCAGTAACTGTTACATTTGTTCACTTCCTGCTTTCCATAATACAGTTTAAGTTTTATTTATTTATTTTCATTACCATTACCATTACCATTACCATTACCATTACCATAAACGTTCTCCATGGACACAAAAGTCCCAATTTTCTCTTTTGGTACGTGACATAAAATTAATAAAATTAATAAAATTAATAAAATTAATAAAATTAATAAAATTAATAAAATTAATTAGAAATGAATATTTTTTTTATTAAAAAATTCAAAAAAATTTAAACATTTAAAAAATTAAAAGTAAAATAAATAAAATGAATTAATAAAATAAAGTAAACAAATACTTAAATTATATTGAGAAAGCAGGAAGTGAACAAATGTAACAGTTACTGATTGTAAAAGTACCAGATGGAGGGGTAGGATTTAATAAGCTTTGCTTCTTCCTACTCCTTTTGGACATGTGGAACTGGGAACTGATTATGGGATGCATTCAATTGTAATCTGATGCATGTTCAAATGAAATTAAACCATTACCATTACCATTACCATTACCATTTCCATTACCATTACCATTACCATTACCATTACCATAAACGTTCTCCATGGACACAAAAGTCCCAATTTTCTCTTTTGGTACGTGACATAAAATTAATAAAATTAATAAAATTAATAAAATTAATAAAAGTAATAAAAATTGATAAAATTAATAAAATTAATAAAATTAATAAAATTAATAAAATTAATTAGAAATGAATATTTTTTAATTAAAAAATTCAAAAAAATTTAAACATTTAAAAAATTAAAAGTAAAATAAATAAAACAAATTAATAAAATAAAGTAAACAAATACTTAAATTATATTGGGAAAGCAGGAAGTGAACAAATGTAACAGTTACTGATTGTAAAAGTACCAGATGGAGGGGTAGGGTTTAATAAGCTTTGCTTCTTCCTACTCCTTTTGGACATGTGGAACTGTGAACTGATTATGGGATGCATTCAATTGTAATCTGATGCATGTTCAAATGAAATAAAAATAAAACCATTACCATTACCATTACCATTACCATTACCATTACCATTACCATTACCATTACCATTAATATGTGTATCACAAGCACAACGTTTCCACTGACTTGTCATCTTTATCTTTTGTCTATTTATGAATCCTCCTCCGTGATTGGCTCTTAGTATTCTCTCTCCACCTCAGTGCAGATGTTTCAACAGATGCAAAGGAGGACAGAAAAGCGGAACTCTTCATGATGACACATTGTCTGTCATCAGGCATAGACATGTGGAATAAGCCCATGAATTTTAATAGATGGGTGGAATTGAAATGTCCTCTGTAGATGTTATTTCTCCACAGGATGAAGAAGGTAAGGTATCTAGTACGTCTTCCATGTGCTTGATATCATCTTCTTTAACGTATGATGGTCATGATGGTCAGGTGGTCTCCTGCGACCATGTCAAAGTATCGTTAGGCAAGTTCAGTGGTTGTTTCTTGATCTGAAGGTTGCTTGTTTGATCCTCTGTACTCTTGTGATCCGGTTCAAGTATCACTGATGGTTAGGAGTTGGACGATTTCTGATTGTTTGATCCGCCGTCCCCCCATGACCAGGTCAAGGCATCCCCCCAAGACCATGTAAAAGTATTGTTGGTGGTAGAGCTTGTTGCACAACCTGAAGGTTGCTAGTTTGACCACTGTCCTATTGTGACATATACCTAACCCTAACCCTAACCCTAACCCTAACCCTAACCCTAACCCTAACCCTAACCTTAAACCTTAAACCTAACCCCTACCCCTACCCCTACCCCTAACCCCTAACCCCTAAACCTAACCCTAACCCCTAACCCCTAACCCTTAATTCTAACCCTAACCCCTAACCCCTAACCCCTAACCCCTAACCCCTAACCCCCAACCCCCAACCCCTAACCCCTAACCCCTAAACCTAACCCTAACCCCTAACAAGAACCCCTTATCTCTCTTGTTGGTGGTAGAGCTTGTCGTACAACCTGAAGGTTGCTAGTTTGACCACTGTCCTATTGTGACATATACCTAACCCTAACCCTAACCTTAAACCTTAAACCTAACCCCTACCCCTACCCCTACCCCTAACCCCTAAACCTAACCCTAACCCCTAACCCCTAACAAGAACCCCTTACCCCTAAACCTAACCCTAACCCCTAACCCCTAATTCTAACCCTAACCCCTAACCCCTAACCCCTAACCCCTAACCCCTAACCCCTAAACCTAACCCTAACCCCTAACAAGAACCCCTTATCTCTACCCATACCCCTAACCCCTAACCCCTAACCCCTAACCCCTAACCCCTAACCCCTAACGCCTAACGCCTAACGCCTAACGCCTAACGCCTAACGCCTAACGCCTAACGCCTAACGCCTAACGCCTAACGCCTAACGCCTAACGCCTAACGCCTAACGCCTAACGCCTAACCCCTAACCCCTAACCCCTAACCCCTAACCCCTAACCCCTAACCCCTAACGCCTAACGCCTAACGCCTAACGCCTAACGCTAACCCTAACCCTAACCCTAACCCTAACCCTAACCCCTAACCCTAACAAGAACCCCTTACCCTAACCCTAACCCTAACCCCTAACCCTAACAAGAACCCCTTACCCCTACCCCTAACCCCTAACCCCTAACCCCTAACCCTAACCCCTAACCCTAACCCTAACCCTAACCCTAACCCCTAACCCCTAACCCCTAACCCTAACCCCTAACTCTAACCCCTAAACCTAACCCTAACCCTACCCCTAACCCCTCACCCCTAACCCCTAACCCCTAACCCCTAACCCCGAACCCGTAACCCCTAACCCCTAACCCCTAACCCCTAACCCCTAACCCCTAACCCCTAAACCTAACCCTAACCCCTAACAAGAACCCCTTACCCCTACCCCTAACCCCAACCCCTAACCCCAACCCCAACCCCAACCCTGTTCTTTCTGCTCCTGTTACATTGTTTTTCTCGAAATATTTTGACTTTATTCTTGTAAAATTACTGCAGATTTTTTACATTTTTGACGTTTTTTTTTAGTCTTCTTTTAAAATGAGATTACATGATACTACAACGCTATCATCACAAGGTTTTCTCTTTAGGTTACATTGTTTTTCTTTAGTGTGTTGAAAGTTACATTTCCTGTATAGTGTGTTCGTCTTCTTACACGCGTTGGTTCGGATATCAAAGTATATTTGGACAAGATACTGAACCCTCGGGTAACCGTGTCAAAATGCCGTAAGTCCATTACCGGTACGAACCACCGAGGGCCAGACCCTTTGCTACCGGACCCTTTGCAAAGATAAAACACCTCTCGGGTTTTATGTCTTTCTTCCTTTCTTAGTCAGGATAGATTTTGCCCACAAAAATAATAAAACGTTAAAACCGACATGATCAGACTTCCAGACATCTCAGATTGAGTTTCAAGCGTAGACAGATGCCGCGAGTGTTAGATGACCTCCATGTGCCGTAACAATCATTCTCTCTTACGACTAATTCAAACCTCAGGGAACATCGGGACTCATTGGGGGGGGGGGGGGGGGGGGGGTCCAAACCTTTTCCACTGAAGGGTTTGGGGGCCACGTTGATCATGTTTACATTTTAATTCATTAAACAAGATAATAACAAAGCACTGTGGGTCAAGATATGCTAAGCCAGGGGTCTCAAACACGTGGCCCGTGGGCCAAATGTGGAATGCAGGACACTAGTTTGAGGCTTTTTTGAGGGTCGCTGAGGGTGCTGGAGCCTATCCCAGCTGTCTTACACCCTGGACTGGTGGCCAGCCAATCAGAGGGCACATATAGACAAACAACCATTCACACTCAAATTCATACCTATGGACAATTAGGAGTCGCTAATTAACCTAGCATGTTTTTGGAATGTGGGAGGAAACCGGATACCTGTAGAAAACCGAGGACGAGGGTGGAATCGAACTCGGGTCTCCTAGCTGTGAGGCCTGCGCGCTAACCACTCAACCACCGTGCAGCTTTTTTTTGAACAATTTATTTCTATACATGTTTTGTTTTATTTAAATTAAGCTTTTGATCATCTGATAAAGGGCCTATTTCACTTTAATACTAAGAAAAATAATAAAAGTAAAAAAAATTTCCAACTCAAATTGTTACATTTTGAAGCTCTACTTCGAAGCTCCTTCATTTTGGGGCCCAGGAGTGTATACACGCCATCTGCACAATCTATATCCCGTTGAACGGAGAACTGGAAGAAGTCGAATCGATAACAAACAACAACAACATCCCAACACAAAGATAATTACTTCATGTAACTCGTTCAGCATTCCTGAAACAAATAAACCATTAAAATTGCCTCGGCGCTCCGAAGATCTGAAGTCGCAATCGAGGCCGTAACGACTCACGCTCAGATGTCACTTTGTTTCATTTGCCATTCGTTTCATGTGCTCGACATCAAACAGCTCAATATGGAATTACGACTGTGTCAGCTCCCATTCCCTGGCTTGGATCGGGTTTCCCGAGGACGGGCAGATGCAGTCAAAGTTCCACATGTACCGTCTGTGTTTTAACTGTCAAGCCAATTCCTCCAAAGGAGTGAATTCACGCCTCCGGGAACACCGTGTTGAACACCCTAAAAAAAAAAAAAACCGTAATGAAGCAGTGTACAGTATCTTTGTGTCCATTCATGGCTGGCCTGATCTCATTTTGCGCCGACAAAGAAGCACCGCTGTTGGTATTGTGATGCTCATCCTCGCTAATCACGACTTCCTTTCTTTGGTTTTATTCACATCAGGAGACGAGGCTGCAGGAGTCACGGCCAAACGTGGGATGTCGTGCTATAAAGGATTCCGTTTTGAACGCACTTCTCTTGCCAGCCGAGCAACCCTGTGGCCTTTATGTTAAATAGCAAACTTGCATGTAAACTAGGGTGCATCAAATTTGAATTGAATTGGGAAATTTTTATTTCATAATATCAATTTGGCTGGCGTTTCATTTTTTTCTAATGAACATAAAAATGTCTTCTGCAAAGTTTCAAGGAAATCCATTGAGATTTAGGGGTGCCACGTCACGTAAAATTTCAGAAAATGTGCAATTTCTAAAAAGTTTTTCTCGAAATATTTTGACTTTATTCTTGTAAAATTACTGCTGATTTTTTTACATTTTTTAAAAGTCTTTTAAAATTAGATTACATAATACTACAACGCTATCATCGTAAGTTTTTCTCTTTAGGTTACATTGTTTTTCTCGAAATATTTTGACTTTATTCTTGTAAAATTACTGCAGATTTTTTACATTTTTTTATTATTTTTAAAGTCTTCTTTTTAAATGAGATTACATAATACTACAACGCTATCACCGTAAGTTTTTCTCTTTAGGTTACATTTTTTTTCCTCGAAATATTTTGACTTTATCCTTGTAAAATTACTGCAGATTTTTTTTTTTACATTTTTACACATAAACTTTTGTAAAATTTTGGAAAATGTGCAATTTCTAAAAAGTTTTTCTGTTTAGGTTACATTGTTTTTCTCGAAATATTTTGACTTTATTCTTGTAAAATTACTGCCGATTTTTACATTTTTAACGTTTTTTTAAGTCTTTTTAAATTAGATTACATAATACTACAACGCTATCATTGTAAGTTTTTCTCTTTAGGTTACATTGTTTTTCTCGAAATATTTTGACTTTATCCTTGTAAAATTACTGCAGATTTTTTTTTTTTACATTTTTGCACATAAACTTTTGTAAAATTTTGGAAAATGTGCAATTTCTAAAAAGTTTTTCTCTTTAGGTTACATTGTTTTTCTCTAAATATTTTGACTTTATTCTTGTAAAATTACTGCCGATTTTTACATTTTTAAAGTTTTTTTAAGTCTTTTTAAATTAGATTACATAATACTACAACGCTATCATTGTAAGTTTTTCTCTTTAGGTTACATTGTTTTTCTCGAAATATTTTGACTTTATTCTTGTAAAATTAC
>NC_136371.1:16745000-16755000 GCF_037039965.1 Doryrhamphus excisus
TCAATCATTCGAAGCATCTCTATTTATCTCTATCTCTATTTATTTTATCTATAAAATAAAATAAAATAAAATAAAATAAAATAAAATAAAATAAAATAAAATAAAATAAAATAAAATAAAATAAAATAAAATAAAATAAAATAAAATAAAATAAAATAAAATAAAATAAAATAAAATAAAATAAAATAAAATAATTTTTTCACAGTGGACCAATACCAAAAAAAAATAAATAAAATCGCTTTATCTAACCCTAACCAATTAAATTAAATTAAATTAAATTAAATTAAATTAAATTAAATTAAATTAAATTAAATTAAATTAAATTAAATTAAATTAAATTAAATTAAATTAAATTAAATTAAATTAAATTAAATTAAATTAAATTAAATTACATTTCCTGGTAGACGGTTTTGTCACAGTGGACCAATACCAAAAAATAAAAAAAAAATAAAAACAATAAAATTGCTTTATCTTGTGATATTACATCAATCATTCGAAGCATCTCTATTTGATGATGATGCAACTCTCCACTAATGCATTTCAGTACAGAGCACTTTTAAAAATGGCCACAAGGTGGCAGAAATACATTAGATAAGAGCTCAGCAGAGATGGATGGATTGTTATTTTTTAAGCAGGTAAATTGGGTGACAGATCAGACCGATACGGGTGCCGCTTTGGGTGGGTCCGACTCTGCTCCATACTTGAAAGATTCTCTTTTTTTACATGCGATATCGGATCATATGGGTACCAGTTTTTCTGCAGATAGTGATATCACTGTTCAAGTAGTATTTTGCACAAAGTGTGTATTTGTGAAACGCGTACATGATATCAATTTGAGGGAAAAGCTACTTCCTCTGATGTTATCAGTAATGAGGTGCATCTTATGTGCAATCCAGAGCAAGAGCGTGATGTCTGCTTATCCGAATATTCCAGAAGATTCCCTCGGCATCACGCTTGGCATCACATGGAATCGGACTCTTTGAACCTGTGACCCCCGGTTTCATCCCGATTCTCAATTCTCACGAGTTGAACTCACCAAAGAACATGGTGTTGGAAAGAAGTGGATTGGCCCGCGGTGATGTAATGGACCTAATGGATTTGTCCAACTCCTCCTCCACATCCGGGCATCCGGCCAGGCAGCAGAAGCTCATATGTCCTTGGAAAAAGAAATGGGTGGTGGGGGGTGGGGGTCATCTTTCATTCCAAAGTAGCCCCGTGACAAATGAAATGCGACAAGACACCCCCCCCCCCCTCAAAGGCGACTAAAAGCATTGCATGAAATTCACGTCAGATGAAATGAAGCATTTGCTTTCTGTTCGATTCCCAGATAAGACGGAGTATGGTCAACCACTATAGGTAATATAGCATGGCTTTTAATTCAGCCATTTGCTTCCAGTCCCATTAACCAGGCAAAGTATACAGGTACATCGCAAAAAACATTGGGAGTGACCAGGATGGATAGGATCAGGAAGAAGTACATCAAAGGGACAATACATGTTCGAGGCCTTGGAGATAAAGTCCTTTAGGCCAGACTGAGATGGTTGGGACATGTTCAGAGGAGAGATAGTCAATATATTGGTAGAAGGATGCTGCCAGGTAGGAGGCGTAGAACAAGACCACATCAAGAGCCACCATGAACAGACAAATCCTAGCCACTCCTGAACCAGAGACAACATCAAAAGTGTCTTACCTGGGATAAGGAGAAAAAGGAAAAAGTGGTCCAAAGTCCAAAATTTGCATTTCATTTGGAAATCAAGGTCCGGAGGAAGACTGGAGAGTCACAGAATCCATGTTGCTTGAAGTCTAGTGTGAAGTTTCCACAGTCGGTGTCATCTGCTGGTATTGGTCCACTGTGTTTTTTGAAGAACAAAACCGTCTACCAGGAAATTTAATTTAATTTAATTTAATTTAATTTAATTTAATTTAATTTAATTTAATTTAATTTAATTTAATTTAATTTAATTTAATTTAATTTAATTTAATTTAATTTAATTTAATTTAATTTAATTTAATTTAATTTAATTTAATTTAATTTAATTTTAGTTTATTTTACTTTATTTTACTTTATTTTACTTTATTTTACTTTATTTTACTTTATTTTACTTTATTTTACTTTATTTTAGTTTAGTTTGTTGCTTGAAGTCTAGTGTGAAGTTTCCACAGTCGGTGTCATCTGCTGGTATTGGTCCACTGTGTTTTTTGAAGAACAAAACCGTCTACCAGGAAATTTAATTTAATTTAATTTAATTTAATTTAATTTAATTTAATTTAATTTAATTTAATTTAATTTAATTTAATTTAATTTAATTTAATTTAATTTAATTTAATTTAATTTAATTTAATTTTAGTTTAGTTTGTTGCTTGAAGTCTAGTGTGAAGTTTCCACAGTCGGTGTCATCTGCTGGTATTGGTCCACTGTGTTTTTTGAAGAACAAAACCGTCTACCAGGAAATTTAATTTAATTTAATTTAATTTAATTTCATTTCATTTCATTTCATTTCATTTCATTTCATTTCATTTCATTTCATTTAATTTGTAGTTTTAATAGTTTAGTTTACTTTAGTTTACTTTAGTTTACTTTAGTTTACTTTAGTTTACTTTAGTTTACTTTAGTTTACTTTAGTTAACTTTAGTTTACTTTAGTTTACTTTTGTTTAGTTTACCCATTACTGGGTTAATGTGCTTGATTGGCTGGACAACTCACCTGATCTGAACCCCAGAGAGAATCTGGGGGTGGGGGGGGGTATTGTCAGGAGGAAGATGAGATGTGGATGACCTGAAGGCTGCTATCAAAGCAACCTGGGCTTCCATTACACCTGGGCAAGGCCGTACACGATCGATTCCACGCCATACCGCATTGATGCAGTATTCATACAATTGATTGGAAATCAACATACTTTTCATAAAATATTATTTTGTAATATTCTAATTTCCTGAGACACTGCATATTTGGGTTTTCATCATCTTTAAGCCACAATCATCAAAATGTCCCCATTAATGTTCAATACCTGCTAACAAAAGACTGTTCCATCTTCAAAGTGTACTCAATCTGACAGCGCTGCATTTGTGGAACGATACGCAGTAAAACACTGACCTCTAGCGGTGAGAATATGCAACTACAATAAAATAGGTTTACCAAAGGGGGACACTTAGCGAAAATAGAAAGGATCATCTCATCTTTAGGTGAAAAAGCCAATTAGTGTCAAAAATAAAACAAAAATAAAAAAGTATTTCAATGTACAGGCATTATTTTAGAATGTAAATATGAAAATAATGTATAAGGCATTTTTAATAAATAAAAGTGTACATGTATGTTTTAAAATGTAATGCATGAAATACTGCCTTTTAAAAATGTACAAAAATAATAAATACAATCATTTTTGTTGTTTAATTATTATGACACTGTATATAATGTGACATTATTACTATATTTACCAACATATCAAATAATTAAAAAGTTAACTAAAAAGTATTGCGCAAGCTAATCTTTAAAAATAAAAAAATGTTATTTCACAAATGAAATATACAAAATATTATTAAAATGTAACAATTAAATAAAATTATGTCTAGAATAAAATGGTAAAAATATATATAACTAAATAATTTTCAGCAACAAAAATGTATTGTTTATTGTTTAATATTATTTAAATATTTAAACATATATAAAATTACTTGAATAAATAAAATAAAATAAAATAAAATAAAATAAAATAAAATAAAATAAAATAAAATAAAATAAAATAAAATAAAATAAAATAAAATAAATAATGTACATAATGAATTAAATTAAGTTAATCTTTAAAAATAATAAATATGTTATTTCACAAATGAAATATACAAAGTATTATTAAAATGTAACAATTACATAGAATTATGTATAGAATAAAATGGTAAAAATATATATAACTAAATAATTTTCAGCAACAAAAATGTATTGTTTATTGTTTAATATTATTAAAATACTTAAACATATATAAAATTACTTGAATAAATAAAATAAAATAAAATAAAATAAAATAAAATAAAATAAAATAAAATAAAATAAAATAAAATAAAATAAAATAAAATAAAATAAAATTCAATTCAATTCAATTCAATTCAATTCAATTCAATTCAATTCAATTCAATTCAATTCAATTCAATTAATGATGTACATAATGAAGTCATTTTAATAAAGGAAAACCTACAGGTATAGCTTTTTTTGTCGACAATATTGGGTAATAAGAGTGTACATGTGACTATAGGGGTGTTATTTTGAATCTAGAGGGCTCTAATGGTGTTAGAATGCTATTTAGATTTTGGTTGTAAGGCAACCGCGACAAAGGAGGGATTCGTGTAGGTGTCCTGTTGAAAGTCGTCCAAGCAGGTTAGCTAAGCGCTGAGCTAAATAACGGACACGTCTCCGGAATATTGCCTTTTTGAGCAGATCCTCGTGGAATAAGTTTATCCTTGAGCCTTAAGTGATTTGTTTCAGGCTACAATGGCGCCGAGGTGACATGTCTGATTGGAGCGCCACATTAAATGTGTAATAACAGTTTAAGGATCCAATCCATCAAGGCCTGTCCCGCCACGCGTCAGCAGACGCTGACGGAGGGGTGGGGGTGGGGGGGTCTGTCTGCACGGGTCATCGTTTTTCAACATGTGAGACGACAAATAATTGGCCGTTGAATTGATAACGATAAATGAGAGCTTGCGTGATTTATGGCCTTTACTATAAAAATTGCTCATGATGATAATACAAGCAGACTCTTTTTTTTTCGTTTTTTTTCTTCTCACCTGCTTCTCACTGCCTTTCTCTCGCTGAATTGTAAGCCAATGAAACGGCTCTTGGAAGCAGAAGTAGGTGAACATTAATCGGAAGCCTGGAGCTTGGACACATGGGGAAAATGAAAGGATGAAATATTGCCACTTTAATACATTTTATTGCATTTTTTTCTTACATTTTCTCAAATATTTCTAATTTCTTTTGAATTAATCTTTATAAATTTTCTTAATTTTTTCCACAACCTAATAAAAAAAATCATAATTTTTTTCATAGTATTCTGACTTAAAAATATTTATATTTTTCTTTAATATTTGAGCTTGCTACTAACATTACATTATTTATTCTAGTTTATTCTCATTAATTTGAGACTTTTATTGTTTTCTCTTAATATTTTTGAGATTTATTTTTGTCAAATTACAGCTGTTTTTTCCATTTTTGTTGTTATTATTATTTTTTTATTTTTTTTAATTATTTATTCTTGTTAATTTCCTTGACAATATATGACTTTAATCCCATCTTTTCCCAAACATTACAACTCTTTGGAATAAGTGTTAAACAAAGGTTTTGTTTGTTTCTCTCTTTTGACACTCTTTTTAAATATTAAAAAATATATATGTATTGTAAAAATAAACTCTATAAACTCTATATGCTACTAAAATAACATAACATAACATTATTTTTCTTAATAATATTTTTAGTTACTTTTTTCAAATGAAATATTGATTTTTTTTACAAAATTGCTACAGATCTTTACATTTTTGCTGTTTTTCTTTTTTCTTTTTTTTATTTTATATATAGGATGTTTACATTTTAAATTATTGCGGTGGTAAATTGTAGAATCCAAGAATTAAGTCGTGCCAAAACAGGAAGTGGTGTCCGCGTGTTCTCTCGCCGCTAGAAAGAATCGGCTCTTTTCAAAGAGCCTAGCTAAAAGTACCGCTTCTTTGAAAGACTCAATGTGCCAGCAAGACACAACACGGACACCATTTTCCTGTTTTGTTGTGAATTGTTTCCTTAAGTGAATTCAATACAACAATATTATATTATTGATATCGCCTTTTTTATTAAAATACTGGCATTGGAAACATTTTCAGGTTATTGCGGTGGTAAATTGTGCAATCCAAGAATTAAGTCGTGCCAAAACAGGAAGTGGTGTCAGCGTATTCTCTCGCCACCAGAAAGAATCGGCTCTTTGAGCTAAAAGTACCGCTTCTTTGAAAGACTCAATGTGCCAGCAAGACACAACACGGGCACCATTTTCCTGTTTTGTTGTGAATTGTTTCCTTAAGTGAATTCAATACAACAATATTATATTATTGATATCGCCTTTTTTATTAAAATACTGGCATTGGAAACATTTTCAGGTTATTGCGGCGGTAAATTGTAGAATCCAAGAATGAAGTCATGCCAAAACAGGAAGTGGTGTCCGCGTGTTCTCTCGCCACCAGAAAGAATCGTCTCTTTGAGCTAAAAGTACCGCTTCTTTGAAAGACTCAATGTGCCAGCAAGACACAACACGGGCACCATTTTCCTGTTTTGTTGTGACTTGTTTCCTTAAATGAATTCAATACAACAATATTATATTATTAATATCGGTTTCTCTATTAAAATGCTGGCATTGGAAACATTTTCGGGTTATTGCGGTGGTAAATTGTAGAATCCAAGAATTAAGTCGTGCCAAAACAGGAAGTGGTGTCCGCGTGTTCTCTCGCCGCTAGAAAGAATCGGCTCTTTTCAAAGAGCCTAGCTAAAAGTACCGCTTCTTTGAAAGACTCAATGTGCCAGCAAGACACAACACGGACACCATTTTCCTGTTTTGTTGTGAATTGTTTCCTTAAGTGAATTCAATACAACAATATTATATTATTGATATCGCCTTTTTTATTAAAATACTGGCATTGGAAACATTTTCAGGTTATTGCGGCGGTAAATTGTAGAATCCAAGAATGAAGTCATGCCAAAACAGGAAGTGGTGTCCGCGTGTTCTCTCGCCACCAGAAAGAATCGGCTCTTTGAGCTAAAAGTACCGCTTCTTTGAAAGACTCAATGTGCCAGCAAGACACAATACGGACACCATTTTCCTGTTTTGTTGTGAATTGTTTCCTTAAGTGAATTCAATACAACACTATTATATTATTGATATCGCCTTTTTTATTAAAATACTGGCATTGGAAACATTTTCAGGTTATTGCGGTGGTAAATTGTAGAATCCAAGAATTAAGTCGTGCCAAAACAGGAAGTGGTGTCAGCGTATTCTCTCGCCACCAGAAAGAATCGTCTCTTTGAGCTAAAAGTACCGCTTCTTTGAAAGACTCAATGTGCCAGCAAGACACAACACGGGCACCATTTTCCTGTTTTGTTGTGAATTGTTTCCTTAAATGAATTCAATACAACAATATTATATTATTAATATCGGTTTCTCTATTAAAATGCTGGCATTGGAAACATTTTCGGGTTATTGCGGTGGTAAATTGTGCAATCCAAGAATTAAGTCGTGCCAAAACAGGAAGTGGTGTCAGCGTATTCTCTCGCCGCTAGAAAGAATCGTCTCTTTTCAAAGAGCCGAGCTAAAAGTACCGCTTCTCTTTTACAAGCCGCTAAATTTCCACCACGACCCCTCAGCCCGGATCCTCCTTCGCTCGTCCGACTCGCGTTCTTCTTTTGACTCTCCCGTTCGTGAGTAATTGAAGTCATTTCCCACCTTGGCTATGATAAATGTATCCCACACCCCTGCCGTGCCCTTCCACGTTAGTCGGCCTAATTAAAGAAAACATTCCATGATTGCCTATTTTTCCTGGAGCGTGACAACCTATTATTCTCTCCCAGCACCTGATTAGAGAGTTATTATGCTTAGATCTAGATTGATTTAAGCGGGCAGCCTAATAAAAGACTACTTGGGCGTGATTTAACTGCAGGTTTGGAAACCAGTCACCATGTGTAATTGTTATTACTGCTTCATGATCAGAGGCGACTGGCGGCGAGGGTGGAGAAATTGAATTAGAAAATTAGAAGGTCAGCGGCTGTACAACAGGTGACATTTTGGGACATTCTTGCCCACAATTGAGCTGTCAGGAGCGCCGGCGGATTTGTCGGCGACAATAAATTGCATCCATCACCGCCTGCAAAAACTGACATATTTCTATCAAAGCAAGATTAATGTCTCCATCAGCGAGGGCGCGGGTTGCATGCGGAATCCCGTGACGCCATCTTGGTAGAAACCTCAACAGAAGGACGTTGGTGGTGGAAAAAGTTTGAATGTTACGACAATGGAGAAGGAAAATGAGGTTGATGTACCACCACCTAGTGACCAGTGTAGAGTACTACATCTTACAATGTCTTTGAATGGCTCTTAATTCCATTCAAATCAAAAATAAGTCAAATTTGAGCAAAGAAAAACTGTTTATGACCTTTTAAATATGATTATTAGAGCCCTCTAGACATGAAATAACACCCCTATAGTCAGGGGTTATAATGTTACGTTAAATATTATGAAAAAGGGGATTTTCCCATGTAGACAGGGCCTGGGAATCGACACACACATGTTCCCGTTTTTCTGTAATATTTCACCAAATTATGTTATTTTTCCTCATAATGTTACAAATCCCGTTATTTTGTTTTTTTACTTTATTTTTTTACTTCCCTGTGATAATATGTTATTATTATAATATTATATATTATATTATAATATTTACCCTTAACTAATTTTCCAGAAATGAAAACTTCAGTCTTAGTGTTGTTTGATTGGCGTAGTATTTTTTTTTCAATATTAAAATTTTATGGTACTGAATTTTCACTCATAATATAATTTTATTCTCATAAATTTTGATGTTTTTTGTCATACATTACAACTTTTTCATGTGTTTTTTTTTGTAAAATTACTGCTGGTTTTTCAATGTTTTTGGTATTTTTTAGTTTTCTTAAAAATTTTATAATTTTCTTATAAATTTTATAAATTTCTTATAAATTTTATAAATTTTATAAATTTTATAAATTTTATAAATTTTATAAATTTTATAAATTTTATAAATTTTATTTTTGAATATGTGATGGGCCAATGAAAAACAGTTTGGACACCCCTGGTCTAAAGTGAACTTTGGCGACACCTAGTGGCCGTGATTCGTTAGTTGTGTTGAGCTTGTGACGCAGTGAGGTACTAGTATACATAGTGGACTTTTTTTATGTAATACTTTGTTATACTCTTCTGCCTTGGAGACTACTACCACTATTACTATTATTTAATGATAATGAAGTACTATTATACAATCTGTGGTAAGGATATACAGTATATATTGGATTAGATAAAACCTGGTTTAGGGCACCCCAGTCTGTGCCCCAGTCATTTCACTTGTGACCACGTGGATGAAGATCGCCAATAGCGGCGTCCTCTCTGGGATCTTGTTATCAGCCGCTTGCCGACGCGGCCGTGCGGTGTTTTGATAAATGACACGATTAGAGCAAAAAAAAAAAAGAGTAATTTGACTGGTGCCCTCCCACCGGCGCACTGAGGCTCTGCCGGGCCTCGGGGTGGAGGCCGGGTTGGGGCGCGTGTTGGTTGAATGAAATCCATATTTCACGTGTGTGGAGCAGCGACGTGGGATCGACGTGCATTGACTGCCACCGTTGTGGGTTCACTCCTTCACCGTCACCGTGAGTAGTGATGGATTTGTGATGGAGGAGACTGATGCTTGTTTCATAGCACGTGAAGGAGCACCTTCTCAGTGTCTTTCTGACCCGGGGGGGCGGGGGGGGGCCCTGACCTGTATGTACGAGAACATCGCCTTCATTGCCTACTGGCGAGAAAAAATTATACTTTTTTGATGCATCACGATGCAGATATAAATAATTTTAAATTGATCTATGAACATCAATACTTTATTCATCAATTCAGTAATGCTGGTGGGGGACCATCCATAAGTCGGGTCGGGTAACCATCCATCCATCAGCCACCCACCCATCCACCCATCCACCCACCCATCCCTCCATCCATCCATTCACCATTCATCCATTCATCCATTCATCTATCCATCCATCAATCCATCCATCCATCCATCCATCCATCCATCCCTCCATCCATCCATTCACCATTCATCTATCCATCCATCAATCCATCCATCCATCCATCCATCCCTCCATCCATCCATTCACCATTCATCCATTCATCTATCCATCCATCAATCCATCCATCCATCCATCCATCCATCCATCCATCCATCCATCCATCCATTCACCATTCAT
>NC_136371.1:16757500-16850000 GCF_037039965.1 Doryrhamphus excisus
CATCCATCCATCCATCCATCCATCCACCCATCCACCCAACCATCCATCTATCCAACCTCCCTACCATCCATCCATCCATCCATCCATCCATCCATCCATCCCTCCATCCATCCATCCATCCATCCATCCATCCACCCATCCACCCAACCATCCATCTATCCAACCACTCTACCATCCATCCATCCATCCATCCACCCAATCAACACCATTCCCTCAGGCCATCTCTGTGTGGAGTTTCCATGTTCTCCCCGTGCATGCGTGGGTTTTCTCCGGGTACTCCGGTTTCCTCCCACATTCCAAAAACATGCTAGGTTAATTAGCCACTCCAAATTGTCCATAGGTATGAACTCCATTCAAAAGTGAACGTATTGAGGATGAAGATGTCTCAAAGACTGGAAAAAAATGTCAAGAAATTTCATGCAGAGAACGATGAGGGAAATAAACGATGGCTGGATGAACCGGGGGGGGGAATCATGGATGCATGATGTTTATGAAGTCTTTAGACAAATGAGATGCCGCAGCAGCTGGCTGCACGTTTAAAGGCAGACATTAAAAATAGCGACGGTTTCTCCAAAGAATTAATGACAGACCGGAGTCGCCCATGATCACTCACTCAAGACTTCATTATTGCAATTAATGGGCCCCGCTGCTACTTGACCCGACAGTTAAAATTAGTGGCAAGAAACCTTTAAGTCAGATGGATGAAGTGCCAGGGCCGCCACGGAGAGCAAATATGTATCGAGGCCCAACATATTAGCCACGGCAGACAAATGAGCCTTCCGGCGGCATGCAGCAGCGACCTCTGTGATGGAAAATGAAAAATGTTTTCAAAAACAAAGAATCATCCACAGTATGTATTATTTACTTGAAATTTACGAGTATACAAATCAAGTTGTATGTACTCTGTAAATCCCAATAAACGCTAAAGTGTGTCACTGTACCATCAGATAATAGTCACGTCAGATAATAACATAACATAAGATTAGGCTGCACGGTGGATGAGTGGTTAGTACGCAGGCCACACCCGAGTTCGATGTCCCTCTGCTTTGAACAAGACACGTCAAAGGTGTGTTGATTGCGGAGGGAAAATATTCCATTCCAAGACTACAACAAATCAACATGGGTTGTGACTTTAGTGACATAAGGGTGTGTTCGGAATGGAATATTTTCCCTCTGCTTTAAACCAGACACGTCAAAAGCATGTTGATTGCAGAGGGAAAATATACCATTCGAGACTACAACAAATCAACATAGGTTGTGACTTTAGTGACATAGGGGTATGTTCGGAATGGAATATTTTCCCTCTGCTTTAAACCAGACACGTCGAAAGCATGTTGATTGCAGAGGGAAAATATACCATTCTAGACTACAACAAATCAACATAGGTTGTGACTTTAGTGACATAGGGGTATGTTCGGAATGGAATATTTTCCCTCTGCTTTAAACCAGACACGTCGAAAGCATGTTGATTGCAGAGGGAAAATATACCATTCTAGACCTCAACAAATCAACATAGGTTGTGACTTTAGTGACATAAGGGTATGTTCGGAATGGAATATTTTCCTTCTGCTTTGAACAAGACACTTCAAAGGCGTGTTGATTGCAGAGGGAAAATATTCCATTCCTAGACTACAACAAATCAACACGGGTTGTGATTTTAGTGACATAAGGATATGTTCGGAATGGAATATTTTCCCTCTGCTTTGAACCAGACACATCAAAGGCGTGTTGATTGCAGAAGGAAAATATTCCATTCCTACACTACAACAAATCAACACCGGTCTGACTTTGGTGACATAAGGGTGTGTTCGGAATGGAATATTTTCCCTCTGCTTTAAACCAGACACGTCAAAAGCATGTTGATTGCAGAGGGAAAATATACCATTCTAGACTACAACAAATCAACATAGGTTGTGACTTTAGTGACATAGGGGTATGTTCGGAATGGAATATTTTCCCTCTGCTTTAAACCAGACACGTCGAAAGCATGTTGATTGCAGAGGGACAATATACCATTCTAGACTACAACAAATCAACATAGGTTGTGACTTTAGTGACATAGGGGTATGTTCGGAATGGAATATTTTCCCTCTGCTTTAAACCAGACACCTCGAAAGCATGTTGATTGCAGAGGGAAAATATACCATTCTAGACTACAACAAATCAACATAGGTTGTGACTTTAGTGACATAAGGGTATGTTTGGAATGGAATATTTTCCTTCTGCTTTGAACAAGACACTTCAAAGGCGTGTTGATTGCAGGGGGAAAATATTCCATTCCTAGACTACAACAAATCAACACGGGTTGTGATTTTAGTGACATAAGGATATGTTCGGAATGGAATATTTTCCCTCTGCTTTGAACCAGACACATCAAAGGCATGTTGATTGCAGAAGGAAAATATTCCATTCCTACACTACAACAAATCAACACCGGTGTGACTTTGGTGACATAGGGGTATGTTCGGAATGGAATATTTTCCCTCTGCTTTAAACCAGACACGTGGAAAGCATGTTGATTGCAGAGGGAAAATATACCATTCTAGACTACAACAAATCAACATAGGTTGTGACTTTAGTGACATAAGGGTATGTTCGGAATGGAATATTTTCCTTCTGCTTTGAACAAGACACTTCAAAGGCGTGTTGATTGCAGAGGGAAAATATTCCATTCCTAGACTACAACAAATCAACACGGGTTGTGATTTTAGTGACATAAGGATATGTTCGGAATGGAATATTTTCCCTCTGCTGTGAACCAGACATGTCGAAGGCGTGTTGATTGCAGAGGGAAATATTCCATTCCTAGACTACAACAAATCAACATGGGTTGTGACTTTAGTGACATAAAGGTGTATTCAAAATTGAATATTTTCCCTCTGCTTTGAACCAGACACATCGAAGGCGTGTTGATTGCAGAGGTAAAATATTCCATTCCTAGACTACAACAAATCAACATGGGTTGTGACTTTAGTGACATAAGGGTGTGTTCGGAATGGAATATTTTCCCTCTGCTTTGAACAAGACACTTCAAAGGCGTGTTGATTGCAGAGGGAAAATATTCCATTCCTAGACTACAACAAATCAACACGGGTTGTGATTTTAGTGACATAAGGATATGTTCGGAATGGAATATTTTCCCTCTGCTTTGAACCAGACACATCAAAGGCGTGTTGATTGCAGAAGGAAAATATTCCATTCCTACACTACAACAAATCAACACCGGTGTGACTTTGGTGACATAAGGGTGTGTTCGGAATGGAATGTTTTCCCTCTGCTTTGAACCAGACACATCGAAGGCGTGTTGATTGCAGAGGGAAAATATTCCATTCCTAGACTACAACAAATCAACATGGGTTGTGATTTTAGTGACATAAGGATATGTTCGGAATGGAATATTTTCCCTCTGCTTTGAACCAGACACATCGAAGGCGTGTTGATTGCAGAGATAAAATATTCCATTCCTAGACTACAATAAATCAACACGGGTTGTGACTTTAGTGACATAAGGGTGTGTTCGGAATGGAATATTTTCCCTCTGCTGTAAACCAGACATGTCGAAGGCATGTTGATTGCAGAGGGAAATATTCCATTCCTAGACTACAACAAATCAACATGGGTTGTGACTTCGGTGACATAAGATTGTTTTCGGAAAGGAATATTTTCCCTCTGCAATCAACAGCATTCCCTCAGCCCATCTCTTTGTGGCGTTCGCATGTTCTCCCTGTGCATGCGTGGGTTTTCTCCGGGTACTTCGGTTTCCTCCCACATTCCAAAAACATGCTAGGTTAATTAGCGACTCTAAATTGTCCATAGGTATGAATGTGATCCATTTTGTCCTCATACGGGCCATCGGAATGCCGGAGTCCTTTTGTGTCCACCTGTCACAGGCAACACGCTTTTCTTTCCGCACAGCCAGTAAGCAGCCAGTAAGCAGTCAGTTAGGATGGCTGATCATGAACCGGCGGCATTAAAGACGTTAAAATGGATGCCCAGACTCTCACCTCGTGACTCACCGCTGTGAATGATGGCGCTGGTCTGTGTCTGAGTTTAAATGCAAGAAGGTCATTTGTTAAGCCGGAGTAACTTGGCACCTTTTACCTCGGACATTTTGCTCTTTTATACATTTATTGTAATTTCATATTTTCAACTTTTCCATTGACAATGAATGGGCAACCTATTTGGCACCTCCGACTGAAAACCATTTTCCATATTCCTTTACTGTAACATTCTGCTTGCTCTACCAGGTGACATGGCTCAGGTTCTTTCCCAACCCAGTGGTTGCTGGTTCGAGGGTGTGTTCGGAATGGAATATTTTCCCTCTGCAATCAACACCATTCCCTCAGGCCATCTCTGTGTGGCGTTTCCATGTTCTCCCCATGCATGTGTGGGTTTTTTCTGGGTACTCCGGTTTCCTCCCACATTCCAAAAACATGTACGTGGTACCAAACGTGGTAGATCGGTTTTCTCCTATCCTGATGGTTGCTGGTTCAAATCTTCAGTCCTTGTGTAATATTGTACAATTCAACAATCATTTATTTAATGACATTTAATACATTCCTCAACTGCTTTTTCTTAAAAATTCCCACATTTTTTAGAATTCATTATTTTTTGTGAAAATTGCCACATGGAAAAGGAATGGCGAATTTCAATGCCCCCCCCTGTGGTGGAAATGGCTGAAATGGCTTCATCTTAATTGCGACTGGTGTTGATTGCAGAGGTAAAATATTCCATTCCTAGGCTACAACAAATCAACATGGGTTGTGACTTTAGTGACATAAGGGTGTGTTCGGAATGGAATATTTTCCCTCTGCTTTGAACCAGACACGTCAAAAGCGTGTTGATTGCAGAGGGAAAAGTATTCCATTCCTAGACAACAACAAATCAACGCTGGTTGTGACTTTAGTGACATAAGGGTGTGTTCGGAATGGAATATGTTCCCTCTGCTTTGAACCAGACACGTCGAAAGCGTGTTCATTGCAGAGGGAAAAGTATTCCATTCCTAGACTACAACAAATCAACATGGGTTGTGACTTTAGTGATATAAGAGTGTGTTCGGAATGGAATATTTTCCCTCTGATTTGAACAAGACACGTCAAAGGTGTGTTGATTGCAGAGGGAAAATATTCCATTCCTAGACTACAACAAATCAACACGGGTTGTAACTTTAGTGACATAAGGGCGTGTTCGGAATGGAATATTTTCCCTCTGCTTTGAACAAGACACGTCAAAAGCGTGTTTATTTCAGAGGGAAAATATTTCATTCCTAGACTACAACAAATCAACACGAGTTGTGACTTTAGTAACATATGGGCGTGTTTGGAATGGAATATTTTCCCTCTGCTTTGAACCAGACACGTCGAAAGCGCGTTGATTGCAGAGGGAAAATATTTCATTCCTAGACTACAACAAATCAACACGAGTTGTGACTTTAGTGACATATGGGCGTGTTTGGAATGGAATATTTTCCCTCTGCTTTGAACCAGACACGTCGAAAGCGCGTTGATTGCAGAGGGAAAATATTCCATTCCGAACACACCCTTATTTCACTAAAGTCACAACCCGTGTTGATTTGTTGTAGTCTAGGAATGGAATATTTTCCATCTTGTGGTGGAAATGACTGAAATGGCTTAATTGCGATTCTGTCGATATCAAGCAATCTGGATTGTTCAGGAAGCTAAATAGCTAGTCGCAGGGAAACACCGCCCCCCAGCGTTTGGGTAGAGAATTACAAAACAAGGCTCGGCTTAATTTCAATAAACATTTTTCACACTACGAAACCAAATCTCACATATTTGAAGGTATTTTCCCTAAAAAAGGTAAAACAATTGGTAACTAATTCCATTTGTGAAGGAGTACATTGGGAATGTACCTTCAGTAGTAACTACGAGTAAGTACTAAGTAGTAAGTACAACTAATGTGCCCACACGGGTGACTAGAACGCTCTGATTGATGGACTTGTCAGAAAAGCTCACTGGTGCCTTTCCTTAAAACCTGCACCCGCCTTTTCGCTCCAAAGGGTCCAACTCGTTTATTCTAATGATGCGCACGTCCTTGCGCGCCACCCCGTCTCCTCGCTGCTCTTCTCGGTGCAAATTAACAACAAAGTCCATTTTTTCGCCCCCCCCCCCCCCAACCTCTTGCCTTCAATTCTGGCAAGGATGCCGCCCGGTTGCAGCTGCTGGTTGGTTCGTCACTGTTGAACCTGTGCCAGATCTAATTCTGTTATCTCTCGCTTCGCCGTTTACGCAAATTAATTTGCACAATTAGCCCTTTGCTGCTCTTTCATGAATAATGCACAAGAGATTGGCAACAACGGAATCACTTTGCAATACATAAAAATAAAAAAATTGCCTTTATATTTGGCAAAAATAATGTAATGCAAACAAATAATCCCATTGAATTATTGGTAATGGTAATGGTAATGGTATTTTTATTTACATCCGGTTACAATGGAATATCACATAATCATAATCAATTCCCAGTTCCACATGTCCAAAAGGAGTAGGAAGAAGCAAAGCTTATTAAATCCTACCCCTCCATCTGGTACTTTTACAATCACTAACTGTTACATTTGTTCACTTCCTGCTTTCCTAGCATTATTATTATTATTATTTTTTACACATACAGAAGTATAAGGTGATGTAACCACAAAGTGACTCAATGGTAACCATAACAACCATCAAAATATAGATATATAATAACATACTGAAATGCTATGCTAACGCTAACGTAGTCCTAGCATATAAGTGTTTCGAATGTAGTTCTTTTTTTTAGCTAATTTTTTTAGCTAATTAGTTATTTTTAGCTTTATGCATTATTTTAGCTGTTTGAAGATTGAGAATTAAGGCTGCACGGTGGTCGAGTGGTAATCTTGTAGACTTCACAGCAAGGAAACCCGAGTTCAGTCCCACCCTCGGACATCTCTGTGTGGAGTTTGCATGTTCTCCCCGTGCATGCGTGGGTTTTCTCCGGGTACTCCGGTTTCCTCCCACATTCCAAAAACATGCTAGGTTAATTAGCCACTCCAAATTGTCCATAGGTATGAATGTGAGTGTGAATGGTTGTTTGTCTATATGTGCCCTGTGATTGGCTGGCCACCAGTCCAGGGTGTACCCCGCCTCTCGCCCCAAGACAGCTGGGATAGCAGCACCCCGCAAGGATTTTTTATTTTTTTACTAATTATTGTAGTATACATTTAGATGTATTATTTGCACATTTTTCTCACAAAACAAATACAAACAATATATACTAACATAAAATCATTTAAATGTAATTATACTTAACATATACTTACATATATATACCTGATGATTATATTCTTTTACAATTTATATGATTCAATATGAATATTTTTTTAATTTATAAAAATATAATACATTAAATGTATGACAAAAATAAATGTATCATTATTTTTAATAATTAGTAAACATAATAGGATGGTAATGGCGAATCTATATTAATGAATGAAAGTTTAATATGATATGTAAATATGATAAAAATGTCATTATTATATATTTATATATATATATAATTTTATTATAATATTATTATTATTATACAATTATTCATTCATAATGGGTATATATGATGAATTAATATAATTATGTATTATTTTATAGTAATTTATATATAATTATGTAGTAATTCTCATAATTTAAATTTTATTATAATTACATAAATGTAATTTTAAAAATGGTAATAAATATTGGATTATTATGATTATGATGATAATTTTTATTATTATTATTCGTAGTGGTGAATATACATTATTAAATATGGATAATAATTATGTCAATTCAATTTCAGCCCAGTCATTATTTATTATAATAATATAATTTTAATCAAAATATAATTACCATTATAAGTAAATATTGTTATTTTTAATGATTATCATATATGGTGTATTAAGATATTTATATAATTCACAGTAGAGTATTATTTCCATAATTTTTAAAGCCCATGAAAACAAGCGAGGTCCCAGCGGCGACCAGCAGGGGGCGACTTCCCTCCACCACACCAGCGTGTTGCCGTCCGTCCAGGCCTCGTCTTGACAAAAAGCCAATAGTGTCTCATTAATGGCGTCTTTCAATCCTTCACCTTTAATGAGCTGATTGCTAATGGCTTGTAGTTTTTGGGCGGTAACCGAGTCAGCCCGACGTGAGGGTGGAGCGTCGGCGGCGGATGAAGAAACATCCTCTGGTCCGCTTTAAAAAGTGTCCATTAAGCAGCAATAAGTGGGATCCATACGATCTGCCTAATAATGACATGTAATTTAGTGACAGTTATGTGTCCTTACACAAATATATGGAGGTGGCCTCTCCCCTGTAAGTGCCCGCTAACTCAATTGTGATGGCGGATTTCTTCAGCTCTGGGTTTCACGTCCATTAGGAGCGCAGTGACGCTCACCGAGGAACGTAATGGCGTTCTGTGAGCCTGTCTCTCCCCCCCGACTTGTTAATTGTGTCTTCAATTACACAAATTGTGCATAAGTTTTTTCCAGGTTGCTTAGGTTAATGGCGCTGTTGGAGGGAGAGTGTTCCGAAAGTGAGGCTTGGATTACAGGAATGGCGGCATTTTAGCGTTGGAAAGTACGCTTTGCGATCTTGGAGTTTTTGTATCACCGGCTTTGTCTTTTGGCTTCATGGTGCTGTCACGCCAGCCCCCCAAATTAAAATATTCCATTCCTAGACTACAACAAATCAATGCAGGTTGTGACTTTAGTGACATAAGGGTGTGCTTTGAACAAGACACGTCAAAGGCGTGTTGATTGCAGAGGGAAAATATTCCATTCCAAACACACCCTCATGTCACTAAAGTCACAACCTGTGTTGATTTGTTGTAGTCTAGGAATGGAATATTTTCCCTCTGCAATCAGCACGCCTTCAACGTGTCTTGTTCAAAGCAGAGGGAAAATATTGCATTCCGAACACACCCTTATGTCATTAAAGTCACAACCCGTCTTGATTTGTTGTAATCTAGTCGTAATGTCCTAGACCTTTGATGTGTCTTGTTCAAAGCAGAAGGAAAATATTCCATTCCGAACACACCCTTATGTCATTAAAGTCACAACCCGTCTTGATTTGTTGTACTCTAGTCGTAATGTTTTAGACCTTTGATGTGTCTTGTTCAAAGCAGAAGGAAAATATTCCATTCCGAACACACCCTTATGTCATTAAAGTCACAACCCGTCTTGATTTGTTGTAGTCTAGTCGTAATGTCCTAGACCTTTGATGTGTCTTGTTCAAAGCAGAGGGAAAATATTCCATTCCGAACACACCCTTATGTCATTAAAGTCACAACCCGTCTTGATTTGTTGTACTCTAGTCGTAATGTCCTAGACCTTTGATGTGTCTTGTTCAAAGCAGAAGGAAAATATTCCATTCCGAACACACCCTTATGTCATTAAAGTCACAACCCGTCTTGATTTGTTGTAATCTAGTCGTAATGTCCTAGACCTTTGATGTGTCTTGTTCAAAGCAGAAGGAAAATATTCCATTCCGAACACACCCTTATGTCATTAAAGTCACAACCCGTCTTGATTTGTTGTACTCTAGTCGTAATGTCCTAGACCTTTGATGTGTCTTGTTCAAAGCAGAAGGAAAATATTCCATTCCGAACACACCCTTATGTCATTAAAGTCACAACCCGTCTTGATTTGTTGTAGTCTAGTCGTAATGTCCTAGACCTTTGATGTGTCTTGTTCAAAGCAGAGGGAAAATATTCCATTCCGAACACACCCTTATGTCATTAAAGTCACAACCCGTCTTGATTTGTTGTACTCTAGTCGTAATGTCCTAGACCTTTGATGTGTCTTGTTCAAAGCAGAAGGAAAATATTCCATTCCGAACACACCCTTATGTCATTAAAGTCACAACCCGTCTTGATTTGTTGTAGTCTAGTCGTAATGTCCTAGACCTTTGATGTGTCTTGTTCAAAGCAGAGGGAAAATATTCCATTCCGAACACACCCTTATGTCATTAAAGTCACAACCCGTCTTGATCTGTTGTAGTCTAGTCGTAATGTCCTAGACCTTTGATGTGTCTTGTTCAAAGCAGAGGGAAAATATTCCATTCCGAACACACCCTTATGTCATTAAAGTCACAACCCGTCTTGATTTGTTGTAGTCTAGTCGTAATGTCCTAGATCTTTGATGTGTCTTGTCCAAAGCAGAGGGAAAATATTACATTCCGAACACACCCTTATGTCATTAAAGTCACAACCTGTCTTGATTTGTTGTAGTCTAGTCGTAATGTCCTAGACCTTTGATGTGTCTTGTTCAAAGCAGAAGGAAAATATTCCATTCCGAACACACTCTTATGTCATTAAAGTCACAACCCGTCTTGATTTGTTGTACTCTAGTCGTAATGTCCTAGACCTTTGATGTGTCTTGTTCAAAGCAGAAGGAAAATATTCCATTCCGAACACACCCTTATGTCATTAAAGTCACAACCCGTGTTGATTTGTTGTAGTCGAGAAATGGAATATTTTCCCTCTGCAATCAAAACACATTTGACGTGTCTTGTTCAAAGCAGAGGGAAGATATTCCATTCCGAACACACCCTCATGTCACTAAAGTCACAACCCGTGTTGATTTGTTGTAATCTAGAAAGGGAATATTTTCCCTCTGCAATCAACACGCCTTTTACGTGTCTTGTTCAAAGCAGAGGGAAAATATTCCATTCCAAACGCATCCTTATGTCTCTCGGCTCGCAAAAGACCCCCCGACTTGTTAATTGTGTCTTCAATTACACAAATTGTGCATAAGTTTTCCAGGTTGCTTAGGTTAATGGCGGCATTTTAGCGTTGGAAAGTACGCTTTGCGATCTCGGAGTTTTTGCATCACCGGCTTTGTCTTTTGGCTTCATGGCGCTGTCACGACCGCTAGCCCCGAAAGCGAATCCGAGGCGCCGTCCTTTAAACAGGACCGAGCGATGAACACGCGTACCCCCCCCAGCCCCCTAGCATCAAATGGCCGGTGACAGTGATGCATGGTCTTCCCGATGAGCTCTGAAAAACTGATGGATCTGTGACGGCGCCAGCGCTTACATAAACTAATGCATGTAATTACATTTTCCATTCCCACTCTATTGTGTGGCATCTTATTACAATGTCATTAGAGCAAATGGGCTGCAAAAATCATATAGTTTGCTGTTTAGTTTCTTTTTTTTCGCCTCCTTGCGGCAATGTTTCCCGCCAAGGAAGTTGTCTTTGATAGTCACCTCAGTCCAGGGGTATCCAAACTTTTCCTAGCCAGGACCACATCGGGAAAAATGAAAGGACTTTGATATTTTCTAAAGATAAACACATGTAGATATGCTAAGATACACATACATCCATGTATGTGTATCTGTGTATGTGTATGTGTATGTGAATGTTTTCTCTCTGCTTTGAGAGCAGCAGAGGGAAAATATTTTATTCCGAACACACCCTTATGTCACTAAAGTCACAACCCGTGTTGATTTGTTGTAGTCTAGGAATGTCACTAAAGTCACAACCCGTCTTGATTTGTTGTAGTTTAGTCATAATGCCGTAGACCTTTGACATGTCTTGTTCAAAGCAGAAGGAAAATATTCCATTCCGAACGCACCCTTATGTCACTAAAGTCACAATCCATGTTGATTTGTTGTTGTCTAGGAATGGAATATTTTCTTTCTTCAATCAAGACGCCTTCGACATGTCTTGTTCAAGGCAGAGGGAAAATATTCCATTCCGAACACACCATTATGTCACTAAAGTCACAACCCGTCTTGATTTGTTGTAGTCTAGTTGTAATGTCCTAGACCTTTGATGTGTCATGTTCAAAGCAGAAGGAAAATATTCCATTCTGAACACACCCTTATGTCACTAAAGTCACAACCCGTGTTGATTTGTTGTAGTCTAGGAATGGAATATTTTCCCTCTGCACTCAACACGCCTTTGATGTGTCTTGTTCAAAGCAGATGGAAAATATTCCATTCCGAACACACCCTTATGTCACTAAAGTTACAACCCGTGTTGATTTGTTGTAGTCTAGGAATGGAATATTTTCCCTCTACAATCAACACGCCTTCGACATGTCTTGTTCAAAGTAGAGAGAACATATTCCATTCTGAACATACCCGTAAGTCACTAAAGCCACACCCCGTGTTGATTTGTTGTAGTCTAGGAATGGAATATTTTCCCTCTGCAATCAACACGCGTTTGATGTGTCTTGTTCAAAGCAGAAGGAAAATATTCCATTCCGAACACACCCTTATGTCACTAAAGTCACAACCCGTGTTGATTTGTTGCAGTCTAGGAATGGAATATTTTCCCTCTGCAATCAACACGCCTTCGACGTGTCTTGTTCAAAGCAGAGGGAAAACATTCCATTCTGAACACACCCTTATGTCACTAAGGTCACAACCCGTCTTGATTTGTTGTAGTCTAGTTGTAATGTACTAGACCTTTGATGTGTCTTGTTTAAAGCAGAAGGAAAATATTCCATTCCAAACACACCTTTATGTCACTAAAGTCACAACCCGTGTTGATTTGTTGTAATCTAGAAATTGAATATTTTCCCTCTGCAATCAACACGCCTCTGACGTGTCTTCTTCAACGCAGAAGGAAAATATTCCATTCCAAACACACCCTTTTGTCATTAAAGTCACAACCCGTCTTGATTTGTTGTAGTCTAGTTGTAATGTCCTAGACCTTTGACGTGTCTTGTTCAAAGCAGAGGGAAAATATTCCATTCCGAACACACCCTTATGTCACTAAAGTCACAACCCGTGTTGATGTGTTGTAATCTAGAAATTGAATATTTTCCCTCTGCAATCAACACGCCTTCAATATGTCTGTTCAAAGCAGATGGAAAATATTCCATTCCGAACACACCCTTATGTCACTCAAATCACAACCTGTGTTGATTTGTTGGAGTCTAGGAATGGAATATTTTCCTTCTGCAATCAACATGCCTTTGACGTGTCTTGTTCAAAGCAGTAGGAAAATATTCCATTCCGAACACACATCATAAGCCGTGTTGTTTTGTTGTTACGTAAGGTTTAAAAACATGAGATAATGTCACACGTTTCTCCGGCCGGAGTTTTCCCGGAAGCTTACCTTTTCAGAAGGAAAACATACGACATGGAACATGTTCACATGCCGCCGCAATGTGTCCGCATGCTTGTTCGCCCTCGACTTTTGTCTGTATGCTGAGACATGCGCGTCGGTGCTCGGAATTTAGCGCGGCGGTCGTGCGTGCCGTGTATTTATATGCGCATACCGCTCCCCGAACGGCGGCGTCGGCAGGGGCGCGTGCGGCGTTGTCGCACGTCGGGAGCTCATTAGGTGAGCGCCAGGGGAGCAAGTGCGGGACAAAAAGAGACCCCACCCCCACCGAGCGGCTCTCCCCGGGCCGTCGTGCCGCCTGACCGGGCCCTCAGACTCAGCCCTTGATGCGTACGCGTGGCGCTGAAGATATGCTGTCACACGGCGGGGCTGACGGCCACACTTCACGCCGCTGTCACATGTGGCGCAACTTTGGCAATGACGATGCAAATGAGGATTATTTTTCAACACCAGACGCTTATTTTTCACCACAAGTTATCGTGTCATAAATAAAGATGTGGCAATAGTTTGCAGCAAAAGGGATGAAGGCGTTTTGATGTGGACCAAGAGTCCTTCCTCTGCTTTAATATTGAATATCAGCATGTCTAAATGAGGTGGCCGCATAAACCTTTCATCATGGGGGAGGGTAATCTCTGCATTATTAGTGTCCGTAGCAATCCTCCCTCTAGCAGGATTTTCCCCCCGGACCCCGACTGAAGGATCCAAGTGAAAATCAGAGAAATCTTTTTATCATTTTTTTTTTGTTTATCCCTGTTTCACTTTTATGCTGAACTACATTTGAATCTTTGCAAATGAGGAAATTGGGTCACGGCGGAATGAGCAAACCGGCTGTGAATGGAGCCTCCGTCGTGTAAAAATGAATCAAGTCTGCTGGGATATCCAAAATGAGGATTTTTAAAACTGTAAAAAAAAAATCATAATATCATAATTTATTGAATGGAAGAATTAAATATTTTTATTTTTATATTTTTTTATTTAATTAGTATTTTTTTAATGAAATTTTAAATTAAAGTATTTTTTTTACATTTAATGAATAATAATGTGTTCTTGATTGTAGAAGGGAAAATATTCCATTCCTAGACTACAACAAATCAACACCGATTGTGACTTTAGTGACATAAGAGTGTGTTCGGAATGGAATATTTTCCATCTGCTTTGAACGAGACACATCAAAGGCGTGTTGAGTGCAGAGGGAAAATATTCCATTCCTAGACTACAACAAAGCAACACAGGTTGTGACTTTAATTTTAAAAAAAATCTGATTAATCACAACATATAAATTAATTCATCACCCAGGGCTGCATAGTGGTCGAGTGGCTAGCGCGCAGGCCTCACAGCTGCAAGACATGAGTTCAATTCCACCCTCGGCCATCCTTGTGTGGAGTTAGCATGTTCTTCTCCGGGTATTCCGGTTTCCTCCCACATTAAAAAAAAAAAACATGCTAGGTTAATTAGCGACTCCAAATTGTCCATAGGTATGAATGTGAGTGTGAATGGTTGTTTGTCTATATGTGCCCTGTGATTGGCTGGCCACCAGTCCAGGGTGTACTTCGCCTCTAGCCCGAAAACAGCTGGGATAGGCTCCAGCATAGACCCTAATGTTGTTTTGGGCAGACATCTTTTTATTAGGACAGTCAGATGATTAATCTTTTTAAAATCAGACAAAATAATTTAATTATTTATTTCTTTAATGTATTTTTTAAACACAAGTTTTTATGAATTTATTAATTTTTTTTTATTAAATAATTAAAAAAAAGTAAAAAAAAAGATTAATCATAGCTGATAAATTAATTAATAACTAATGGTTAACGGTCTCTCTGAATGTTGTTTTGGGCAGACATTAAGTTTTTATTTTTACTAGAGCTGTCAATAATTAATTTTTAATTATTTAATATATTATTATAACTTTATTTCAATAAATAATAAAAAACGGTATTTCAATGTTTATTGAAGAATAATTTAATAAAAAAAGAGTTACATTTAGTATGTTTCAGGATATGTGATATGACTAATATCTTAAATTAATATAAAATAAATGGTAAACTTTTAAAGTAACATCTGTAAGTAATTTTTAAAATTATTTTTATATTTATTAAAAATAATTGAGTAATGTAATAAAACATAAAAAAAAATCACATTAGTTACCACTTGTAAATTAATTAATCACAATCAATTAATAACAATTAATCATTTTTTCCACATTTAATTTTCACAGATTTTTGTGAAGAGCAAGATGACCGTCAAGATGGGAGGAAGTGTTGTTCGGAGGAAGGCCGGAAAGACGTTTTTTCCATTTGGAGAAAAGCGCTGCTCCTGATGTTTTAAGGTAGGAATGACGAAAGATCAAAAAATACGGGCTTGGTAATGATGCAAAAAAATATTACGGTAACGACCGATAGCTTTGTCGGGAGGCTCCTCGTTAGCCGCGAGCACATTTGAGAGATCAGTGGGGCTGATGGGAGACGTTTTGCGGCGGTCCAGCTGAAGTGCATCCAACTCCCGGTTTCTAGGCAACGATTTCTTAAAGTTACTGTGGAAACCGGCAAAACGGCAGACGGCTTCCTGTGTCGGTTTGCGTCACCACGGCTGGGATCGGCGTGTTTGTCGGAGTAGCGACCTTGGAAAAATGAAAAAGGGTGATACTGCCGAGCGGAAGTGGGAACCCACCCTCTCTCTCTCTCTCTCTCTTTTTCTCTCTCTCTCTCTCTGCGTTTGACAAATGAGACTTTCATTGGATAATTATCGTTTTCGGGATCGCAAACGTGTGAACGGGATTTGTCACTGTCACGTTGTGTGTTTAAGGGCATATTAATCAAGTGATTAATTGCCAGATATTACCCGGTGGATGTGACCGCTGTTCCCGTTCTCGTGCCGTTCCCATTGTTTTAGTCGTCATCGTTTGATGGCTGCACTTTGGTGTTTGTTTGCCCGCTGCACAGATTCCACAGCCGTGTCTAAGGGCCACTTGACACTTTGCAAAATGAGCAAGCGTCTCTTGTCTTTTTTTTCCCTCCCTTCTTTTCAATTAGTTTGACTTGTTTGATGAAACCATTGTCATCGTCATATGTTTGTGCCAATGTAACATGTGCATGCAAAAAATATCAAATTAAATAAAATATATGTAACATATAAATTCAATAAAATTAAATATATCTATATCAATTGTTCCAGTGAAACATATTTATTATACTATATATATAAAATTAAATAAAATATATCTATATCAATTGTTCCAGTGAAACATATTTATTATACTATATTTATTATGCACCTTAATACAGTAATTTAAAATGCTAAAAAAAATTCTATTGCATTATACACATTTATACAATTTACCTTAATTCTGCTATACTATAATTTAAAATAAGAAAAATCTATATTATGATTTAAAATGCAAAAAAAATAATTTCACATATAATGCAGCTTAATAGTACTATGCTGTCATTTAAAATGCAGAAAATACTGCACCTAAATACAACAGTACTATAATTAAAAATGCTAACAAATATAATTATTATATATATAATTATTATTAATAATAATACAATTATAATATTTATATTTAATAATTAATACATTTAATATTTAATTTATATTTAATAATTCTAAGTATAATATAACACATACATATAATGCACTATAATTCCTGTTAGATACTTTCTAGTGGAACTTAATATTCTTACGCTATAATTTGAAATATAGGAAATTCCTCTTCCATACATTATAGTACACTTTAATACAATACTATCATTTTAAATGATAAAAAATATAATTCTGTTACTTATAACACTTCATTATACCACTATTGCGTAATCATGTTACACCTTAATACTACTATACTATCATTTTAAATGCAAAAAATATGTTATATACTGTATAATGCAACTACTGTAGTATGAAAAAAAAAGTGCTTGTCAATTATTTTCTGTCATGCCCCCCCCCCCCGCGGGGGTGAGAAATACGATTGAGAAAATGTTTATTTACTTATAAATGGAGAATTGTGCAGCACGTATGCATATTTAAGAGTCAAATTGTATGTTGATTTTGGTCTTAAAAGTCCTCCCTGCCTCTCACCGCCCCCCTGACAGTTCACAGTTCACCCCCCCCAGGAGGGGGGCGCTCTACTATTTGAGAATCTCTGCACTATTCTATGATTTAAAATGCAAAATGCACCTTAATACATCTATACTATCATTTAAATTATTAAAAATGACCTTACATACAAAATCTTTATACTACTTTTGAAAAATATAATGCAAATTAATATCACTATATTTTCATTTAAATGCTAAAAAAAATATATTACTATATTTTAATATACAATGCTCAAAAACAACACATATAACATACATTAATACTAATGTATTATAATTTAAAATGCAGAAAAAAATGCATACATACATAAATTATACTGCACCTTAATATTACCATACTAATTTTTTTTTTTACATACATCTTAATATTGCAATACTATACACTTACTACATACCTTTAGTATGAAAGTGCCACTAGAGGGAGCTAAGATATTGTGTGATGGAATACACATACACACACACACACACACACACACACACACACAGGCTTGTGTTTGTGTCCCTACTTCAAAAAGAAAAGAAAAGAAATTGAGCCTAATTGGGCCTTTTTGGTCTCCTCCAACTCTGCGACACTTCCCTCAACCTCCATCGGTGGGTGCGTGCTTTAATTTTGACAAATGTGATGTTTCCGTTAAATAGTTAATGGCGGTACAGGACGGTGCACGGCGCACATCAAAGGGCATACATTAATACGCACCGCTCGTGTTATTTCTTGTTCTGTTTAGTCTCCCGGGGAGAGAAATACCACTCTGTTTTTACTTCCTCTTGCCCTTAATAAAGCCTGATGTTGCTTTTCCTAAAGGTAAAGCACCTCCACGCGCAAATGAGGGCAGGGGTGGGGGGGGTAGGGATGGTGGGGGGGTTTCTGGATTTGCAAACGAGGGGGCCGGATGATCTGAGAACGTTAAGAGGCGCGCTTTGAAGAAAATTCCATCAAAAGGAAAACAATAAGTGAGACGGGGGAGCGCCGAGCGAGCCGCGTTAAATACCTTGTGTGGTTCGGGAACCCTTGAAATCTCAATTGGCGCCATTAACTGGCATCTGGAGAACAATGATTGGGATTGTTGGGAGCTTTTCGAAAAGGCTTTAAATGGCGTCCTCTGCGTGTGAGGCTGCGCACCTTGCGCTTTCCCAGTGTTCCCAGTGTTCCCAGTGTGCCTGTTATGCTCTTGGACTGGCTCCCAATGAATCTCCAGGTAAGAAAATAGTAAAAGAAATGCCCTGTCGGTGGCAGGAAATGAGAATAATGCTGGTGTAATGGTACAGCTGCTACTGGGACAGATTCAATTCCTGGTTTCAGTTGGAAGTTCAGTCTGTACAGTACAGATAAATGAATACAGGAAATGTCCCGTCGGTGGCAGGAAATGAGAATAATGCTGGCGTAATGGTACAGCTGCTACTGGTACAGATTCAATTCCTGGTTTCAGTTGGAAGTTCAGTCTGTACAGTACAGATAAATGAATACAGGAAATGTCCTGTCGGTGGCAGGAAATGAGAATAATGGTGGTGTAATGGTACAGCTGCTACTGGTACAGATTCAATTCCTGGTTTCAGTTGGAAGTTCAGTCTGTACAGTACAGATAAATGAATACAGGAAATGTCCTGTCGGTGGCAGGAAATGAGAATAATGGTGGTGTAATGGTACAGCTGCTACTGGTACAGATTCAATTCCTGGTTTCAGTTGGAAGTTCAGTCTGTACAGTACAGATAAATGAATACAGGAAATGTCCTGTCGGTGGCAGGAAATGAGAATAATGGTGGCGTAATGGTACAGCTGCTACTGGTACAGATTCAATTCCTGGTTTCATTTGGAAGTTCAGTCTGTACAGTACAGATAAATGAATACAGGAAATGTCCTGTCGGTGGCAGGAAATGAGAATAATGCTGGTGTAATGGTACAGCTGCTACTGGTACAGATTCAATTCCTGGTTTCAGTTGGAAGTTCAGTCTGTACAGTACAGATAAATGAATACAGGAAATGTCCCGTCGGTGGCAGGAAATGAGAATAATGGTGGCATAATGGTACAGCTGCTACTGGTACAGATTCAATTCCTGGTTTCAGTTGGAAGTTCAGTCTGTACAGTACAGATAAATGAATACAGGAAATGTCCTGTCGGTGGCAGGAAATGAGAATAATGGTGGTGTAATGGTACAGCTGCTACTGGTACAGATTCCATTCCTGGTTTGAATACTAATAATAGGGCCAATATATTACTATATTTTAATAAACAATGCTCAAAAACAGGAAATGTCCTGTCAGAGGCAGGAAATGAGAATAATGGTGGTGTAATGGTACAGCTGCTACTGATACAGATTCCATTTCTATGTTTGAATACTAATAATAGGGCCAATATATTACTATATTTTAATATACAATGCTAAAAAAACAGGAAATGCCCTGTCTGTGCCAGGAAATGAGAATAATGGTGGTGTAATGGTACAGCTGCTACTGGTACAGATTCCATTCCTGGTTTGAATACTAATAATAGGGCCAATATATTACTATATTTCAATATACAATGCTAAAAAACAGGAAATGCCCTGTCGGTGGCAGGAAATGAGAATAATGGTGGTGTAATGGTACAGCTGCTACTGGTACAGATTCCGTTCCTGGTTTCAGTTGGAAGTTCAGTCTGTACAGTACAGATAAATGAATACAGGAAATGTCCTGTCGGTGGCAGGAAATGAGAATAATGGTGGTGTAATGGTACAGCTGCTACTGGTGCAGATTCAATTCCTGGTTTCAGTTGGAAGTTCAGTCTGTACAGTACAGATAAATGAATACAGGAAATGTCCTGTCGGTGGCAGGAAATGAGAATAATGGTGGCGTAATGGTACAGCTGCTACTGGTACAGATTCAATTCCTGGTTTCAGTTGGAAGTTCAGTCTGTACAGTACAGATAAATGAATACAGGAAATGTCCTGTCGGTGGCAGGAAATGAGAATAATGGTGGTATAATGGTACAGCTGCTACTGGTACAGATTCCATTCCTGGTTTGAATACTAATAATATGGGCCAATATATTACTATATTTTAATGTACAATGCTAAAAAACAGGAAATGTCCTGTCGGTGGCAGGAAATGAGAAAAATGGTGGTGTAATGGTACAGCTGCTACTGGTACAGATTCAATTCCTGGTTTCAGTTGGAAGTTCAGTCTGTACAGTACAGATAAATGAATACTAATCATAGGGCCAAATCCCACGGCT
Source organism: Doryrhamphus excisus (assembly GCF_037039965.1). NCBI lineage: Eukaryota > Metazoa > Chordata > Actinopteri > Syngnathiformes > Syngnathidae > Doryrhamphus > Doryrhamphus excisus. The sequence continues at coordinate 16,777,896 of NC_136371.1, forward strand.
ATATTTTGGTACGTACCAAGAGTGAAAATTATCTACAGTAATCCCTCCTTTATCACGCTTCATCGCTTCCAGACCTGACAGTGATAAGTGAATTTCATCTCAGTTGGATTCCATTCATTTATAACTTGTTTGTGTTGATTGCAGAGGGAAAATATTCCATTCCGAACACACCCTTATGTCACTAAAGTCACAACCCGTGCTGATTTGTTGTAGTCTAGGAATGGAATATTTTCCCTCTGCAAACTTGTAGAAGGTGGCAGAAGGTGGAATTGAACTCGGGTCTTTGAGCTGTGAAGCCTGCACGCTAACCACTCGGCCACCGTGCAGCCTACCAAAGACATAATAATACAAATTTGCTTAATGTGCATATTTTGGATTATTAATGTGCTGCATTCAGCCATGAAACAGTGATGATGGATTCATATATTTTGGAAAAAATTAAAAAAATGCTGCTCAGGGCCCCCAGTTGGGCGGCACATGCATTTGTCTGTTTTTGAGGTGCTTCCTGTCCATACCAGGAAATGCCGGGAAGCGCCGGCGACGTCTTTGTCGCTGACATGTTCTCCAACCTGCTGTGACACAAATAGACTCGCTGTCACAAGACGTACGCTCGGCGATACGTGAGGGGCGGCAAAGGGGGCGGGGGGCACGAGATCATTATGTGGCGACAAATTATCCAAACAAGTTGCCCGGCCGGGGCCTCTTCCTCCCGAGGTCGGGGTCGTTACCCTTCAGGTGACATCACCAACCGTCTCTTAACCAGGTGACACCCGCCCACCGCCCGCCCCCCATACAGCCCCCGCCTGCGACCTCTCCATCCTCTTCATGACACACACGAGCTTAGCGCGCCAATTACGTTTGGCATTTTGGCTGTGAAGTCACGGGTCGCGCCGGAGCGCCGCAGGCCGTTAAGCGTCAGCTCCCGCGCTCAGGCGACGTTGACGGGAGCAGAAAGGGGCCAGGTGGAGGTGGAGCTGCCAGCGCCGATTTGTCGGCCTTTCACTCAGATCCACTTTGGTGGAAGTGTCCACTTAGTCATACGCACAAGTGCCGTCATTTGTCTCCTCCATGCTGTCCAAACACGAGAAGGTCGTCTCGGTGACTTCCTTTATTGCTTGTCAAGGTGGATCACCTTCAGGAACGTGAATCCCGGTGGCGACCTTCTTGGCTGCTCGCTTTGGCGTCCTTTCGGCGAGGCCGGCGCATCTGCTGGATGTGATGCTGTGATGTCTTGCGGTCTTTCAATGGCGCTGATTCGCTCCATCGCAGGTTTAATCACGAGTATATTCAGGAACTTATTCAATCCCGGACAGTTTTCCAAAGGCAGCCTCTTCCGTGGCGGCCATTTTGGAACATTTATAAAAAAATAAACATATTTTGGCTTGAATTTTTCAACTCTATGCTACTGAAATGACATTATTTTTCTTTGTAACATAAGGAGGTTATTGCTGTAAAATTAAAATTTTTGCGTCATTGGACTGCAACATTTTCTCAAAAATTTAAATTTAAAAAATTTAAAATAAAAAAAAAAAATTACAGGCTTTTTTCAATTATTACTGTTGTTTTTTTCCAACTATTTTAACTTTGTTCCTGTTAATGTTCTTATTGTAATTATATCTTTATTCCCGTAATATTTTGCCTTTATTCCCGTATCACTACAAGTTTTTTTTGTTTCTCGTACTTTGGGACTCGTCACCATATTACGATGTTATTCTTTTTTTTCATTAGAACACAAACTTTTTCTCTAAATATTTTGACTTTATTCTCATACAATTACAGGCTTTTTTCAATTACTACTGTTTTTCAATTACTACTGTATTTTTTCAAACTATTTTAACTATTTTAACTGTTAATGTTCTTCTTGTAATTACGTATATCTTTATTCCCGTAATATTTTGCCTTTATTCCCGTATCATTACAAGTTATTCCGCAACCTGACTTTTTAATGTTTTGTTATTTTCTCGTACTTTGGGACTTAAAAAACTCCCAACAAAATATTTTTTTAATTGAAAATTTCAGGTTTATTGTTTTAAAATGACATTTTTTTTGTCACCATATTACGATGTTATTCTCTTAAAATTATAATCTTTTTTCTCATTAGAATACGAGCTTTTTCTCTAAATATTTTGACTTTATTCTCATAAAATTACAGGCTTTTTTCAATTACTACTGTTGTATTTTTTCCAACAATTTTAACTTTTTAACTATTTTTATGTTCTTCTTGTAATTATATCTTTATTCCCGTAATATTTTGCCTTTATTCCCGTATCATTACAAGTTTTTTCGCAACCTGACTTTTTCATGAAAAAACCCCAACAAAATATTTTTAAAATTGAAAATTTCAGGTTTCAGGTTTAAAATGACATTTTTTTCCTCACCATATTATAATGTTATTCTCTTAAAATTCTATTTTTTTTCTCATTAGAATACAAGCTTTTTCTCTAAATATTTTGACTTTATTCTCATACAATTACAGGCTTTTTTCAATTACTATTGTTCTATTTTTTCAAACTATTTTAACTATTTTAACTGTTAATGTTCTTTTTGTAATTATATCTTTATTCCCGTAATATTTTGCCTTTATTCCCGTATCACTACAAGTTTTTTTGTTTCTCGTACTTTGGGACTCGTCACCATATTACGATGTTATTATCTTTTTTTTCATTAGAACACAAACTTTTTCTCTAAATATTTTGACTTTATTCTCATACAATTACAGGCTTTTTTCAATTACTACTGTTTTTCAATTACTACTGTATTTTTTCAAACTATTTTAACTATTTTAACTGTTAATGTTCTTCTTGTAATTACGTATATCTTTATTCCCGTAATATTTTGCCTTTATTCCCGTATCATTACAAGTTATTCCGCAACCTGACTTTTTAATGTTTTGTTATTTTCTCGTACTTTGGGACTTAAAAAACTCCCAACAAAATCTTTTTTTAATTGAAAATTTCAGGTTTATTGTTTTAAAATGACATTTTTTTGTCACCATATTACGATTCTCTTAAAATTATAATCTTTTTTCTCATTAGAATACGAGCTTTTTCTCTAAATATTTTGACTTTATTCTCATAAAATTACAGGCTTTTTTCAATTACTACTGTTGTATTTTTTCCAACAATTTTAACTTTTTAACTATTTTTATGTTCTTCTTGTAATTATATCTTTATTCCCGTAATATTTTGCCTTTATTCCCGTATCATTACAAGTTTTTTCGCAACCTGACTTTTTCATGAAAAACCCCCAACAAAATATTTTTAAAATTGAAAATTTCAGGTTTCAGGTTTAAAATGACATTTTTTTCCTCACCATATTATAATGTTATTCTCTTAAAATTCTATTTTTTTTCTCATTAGAATACAAGCTTTTTCTCTAAATATTTTGACTTTATTCTCATACAATTACAGGCTTTTTTCAATTACTATTGTTGTATTTTTTCAAACTATTTTAACTATTTTAACTGTTAATGTTCTTTTTGTAATTATATCTTTATTCCCGTAATATTTTGCCTTTATTCCCGTATCATTACAAGTTATTCCGCAACCTGACTTTTTAATGTTTTGTTATTTTCTCGTACTTTGGGACTTAAAAAATCCCCAACAAAATATTTTTTTAATTGAAAATTTCAGATTTATTGTTTTAAAATGACATTTTTTTGATGATGTTATTCTCTTTGTTTTTTTTCCAACTATTTTAACTTTGTTTCTGTTAATGTTCTTATTGTAATTATATCTTTATTCCCGTAATATTTTGCCTTTATTCCCGCATCATTACAAGTTTTTCCGCAACTTGATTTTCCAAAATGACCACTTTTTAATGTTTTTTTAGTTTCTCGTACTTTGGGACTTTAAAACCCGCCAACAAAATATTTTTTTAATTGAAAATTTCCGGTTTATTATTTTAAAATTAATTTTTTTTCCTCACCATATTACGATGTTATTCTCTTAAAATTATAATATTTTTTCTCATTAGAATACAAGCTTTTTCTCTTAATATTTTCACTTCATTCTTGTAAAAACAAGGAGGTTATTGCTGTAAAATTAAAACTTTTTTGTCATTGGACTATGACCATTTTGTCTAAATATTTTGACTTTATTCTTATGAAATTATTATTTTTTTTATTTCTACTGATGTTTTTTTTTAATTTTCCAACTATTTTAACTTTGTTCATGTTAATGTTCTTATTGTGATTATATATTTATTCCTGTAATATTTTGCCTTTATTCCCGTATCACTACAAGTTTTTTTAGTTTCTCGTACTTTGGGACTTTAAAAACCCCAACAAAATATTTTTTTAATTGAAAATTTCAGGTTTATTGTTTTAAAATTACATTTTTTTCCTCACCATATTACGATGTTATTCTCTTAAAATTATAATATATTATAATATTAATATTTTGACTTAATTCTTGTAAAATTACAGCTTTTTTAAATCAATTTCTGATGTTTTTTTACTTTTCCAACTATTTTAACTTTCTTTTCATATTATTATGACTTTATTTCCATAATGTTATAACATTTTAGTCAATATAATTTTCCAAAAATTACACAATATTACAAGTTTATGCTACTTTTATGCTTGATTTTTTAATGTTTTTTTTAAGTTTTCTTGTTAAATTCTATTTTTAGAACGTGCTGTTCTGACCCCCTTGTTTTTGTCGAACATGTTTTTCGATGATTGCTGATCTTTTTTAAGCTATCAAGGCCCTCGATTACACGTGACGGATGTTCAAGCCTTGGCGGAGGTCCGACATGCTGAGTTGCAGCGAAACCGAGGGTGTTTCCTGCCGCAGCTTTCATTTCCAATCACAACTCTTAAAGCGACACCGCCGCCGCCGCCGCCACCGCCACGACCTTCCCTGCCTCTCCTGGCTCTTGATTTCCCCAAAGTGCTGCGTTTTATGTGTGCTTTACTTTGGAAGGAGAACGCCGACGGGGTCAGGAGGAGCAGAGACGAGCACCCGAGACGTGGGAGAGTGAAATGAGGTGGCTGTTTATTCTCCTCACCAGAGTTACATACCTTTTTTTTTTTTTTTTTTTTTCCCGCGAGTGGCTTTTGGCGGGCGTCCTGAAACAACAGCAGAGGCCATGTATACAAATGACATGTCTTGCATGGACGGGGGGGGGGGCTGGATGGGAGCATGGCAGAGTACGATTCCCACAAAAAATAATAGCAATATATCAAATGATCTTCTTTTCTTTCTAACACCCCCTTTTGGAATTTTTTTTTTTTTTTTTTTTTTCCCCGCATGTCCGTTTTTCCCCATCTTTGTGCGAAGGGTTCATCTGGAGGCTGCACCAGATTATTCAAACTAAGCGCTCACGTTTTATTTTACAGAGGAAGCCATCAGTGACGTTGATAGATTGCAGCGAGGAAGAAGTGTCCTAATTGAAATGAATATCACAATCTCACCCCCCCACCCCCCCCGACCCCCCCGCGTGTATTTTTCCTGTCTGCCCTCAAAAGCAGACAAATAACCGCAGACACACTTTACGCCGCAATCATAACAACAAAAGCTCTTCATTCTTAGCATTGTTTGCTCATACTGTATATTATACTTCTTGTTAGCTCCGCCCCCTAACATTAAACACGTCATATCATTGGCTGATATTTACTTAACCCCGCGGGTGTCCAAACTTTACCCAGCAAACGACCACGCATATGAAAGAATGCGACTTTGCCACGTTGATATTATGGAAGTCAACCGGAGCTACTATTTGGCTTGGGTTTGGGTATTTCCAAGGGACCTCAAACGTCTCATAAAAACACATTATTCTGCTTTGATCTTAATTCACGTGCTGAAAACTACATCAAAATTTTGACCGCTGCCCCTTCTTTGTCACGCAATCGACAATTCCACGTTACCGCTAATGGTTAGCATGTTAGCATTTTGCTTCTTTTATTTTTTTTTCATTTTACTCTATAAAATGCATGGCATGATGTAGGAATGCTTCAGAACAGTCTTGGCACATTTGATGCTTGCATGCTAACTGTTAGCATGTTAGCATGTTAGCATTTTAGCTAATCTCACATCTAAATCTAATACAGAAATGGAATGTTGAAGGGATGTTGTAGGACACCCTTGGCACTTTCTGTACAGAGTGCTATCTTCCTAGGTGTTAGCATGCTAACTGTTAGCATGTTAGCATTTTAGGTAATTTTCTCACGCCTAAATCTAATACAGACATGGGGACAGCCTTGGCACTTTCTCTATAGAGTGCTATCTTCCTAAATGTTAGCATGCTAACTGTTAGCATTTTAGCTAATTTTCTCATGCCTAAATCTAATTCAGACATGGCATGTTGCAAGGATGTTGTAGGAAAGCCTTGGCACTTTCTCGATAGAGGGCTATCTTCCTTGGTGTTAGTATGCTAACTGTTAGCATGTTAGCATGTTAGCATTTTAGCTAATTTTCTCATGCCTAAATCTAATTCAGACATGGCATGTTGCAGGGATGTTGCAGGACAGCCTTGGCACTTTCTCTAGAGAGTGCTATCTTGCTAGGTGTTAGCATGTTAGCATTTTAGCTAATTTTCTCATGCCCAAGTTTAAGACAGACATGGAATGTTGCAGGTATGTTTTAGGACAGCCTTGGCACTTTCTCTATAGAGTGCTATCTTGCTAGGTGTTAGCATGCTAACTGTTAGCATGTTAGCATTTTCCTAGGTGTTAGCATGCTAACTGTTAGCATGTTAGCATTTTAGCTAATTTTCTCACGCCTAAATCTAATACAGACATGGCATGTTGCAGGGATGTTGTAGGACAGCCTTGGCCCTTTCTTTATAGAGTGCTATCTTCCTAGGTGTTAGCATGCTAACTGTTAGCATGTTAGCATTTTAGCTAATTTCCTCACGCCTAAATCTAATACAGACATGGCATGTTGCAGGGATGTTGTAGGACAGTCTTGGCACTTTCTCTAGAGAGTGCTATCTTGCTAGGTGTTAGCATGCTAACTGTTAGCATTTTAGCTAATTTCCTCACACCTAAATCTAATACAGACATGGCATGTTGCAGGGATGTTGCAGGGATGTTGTAGGACAGCCTTGACACTATCTCGATAGAGTGCTATCTTGCTAGGTGTTAGCATGTTAGCATTTTAGCTAATTTTTTCACGCCGAAGTTCAATACAGACATGCATGTTGCAGGGATGTTGTAGGACAGCCTTGGCACTTTCTCTATAGAGTGCTACCTTCCTAGGTGTTAGCATGTTAACATTTTAGCTAATTTCCTCACACCTAAATCTAATACAGACATAGCATGTTAGAATACAACTTTTTCTCTCAGTATTTTGACATTATTCTCATAAAATTACAAACTATTTTTTTGTACTTCTGCATTTGTTTTTAATTTTCCAACTATTTAAATTTTTGTCTCAATATTTTTGACATAATATATTGACTTTCCCATAATATTATAAAAATTTTCATAACCGAATGTTCCAAAAATTACAACTTAATATTTAATTTTATTTAGTTATGACGTTACACTCGTTACATGACAGCTTCTTTGGACTTTATTTTGATAAAATGACTGCTGAGTTTTATTATATTTTTATTTTAGAATGTGCCATGGGCCAATAAGAACATCATCATGGGCCACAAATGGCCGCCGGGCTGCACTTTGGACGGTACCAAAACAACACAAGAGACAATTCCTGTAGTATTTACACACATAAATCGTCCGACTTGTAGCCCCTCTCCCCCACACTCGGGCCTGGACCGCTCCGGCGGCTGATGGAGGTCAGCGCGGAGCAGGAAATGGGGGTGCTTCCTCGGCGCCAAAGCGATGATGACCAGTGGCTTGGAAAGCATAAGCTCATCCATCATGACAGTCGCTATCTCGTGACCCGGCTCAGGGTGCGAATCGATGTCCAGTGTGTAGCATTTTGTTGTGAAGTCAACATGGCTGATTGTTGTAATTATAGCCTTTGCAGTTCAGTGACTGAGTGTGTGTGTGTCAAAAGGTGGAATAGCCGGGTGTGTGATTGAAGGATGAGACTATGTTCCTGCTGTGTGTGTGTTTCCGTGTTTGTACGCAATGCTTTGCATTGTTGGGCAGTCAAACGTTACATTAGTGGTACGTAAGGCTTTGACACACCCCGCCTGTCCTCTGCAAGTACGCAGGTTTTGCGACTATTTTAGACTCCCCGTTCAGTCTGCGGCAGGCTGAGATAGAACCGCATCGGCCTTGCTAGCACCGTGTGGTTATTTTCACTGACAAAAACACACAAACACACGCTCAGGACATTCGGAGTCTGGTAAGGAAAGACAAACTCATCGCTGTAAAAAAAAAAATCCATCGAATCACATAGATATGCACTCAGACAAGTATGGGTGATTTGAACTGATTCAACTTCTTATGAGTCAATCGGGTACTTGAATCATTTGTATATGGACGAGTTGCATCTTCATCAACTAGTCGTCAAAGCGCTCGTGAGCCAGTCAACCCCCGAGTCGGTGAAGCTCGAGTCTTCTTTGAGCACCCGTGAATCTGTGATTGTCCGTTGAGCGTCTCTGTGTCAAAACCCGAGTCTTCGTTGGGCAGTCAATGAAACTTGAGTCTTTGTTGACCTGTGAATCAGTGAAACTTGAGTCTTTGTTAACATGTGAATCAGTGAAACTTGAGTCTTTCTTAACCTGTGAATCAGTGAAACTTGAGTCTTTGTTAACCTGTGAATCAGTGAAACTTGAGTCTTTCTTAACCTGTGAATCAGTGAAACTTGAGTTATGTTAACCTGTGAATCAGTGAAACTTGAGTCTTTCTTAACCTGTGAATCAGTGAAACTTGAGTTATGTTAACCTGTGAATCAATGAAACTTGAGTCTTTCTTAACCTGTGAATCAGTGAAACTTGAGTTATGTTAAACTGTGAATCAGTGAAACTTGAGTTATGTTAACCTGTGAATCTGTGAAACTTGAGTCTTTGTTAACCTGTGAATCAGTGAAACTTGAGTCTTTGTTAACCTGTGAATTAGTGAAACTTGAGTCTTTGTTTACCTGTGAATCAGTGAAACTTGAGTTATGTTAACCTGTGAATCAGTGAAACTTGAGTCTTTGTTTACCTGTGAATCAGTGAAACTTGAGTCTTTGTTAACCTGTGAATTAGTGAAACTTGAGTCTTTGTTTACCTGTGAATCAGTGACACTTGAGTTATGTTAACCTGTGAATCCGTGAAACTTGAGTCTTTGTTAACCTGTGAATCAGTGAAACTTCAGTCTTTGTTAACCTGTGAATCAGTGAAACTTGAGTCTTTCTTAACCTCTGAATCAGTGAAACTTGAGTTATGTTAACCTGTGAATCAGTGAAACTTGAGTCTTTGTTAACCTGTGAATCAGTGAAACTTGAGTCTTTGTTAACCTGCGAATCAGTGAAACTTGAGTCTTTCTTAACCTGTGAATCAGTGAAACTTGAGTCTTTCTTAACCTGTGAATCAGTGAAACTTGAGTTATGTTAACCTGTGAATCAATGAAACTTGAGTCTTTCTTAACCTGTGAATCAGTGAAACTTGAGTTATGTTAACCTGTGAATCCGTGAAACTTGAGTCTTTGTTAACCTGTGAATCAGTGAAACTTGAGTCTTTGTTAACCTGTGAATCAGTGAAACTTGAGTCTTTCTTAACCTGTGAATCAGTGAAACTTGAGTTATGTTAACCTGTGAATCCGTGAAACTTGAGTCTTTGTTAACCTGTGAATCAGTGAAACTTGAGTATTTCTTAACCTGTGAATCAGTGAAACTTGAGTCTTTGTTAACCTGTGAATCAGTGAAACTTGAGTCTTTCTTAACCTGTGAATCAGTGAAACTTGAGTTATGTTAACCTGTGAATCAATGAAACTTGAGTGTTTCTTAACCTGTGAATCAGTGAAACTTGAGTTATGTTAACCTGTGAATCAGTGAAACTTGAGTTATGTTAACCTGTGAATCCGTGAAACTTGAGTCTTTGTTAACCTGTGAATCAGTGAAACTTGAGTCTTTGTTAACCTGCGAATCAGTGAAACTTGAGTCTTTGTTAACCTGTGAATCAGTGAAACTTGAGGCTTTCTTAACCTGTGAATCAGTGAAACTTGAGTCTTTCTTAACCTGTGAATCAGTGAAACTTGAATTATGTTAACCTGTGAATCAGTGAAACTTGAGTCTTTGTTAACCTGTGAATCAGTGAAACTTGAGTCTTTCTTAACCTGTGAATCAGTGAAACTTGAGTCTTTGTTTACCTGTGAATCAGTGAAACTTGAGTTATGTTAACCTGTGAATCAGTGAAACTTGAGTTATGTTAACCTGTGAATCAGTGAAACTTGAGTCTTTGTTAACCTGTGAATTAGTGAAACTTGAGTCTTTGTTAACCTGTGAATTAGTGAAACTTGAGTCTTTGTTTACCTGTGAATCAGTGAAACTTGAGTTATGTTAACCTGTGAATCAGTGAAACTTGAGTTATGTTAACCTGTGAATCAGTGAAACTTGAGTTATGTTAACCTGTGAATCAGTGGAACTTGAGTCTTTGTTTACCTGTGAATCAGTGAAACTTGAGTTATGTTTACCTGTGAATCAGTGAAACTTGAGTCTTTGTTAACCTGTGAATTAGTAAAAACTCGAGTGTTTGTTAACCTGTGAATTTGTAAAAGCTTGAGTCTTTGTTAACCTGTGAATCAGTGAATCTTGAGTCTTTGTTAACCTGTGAATCAGTGAAACTTGAGTCTTTGTTAACCTGTGAATCAGTAAAACATGAGTCCTTGTTAACCTGTGAATCAGTGAAACTTGAGTCTTTGTTAACCTTGGGTCTTTCTCGACTACCCTTGAGTCAGTGAAACTTGGGTCTTTGTCAACCACCCTTTAGTCAGTGAAACTTGGGTCTTTCTCGACCACTCTTGAGTCAGTGAAACTTGGGTCTTTGTCAACCACCCTTGAGTCTTGTGAAACTTGGGTTTTTGTCCACCACCCTTGAGTCAGTGAAACTTGGGTCTTTGTCAACCACCCTTGAGTCAGTGAAACTTGGGTCTTTGTCAGCTACCCATGAGTCAGTGAAACTTGGGTTTTTCTCGACCACCCTTGAGTCAGTGAAACTTTGGTTTTTGTCAACCAACCTTGAGTCAGTGAAACTTGGGTCTTTCTCGACCACCCTTGAATCAGTGAAACATGGGTCTTTATCGACCACCTTTGAGTCAGTGAAACTTGGGTCTTTGTCAACCACCTTTGAGTCAGTGAAACTTGGGTCTTTGTCAGCTACCCTTGAGTCAGTGAAACTTGGGTCTTTCTCGAGCACCCTTGAGTCAGTGAAACTCAAGTCTTTGTCGACCACCCTTGAGTCAGTGAAACTTGGGTCTTTGTTTACCACCCTTGAGTCAGTGAAACTTGGGTCTTTCTCGACCACTCTTGAGTCAGTGAAACTTGGGTCTTTCTCGACCACTCTTGAATCAGTGAAACATGGGTCTTTCTCGACCATTCTTGAATCAGTGAAACTTGGGTCTTTGTCAACTTGTGATTATGTGAAACTCGAGTCTTGGTCGAGCACCTGTGAATCAGTGAAACTCAAGTCTTTATCAACTCGGGTGTCCGTGAAACTGAAGTCTTCGTTGAGCACTTGTGAGTCGAGAAGTCTTCTTTGAGCACCGGTGAGTCAATCAAACCCCAGTCTTTGTCCGGCATTTGTGAGCCAGCGGAATCAAAGTGGGTCAAAGTGTCACACTGGCTGTTGGCATCAGGAACCAAAGTTGTGATGCTAACGTGTGGTGATGTTTATTGTTATTTTTTGGTAAGAATATATAGCAATATTCTGTCTGGTTAAGTCCCATCTGAAGGCCCAACGGTACCAAATACAACGTCCGCCACTTATACTGTACGTATATATGAATATATATATGAATGCTGGTAAATCCTGTATGTTTTTTGGCAAACTAAAGCTTGGCATGCATGCAGGAGTGGGATTAAAAAGTGTTTTTTTTTCATGCAGAGGTCACACACACAGTGTGTGTATCGCTAATATATATTTAGAAGCCGGGAAACATATACATTGTGAGCCACATGAAAGCAACTCCGACTGCGGGCCAAGAGGGGCGCCGGCAGAGGAAGGCAAACAGCCATTAAATTCCCGACGCGCCCTGCCAGCGTAGAGATAGGCTCCTCCAACTGCCCAAATCCGGAGCAAGCTCCCGTTCCTCCAATGGGGGAGGCGAGGGACGGGGACGCAGCTAAAGCCTCTCCCAATGTCAAGTGGCATTTATTAAACACACGCAGAGAAGAGCGTTTCTTCTGCCAAGGGTCCCCGGTGGTCCGTGTGGTCCAAGCGTCGGTGCCAAAGCGTCTTTCTCCTCGTCTTAGTTGCATCTTGTCCTCGCGTTTGACATGCGGCCAGCTTTTGTGGTAATCCTCCACAGGAGTCTCAGGTACACCAAACAAAGCGTCTGATAACGAACCAGGCGGTGATAAATAAGCCATTAGAAGAACAAAACCTCCGGGAGCTCCATTCAGCTCCTCCAAAAAGGGACACGTTGCCACGCATCGAGGACGTGAGAGGATTTAGGAGCAAATCACAACTCCTTTGTGCGTGGAGATGTTTTTTGGCGAGGGGGTGCGGTAGGGTGGCATCTCTCAGAGCCGACTGGCGGAATCATGGGTGGTAAATCTGTAGCGCTAGAAATGCCGAGGTTTGGAAAAAGGAGGGTCCCCCGCGGAGGCGCAGATTAACTCTATTTGTCTTTCACATGTTCGAGTCCCCGTGAAGTCGCTGCGTCTTTATTTTTTGTGTCGCGCCGCAATCTGCGAGCGCAGACGACGCCGCCTGCGGACACCCGAGTCACTCTCTTATTGTCTGTTTTGGCTTCAGCTGTCCGGCAAATCAGAAAAAACACGGGACGTCATATCCAAGGATAATCTTTATTTGCTGGCCGTGTTTAATGCCGCGTCTCGGGTGTATCCGAGCTTTCCGCTTGGAAGAATAGCAGTGCCGGGTTACAGAGAGAGAGCGGGATTAGAAGTGCAGCGGTCCCTAATCCTTGGGTGACCGGTGCTGAGGCCCAAATGAGTGCTTGCGGAATAGTTTGCAAAACTAGCGGGCCGTTTCTTTGTCTTTCCGTCGCAGCGAAGCGCGTTAAGCTGATCTGGAGACGAGGCGGGGCGACATGAGAAGCTACTTTTATCAGTTCACAGTTTCAGAGGATATTGCAAATCAATTTATTAGATTATGAGGCCTGCTTTGAGCTCTGCTTTTTTTTTTCCCTTCTCCTCGTCTCCGTCCTCCGGCTTCAAACGTTGTTTTAAAGGAAACTCTATTTCCAGATTATGGAGCACTTTATCACACAACTGGGAAGCATAAATTCAGGCCAAGACATCCTAAATCCTATTTTCTTTCTATTTCCCTTTGCGGTCGTGTATCTTTGTGTTCTCAAGGACGGCGACGTCCAAAAACATGGTGTCCACGCTCACCTTTGCGGTAATAATGAAGCAAACATTGTGACTAAAATACCTTCTTATTTTGCTGCTTCGGGAGGAGGAAATCAATGGAAAAATAAAAGCGGATATTTCCCAGCTCTGGTCCGACATGAAGCAAAACGTGCAAGACTGCAATTAATCTTCCAGCAAGTGATCCAATTATCCAATTGAAGCTATAATTTATGGACACACGGCTAAGAAAAAAAACTTCTTCCTTAAGACCAATGAGATGACTCCTTAAATGTTATTATCCCGGTTGGGAAGATTGTTTCTTCCCAGGGATTTTCCTCACTGTGCCTCTGAAACGGTCTCGTGCATCCCTGCTACCGCAAAGATAATTTTATGCTCTTAATTCCACGCCTCTCGTGGTGGGCTGAATTAGACTAAGACCCTAAAGGGCGGCTGTCCTTTTCGCTTTCGGATCGTTTTCGCTTTCGGATTGACGCTGCATGCGCTATAGTTCTTTGCCAGTGACCGAAATCGGCAGAAATGAGCGCTTCAGAGACAACAATGGAACATTTATGTCAATTTGGCAAACCGAACACATTCTATACTGTATAGGAAGGCACGGAGGGGATTGATTGACAGTGGTGCCTTGGCCAATCAGGAGGCAGAACACGCCGTCAAATAAAGCACTAAAAAAATTCTGCAACACAAAGAATCCGCAATTTATCAGTGTAACACTGTAGGATATCTTTATCTAGGATAAATGTTCAACAACCAAAATTCGAAAAACCATTATTTTTGGTTATTTATTTATGGTTTTATTTCATTTGAACATGCATCAGATTACAATTGAATGCATCCCATAATCAGTTCCCAGTTCCACATGTCCGAAAGGAGTAGGAAGAAGCAAAGCTTATTAAATCCTACCCCTCCATCTGGTACTTTTACAATCAGTAACTGTTACATTTGTTCACTTCCTGCTTTCCTAATATAATTTTTAATCGTTAAATTTAATTTAATTTAATTTAATTTAATTTAATTTAATTTAATTTAATTTAATTTAATTTAATTTAATTTAATTTAATTTAATTTAATTTTCACATACCAAAGTAGGAGGTGATATGAGCATTAAATCCTACCCTTCCATCTGGTACTTTTACAGTCAGTAACTGTTACATTTGTTCACTTCCTGCTTTCCTAATATAGTTTAAGTTTTTTTTAATTAAAAAATTAAAAAAATTTAAAAATTTAAAAATTTAAAAATTTAAAAATTTAAAAATTTAAAAATTTAAAAATTTAAAAATTTAAAAATTTAAAAATTTAAAAATTTAAAAATTTAAAAATTTTAAAAACATTTTTTTGTCACGTACCGAAATACAAGTTGATATGAGCATCCAATGCCATAATGGGTACCATAGTAAGTGTCAATATAGTGATATATATAGCACATCATGACTGGTTCAAGACTCTTCATCCTTGTATTTAGCAAACATCAACTGCTTGTATTGTTTCTTGAATTGGCTCATCGTTTTTAGCTAATTGGTTGTTTTTAGCCTTATGCATTATTTTCGCTGTTTGGAAAAATTAACTATATCAGCAAAGAATCCGCAAAAAGTAAACATCTAGGATAAATTTGAAAAAAAGAACGACACAAGAACCTGAGGTCAAATCATGAGATCACATTAGGGATGAATATCGAAAGAAAATGGTATTTCGATTGTTCAGTTATCACGGACTACATGACGACTACGCACATCACTGGCGGCAATCTCGTCGTCACTTTCTGGACGATTTGCTTTTTTTTTTTTAGTAATATGAACAACCATATATAAAAAAAAAAATCAGATTTAAACCAAAAACGCAACTCAGACGTCATACCCTGCAGTGTGAACGTAGCCTATTATAAAGAAAACCTGTCAGTTTGTACGCATCTTGTCGCTATTACTCTGTCAATGATTGTTACATGAACTCCTGTAATCACTCAGAAAAGAAGAAAATAGGAAAAAAAGTGTGAAAAAAAAAAACACAAAAAGGATGCAAAAGTGATGAAAAGGACATTATTAGCTTGGTCGCGCAGGGAGCCCATTTGTGCCCATTTGCATCTGGGCTGGAACCTGCAGCTGAGAGCATCTCAGCGATGCATAATGACCGGTTGTCACAACAACACGGGAGGTGGCCCCGCCGGCAAAATGACAGCCCTGTCACTCCTCCGCAGAGACGGAGTGCTGGCAACCTGTAATTCCACTCCCGGCGCGGCCTCCTTCCTGCCTGCTTGCCTGGTTAAATGGCACCTTTTGAAGGAAGTAAATCTACAAACTTGTGTTTAATAACATTGGCGCAGGCGAATGTATGATGGGCCGAGAGGTGTATTTGTGGAAGGGGGGGGGGCGTATCTCAGGGTTAAGAGGGATTTGTCATTTGTTTGTGCAATGCGGGGCCTAATCTGTTCATTGAAACGTCCCATCTTTCCAGCTAAAGTCAATGAAAAACAATCATTGTGGATGTGAGGTGGGTTGTTGCTGTTGCCGTTGCCGCAAAGCCACTCGGGCTGTTTGAGTGTTAACTGAGAGGATCGCGACGTACTGTAATTATGTGCTGTTTCTCTGGCTTGAATTAGCACTCCGACGGTTCCCTTTCTGTGACGTCGGTTTTAGAACTCACACTGTTCACACAACACAGGAATTGTATCAAACATTTTAATGCAAAACACAAAATTTTGTCTTGTCTCCATTTTTGTACTTTGCGCTACATTGACTACATTGACTGTATCGTTCTGACAAAAAATGTAGTGCCCACACAATTCAGAATCAGAATCAGAATCAGAATCAGAATCAGAATCAGAATCAGAATCAGAATCAGAATCAGAATCAGAATCGTATTGCCAGGTATGAACAAATGCATACTAGGAATTTGTTTGGTGAACTAGGTGCAGACACATCTATGAAAAAAATGAAAAAATAATAATCATCATCACCATCATCATTCATTCATTCATTCATTCTGTTAATGCAAAACACCAAATTTTGCATTGTCTCCATTTTTGTACATTTGCGCTTCAACTACATTGACTGTATCATTCTGATAAAAATTTCGTGCCCACACAATTCAGAATCAGAATCAGAATCAGAATCAGAATCAGAATCAGAATCAGAAATTCTTTATTGCCAGGTATGATCAAACACATACTAGGAATTTGTTTTGGTGAAGTAGGTGCAGACACATCTATTAAAAAAAAAAAGAAAAATAATAATAATAATCATCATCACCATCATCATTCATTCATTCATTCATTCTGTTAATGCAAAACACCAAATTTTGCCTTGTCTCCATTTTTGTACGTTTGCGCTTCAACTACATTGACTGCATCATTCTGACAAAAATTTAGTGCCCACACAATTCAGAATCAGAATCAGAATCAGAATCAGAATCAGAATCAGAATCAGAATCAGAATCAGAATCAGAATCAGAATCAGAAATTCTTTATTGCCAGGTATGATCAAACACTAGGAATTTGTTTGGTGAAGTAGGTGCAGACACATCTATTTAAAAAAAATAAAAAAAAAATAATAATCATCATCACCATCATCATTCATTCATTCATTCTGTTAACGCAAAACACCAAATTTTGCCTTGTCTCCATTTTTGTACGTTTGCGCTTCAACTACATTGACTGTATTATTCTGACAAAAATTTAGTGCCCACACAATTCAGAATCAGAATCAGAATCAGAATCAGAAATTCTTTATTGCCAGGTATGATCAAACACATACTAGGAATTTGTTTTGGTGAAGTAGGTGCAGACACATCTATTAAAAAAAAAATAAATAAATAATAATAATCATCATCACCATCATCATTCATTCATTCATTCATTCTGTTAACGCAAAACACCAAATTTTGCCTTGTCTCCATTTTTGTACGTTTGCGCTTCAACTACATTGACTGTATTATTCTGACAAAAATTTAGTGCCCACACAATTCAGAATCAGAATCAGAATCAGAATCAGAATCAGAATCAGAATCAGAATCAGAATCAGAATCAGAATCAGAATCAGAAATTCTTTATTGCCAGGTATGATCAAACACATACTAGGAATTTGTTTTGGTGAAGTAGGTGCAGACACATCTATTAAAAAAAAAATAAAATGAAAAATAATAATAATAATCATCATCACCATCATCATTCATTTTCTACCGCTTTTCCTCACGAGGGTCGCGGGGGGTGCTGGAGCCTATCCCAGCTGTCTTCAGGCGAGAGGTGGGGTACACCCTGGACTGGTGGCCAGCCAATCACAGGGCACATATAGACAAACAACCATTCACACTCACATTCATACCTATGGACAATTTGGAGTCGCTAATTAACCTAGCATGTTTTTGGAATGTGGGAGGAAACCGGAGTACCCGGAGAAAACCCACACATGCACGGGGAGAACATGCAAACTCCACACAGAGATGGCCGAGGGTGGAATTGAACCCTGGTCTTCTAGCTGTGTCAAACAACCATTCACACTCACATTCATACCTATGGACAATTTGGAGTCGCTAATTAACCTAGCATGTTTTTGGAATGTGGGAGGAAACCGGAGAAAACGGAAAACGAACATGCTGAGGGTGGAATTGAACCCTGGTCTCCTAGCTGTGAGGTCTGCGCGCTAACCACTAGACTACCGTGCTGCCCAATAATAATAATAATAATAATAATAATAATAATAATAATAATAATAATAATAATAATAATAATAATAATAATAATAATAATAATAATAATAATAATAATAATAATAATAATAATAATAATCTAGTAAAAATTCACCTTACACATGAGCCAAAAAAAATTCATAATTAATTATTTACGGGCTGCACAGTGGTCGAGTGGTTAGCGAGCAGACCTCACAGCTAGGAGACCAGTGTTCAATTCCACCCTCGGACCATCAAGGGGAAAAAATACACTATAGTTGTCTATTTGTGTAGAGTGGAACCATCAAACAAAGTGGGACAAGTTGTGGCTTGCATTAAATATGCAAAAACTGTTTTTTTTAAACTGTATATTATTTTTAAAAAATTGAATAATGACCATTTTTCCAAAATTGACATCCCTCTATATAAAATTTGATGTAATTATAACTATTATTTGATTTTTTTAAAGTGTTTTTAAAAAAATGTAAATTAAAAATTAAATGTTTCCTGCGAGCCGCATGGTGGGCGAGTGGTTAGCGCGCAGACCTCACAACTAGGAGACCAGGGTTCAATTCCACCCTCGGGTATCTCTGTGTGGAGTTTGCATGTTTTCCCCATGGGTTTACTCCGGGTACTCCGGTTTCCTCCCACATTCCAAAAACATGCTAGGTTAATTAGCGACTCCAAATTGTCCATAGGTATGAATGTGAGTGTGAATGGTTGTTTGTCTATATGTGCCCTGTGATTGGCTGGCTTGGATTGGCTTTAACATGCTCACAGATACCGTAGCGAACCGGCTACTGGTTATATTGTAGTAAAAAAGCATTGTCATTTCTGAGTGTCTCTGAACGCGACATGGTTTCCGACATTTTTATTGATCGACCACTTACTCGTCATTCCCGATATTTTGTTCTCGAGTGAGTCCTGTGTTTACGTACTAAAATTATCTTAACGACAGCACCAAATGCGCAAATCGAGGACCCTCCATATGTAAGATTTACGTACAGACATCACACAGCAAAGGAAAAACGCCGTGAAACTCACAAGTCAACAAAAGACGCGGAGACAAAAGTCGAAAGAAGCGGCGAAGGAAATTAGCGGGAAAGCATTACAATTTGTCACTGTTGCATAAATCTTGCTGACGTCCTCCGTCACGTTAATGGCACCACGGCTGTCTGGTGCAAGGCTGTGCAAACTTGCGCAGTTGCAGAAAAACTATATGTTCCAACATCACCTTATTTGCATAATTTACCAAAAGCCAATGAGGCAGCTCAAGGAGTGCGGCTGATAGTAATAAGTGTTTGGGAAAGACAGAAAGATCACTAATGGTTCGCCTATGGGGATTTCTTCACGCCATGGGGGAGGAAAATGAGAAATATTTTTCAAACAGCGGGGGTAAAGGTTTTAAAACTGGGAACACATGGGGAGATAAAGATGTTCCTGCCACGGGGGTGCAACGGGGGAAACGGAAAGGCGACGACGACAAAAAGAATGCCCCTGTAATTTCGGCATTAAGAGGTAATAATCATGTTTCAGCGGTGATATTAACGTGGTCACCCGCGAAGCCGCGATAAAATAAATAAATAAATAAATGAAAAAGGGGGTAGGGAGTGATGACAAGGGGGGGGGGACATCAGGTAGAGAGGTAATGAGGTGGCGGCTGGGTGTGTGCAGATGGAGGGGGATGCTCATTGTCGGCTCCCTGCGAGAGTAAACAAAGCAATGTGGAGATGTGAGTAGAGTTCTTGGATCATGTCCGTGGAAGAGATCTTTGGCCCCCCCGCTGGGAAGAATCGTCATTAAAGGTCCTAAAGGAGATGCAATGTACCATCCTTACAATGAATTCTATTCATGTATAAGTCCTAAGAACTGAAAGGAACTGTCAGCAAAATATAGTTTGCTATTGCATTTATGACATGATTTTATTAATATTAGTTACAAATATGCAATTATTGAATTTTGATATGTCTGGGTACTAAAAGTGTTCCAATATATATAGAAACAACACATACAAAATATTTTTCCAATGCATTATTATTATTATTTAGGGGTGCCACCATACATCTGTTCAATGGTCGCCATGAATTGTTATTTAAATATGTTACTATTGTATAATAAAACAATAAAATACAAATAAAATAAAAAAAACTTTATATGTATGTCAAATATCCATCGGTACTACATAAAATTCAGGGTAATGTGAACATGTCCCATTGACTGCCATTCATTTTTTCAATGGGAAAAATGAATGGAGAATCTTGAAATTAGAATTCTGAGAAATACCCAATCTGCCCAAAGGAAAAAAAAAATTACTTTAATAACCCTAGAAAAATGATGTTGTATAGAAGTTCATTGTACTCAACATTTCCAGGTCAACTTTTTAGAAATTGCACATTTTCCGAAATTTTACAAAAGTTTATGTGTGACGTGGCACCCCTAAATCTCAATGGATTTCCTCAAAACTTTTTTTTATGTTCATTAGAAAAAAAATTAAATGCCAGCCAAATTAAGAAATTAAAATTTATAATAAAATTTTAAATAAATTAAATTTTAAATAATTATGAAATTAAAATTTCTCCAAAACAAGTCCTCCACATGCTTATCAACTGATTCAAATAGCATTTAGTGTCCAGGCATGTGAGTCTGCCCCTCATCATCTCTGTCCCTTACATAACATTTTAGTCTCCGGGAGTTCCAGTAAGGAAGTCCAGACTTCCCAGTCCCAAACTACTCTTTCCAAGACCACTGAGATAACATAAATTAATTCCCAGGCCAGCTTTGACACATAGGGCTCTAATTTAGTGGTCCGGCGCACCATGGTGCGCAGCCAATTTGGTAATTTGGTAGACTGGACTTCGCCGAGATGGGCGTGGAGCCCACCTTTAGGAAAAAAGAAGGAAAAAAAATTACTTTAATAACCCTAGAAAAATGATGTTGTATAGAAGTTCATTGTACTCAACATTTCCAGGTCAACTTTTTAGAAATTGCACATTTTCCGAAATTTTACAAAGGTTTATGTGTGATGTGGCACCCCTAAATCTCAATGGATTTCCTCAAAACTTTGCAGAAGATTTTTATGTTCATTAGAAAAAAATGAAATGCCAGCCAAATTGATATTATGAAATTAAAAATTTCTCCAAAACAAGTCCTCCACATGCTTATCAACTGATTCAAATAGCATTTAGTGTCCAGGCATGTGAGTCTGCCCCTCATCATCTCTGTCCCTTACATAACATTTTAGTCTCCGGGAGTTCCAGTAAGGAATTCCAGACTTCCCAGTCTCCAGTCATCTTTTCCAAGACCACTGAGACAACAGAAATTTAATTTTAGGGCTCTAATTTAGTGGTCCGGCGCACCACGGTGCGCAACCAATTTAGTAATTTGGTAGACTGGACTTCACCAAGATGGGCGTGGAGAGCACCTTTGCGGGTTGGCGCAGTGACAATTCCGTGACAAAACATCTCCCAAAAGTGCGGAGAAAGCTTTGATACTGGTGTATTCAAGGCGCAGCCGAAGCGCAGCCTCCGTAATAGTAAATTGGCTTTTTAAAACCACTTTTTAATGTAAGCGTCTGAACCAGAATGTTTTTTTTTTGTGTGTGTTTATTGTCCCATCCCATCTGAGACGTCATGCAAAAACTCAACTTGACGGCAGCCAACCGGGGGCCGACACTGGGTCTACGAAATTAGAGCCCATAATCTAGACCTGCCTTGAACAAGCTTAGGATGAGTCCAGCTACTTTAGTAGGAAACCATTTTTTGACTGCTTTATTGGCAATCTTGTTCTTTCGGGCAAAACCAAAAGTCATGACATCTTTTCCTAACCTTTGCCTTCTGGCTCAGTTCTTCTCTTGACCACGATGGTCGGCTACAGAGACCATTTCAGGATCAGTTCTGGTATTGTCTCCATTTGCAACGACTTTGTTAAAGTGTCTTTATTGTACCTCATTTTGCATTGACGTCAGCCACCCTGACACAAATTAGAGCTAGGCATGGCCTGAGGGAATGGTGTTGATTGCAGAGGGAAAATATTCCATTCCTAGACAACAAAAAAAATCAACACGGGTTGTGATTATAGTGACATGTGGGTGTGTTCGGAATGGAATATTTTCCCTCTGCAATCAACACCATTCCCTCAGGCCATTTCCGTGTGGTGTTCGCATGTACTCCGGTTTCCTCCCACATTACAAAAACATGCTAGGTTAATTAGCGACTCCAAATTGTCCATAGGTATGAATGTGAGTGTGAATGGTTGTTTGACTATATGTGCCCTGTGATTGGCTGGCCACCAGTCCAGGGTGTACCCTGCCTCTCTCGCCCAAAGACACCTGGGATAGGCTCCAGCAGGAGAATAATCGGTAGAAAATGAATGGTGTGAAATAGGCGGGCCTGCACGCCAGTGTACAAAGAAAAAATTTACATTTTCCAAATCTTCGTTCCGCTAACCGTGAACTAACCGTGAATCTAAGCGTAATGTAAACGGAAAAAAAAGTATATATAGGTGTAAATTTTGTGTACAAAGTGTGTAACTTATGCCTAAACTGAAAGCAAACAGCTGTACTATTTAAGTAATACGCATTATTACCATTACTACAGTATTATACGACACAATGTGGAGCACAATTTGCACATGACAGTTTTACAAATACATGTGTACATATGGAGCCCTAAAATACTAGAAAAAAAAATATAAAAAATATTCTCCCCGTGAGCCTTCCATGTCCGATAAGTCTTTCTTTTGCCGTGTGTTTTACAAACGTTTAGCTCTGTGCAAACAAATGTTTGAGCTCCAAACTCCAGTTCAAACTCTCAGACTAACGAGCGCCTCGGCGAGGCTGCTGTGAATGTCAGTGGGCGTCTGCCTTCAACTTCCCACGAAGGAGCCGATAAGCGGGGCGCTGGCTGAGACGAACGGGGCCGGGGCCACGCATTGCGATAATGACATTTGGGGAGGGATAGCGTTGAAAGCTGTTAAGCTCTTTCATTGCAGCGAGAAGATTAGCGACGAGATGGGGCTGAATGACAGTGAAGGTAGCGTCCCTCGCCTCGGCTCCGGGATTTGGCATGCAGAGGTCTGCTAAAAGCCAAGTTCACATTCCACCGAGGACCAGTTGTCCTTCACGCATAAATAAGGACGCTTGCGACTAATTTAGCGCTTTACCTTTTGTTCAATCGTACACAGAGCATTGTTTGCATTTCTTATAGTGCTGTCCAGTCACTGAGTCAAATTTTAAAATCAGATTAATCACAGGGTTGCTGTGGATTAATTGTGATTATTTGTGATTAAATTTGATTCATTTTTAATCTACACCAATCGATTTTCACCGAGATGTTTCAGTCATTCTGTGCTGCGGATTGATTAATCGTGTCAATTTTTAATCAGATTAATAATGATGATGGATTAATGCATCAATTTCGACAGCCCTAACTGCTTAACATTGTGACCGTAGAGATTGTTGCCGTCATCAAACCGTCATTGGCTTTGGAAGTCTATCAAAAATTCATCGGAATTCTTTTTATCCGGAAATGCAGAGTGACCAAACGTCCTGTTCTCAGAGGACATGTTATGTTGTCACCGAACCATTAATTACAGGGTTGCTGTGGATTAATTGTGATTATTTGTGATTAAATTTGATTCATTTTTAATCTACACCAATCGATTTTCACCGAGATGTTTCAGTCATTCTGTGCTGTTTGATTAATCGTGTGCATTTTTAATCAGATTAATAATGATGATGGATTAATGCATCAATTTCGACAGCCCTAACTGCTTTGTGACCATATTTGCTTTGTGATCAACATTGTGACCATAGACCATTGTGACCATAGAAATTTTAAAATTTTTAAATTTTTAAATTTTTAAATTTTTAAATTTTTAAATTTTTAAATTTTTAAATTTTTAAATTTTTAAATTTTTAAATTTTTAAATTTTTAAATTTTTAAATTTTTAAATTTTTTTAAAGTTAAACTATATTAGGAAAGCAGGAAGTGAACAAATGTAACAGTTACTGATTGTAAAAGTACCAGATGGAGGGGTAGGATTTAATAAACTTTGCTTCTTCCTACTCCTTTTGGACATGTGGAACTGGGAACTGATTATGGGATGCACTCAATTGTAATCTCATGCATGTTCAAATGAAATAAAACCATTAGCATTAGCATTAGCATTACCATGATTGCAAACTGAGGCTGGCTGCATGGTTTCCTCATGGAGGAGGATGGTTGGACGTTCCAGTGTGTGGGTTTCCGACCTCAAACATCCCAAAAAGATTCACGTTAGATTAATTTAAGAGTCTAAAACATCAATAGGTAGACTAGGAGTGTGAACTAGCAACCAGTTCTGGGTATGCCCCCTTCTCTTCAGCTTGTCCAAGACCTGAATAAGGACGCACTCGGCGTTCACATACCTGAAAGTCTTCTTTGCACGCCGTCAGGGGGCGGGCATTCATCAACGCTTATGTCCACTTCCTGTTGTCCCTCCGCCCACACTGCTCATTTTTATTCATTATGTCCTCTGACAGCACAGGAAATGATAGAAAGCGCTTTGTCATTTTTTTTTTTCTCCACGTCTGACAGTGTGCAAGAACAAGAGGATGTCTGCTGGAGATGACACCGGCTAAAACCACCAGAGTATTCATTCGGTGTCAGAAAGTGGCTGGCGTTAGGTGAGCGAGGGAGGGGTGGGAACACAGCGCCTTGACCTCCGGCGCATGCCTCTGGTCCCCCCGGTGGCGTGGCTCCGGAATGAAGCTGAAGGATAGAGGGTGCCAAAGTGACAGGGAAGTCATCTCCAGAGAGGGGATTGGTCTCAAAACGGGCGACTTCAGGCCTGTCAGCTTTCTCCTATAACCCCCCCCACACACACCAACCCCCCCGACGTCATCAGTTCTGCCTAAAAAGAACAAACACTCCAACGGCAGTACTGTGAATCATGTAGACTTTTGAGTATGGTTGCAACCTAATTTCTAAATAATGGAAAAATAATATCAGTAACTACCAGTATTTACTGATAGTTATGATCAGTGAGGGGGGTGAGGGGCAGCGTTTGATAAATGTCAGATCCCGGCGTCTAGAAACATTTCAGGCAGCTGTCTGACACAGAAACTTGATTTTTGTATTCGGTAAATTGAGATTGTGAATTATAGTCAAGAAAATATGGTAATGGTTTTATTTCATTTGAACATGCATCAGATTACAATTGAATGCATCCCATAATCAGTTCCCAGTTCCACATGTCCAAAAGGAGTAGGAAGAAGCAAAGCTTATTAAATCCTACCCCTCCATCTGGTACTTTTACAATCAGTAACTGTTACATTTGTTCACTTCCTGCTTTCCAAATGCAGTTTAAGTTTTTTTAAATAAAAAATAAAAAATAAAAAATAAAAAATAAAAAATAAAAAATAAAAAATAAAAAATAAAAAATAAAAAATAAAAAATAAAAAATAAAAAATAAAAAATAAAAAATGAACAAATAAAACATAAAAACATAAAAACATAAAAAAATAAAAAAATAAAAAAATAAAAAAATAAAAAAATTAAAAAAATAAAAAATTACAAAATTACAAAATTACAAAATTTCAAAATTACAAAATTACAAAAAATTAAATGTCTAAATGTCTAAATGTCTAAATGTCTTTTTAATTTTTAAATTTCAAAATTTCACAATTTCAAATTTTCAAAATTTCAAAATTTCAAAATTTCAAAATTTCTAAATTTCTAAATTTCTAAATTTCTAAATTTCTAAATTTCTAAATTTCTAAATTTTATTTTTTGTCACTTACCAAAGTACAAGGTGATATGAGCATCCAATGCCATAATGGGTACCATACTAAGTGTCAATATAGTGATATATATATAGCACATCATGACTGGTTCAAGACTCTTCATCCTTGTATTTAGCAAACATCAACTGCTTGTATTGTTTCTTGAATTGGCTCATCGTTGTGCATTGTTTGATTTCCTTACTCAATCCATTCCATAGTTTGATTCCATATACTGAAATACTATGGCTTTTTAACGTAGTCCTTGCTTTTGTTCTTCCCTGAGATCATATTTCTAGTATTGGATTTAGTCGTTTATTACATGCAAAATGGTATGAAAGTATTTTGGTATAAATTTTTGATGAAAACCAAATCATACAAAAACTGGGTGCACAAAAAACGAGATTTTCCTACTTTTTTGCTTATTCAGGGTTGGGTTGGGCGACTTCTTTCTCCCTGGCTACTTCCGATGGATCTCGAGGAGTTCCTTGGCTAGTCTCTCCAACATGGAATGGGTCTTCCCGTAGGCCTGAACAGAGTCTAGCAACCCAAGTTTTTGCATCCCAGTGAATCACAATCACACGTCTACATAAGAAAACTGGGATTCACATTCCGTGTAATTGATGATTTATGACCGCGTCCCCAACCGAGGAGCGATATGTTGTCACTGGGATTATTAACGGAAAAAAAATCAGCCGCATGATATCTTCGCGACGACCTCCCGGACCGCAGCGGCTCGTATAGGTGTTTGTGTTCGCTCTTTGGAGAACACATCTGACCTCGCCGATGTTTAGTCACGGACCTCGTCTGAATTCCCAGGTGTGGGCTCACGCTGGGGTCGAGATCCAAATGGCGCCGGGACTCTGTGGTGTCCTCGACCGAGTTGGAGCAGAACGGGAGGGAGCGCGGCCGGGGGAATGCGCGTGTTTTGTTGTGTTTTTGTGAGAAAATCTTACGCGGTCGCAAGTATCAAAATTACAAGCACATATTTGTCAACCGGACTCTTTCTTTTTGTTCCCAAACGCAGCCACCCTCCCCCCGGCGTAATTTGCGGTCCTCGACGGGCTTTTTGTCTTTCTTGATGTTTATCCGCGCACGCGCCGCCGCCGCCGCAAACAGATTCTGTGAGCGGCGACAGCCGTGAGAAGCGTCGACGAGCACAGCAGGTACTCCTGAGCGGCGCTGTAACAAATACCTCTTAAAGACTCTTATTTAAATGCCCCATCTGCTTTGACAGGTGCTGTTTGAAATCTAACCCCACGGGGGACAGCCTTGTAACTTTTTACGCGCCTCTTTGTAACCGCGCGAGCAGAAACGACGGGAGGCAGCCTCTCTTGTCACTTTGAAAAAGAATATTGTCGGAATAAAAAAAAAAAAAGGGGGTGGGGGTGGAGGGCGTACTGATGCTTTAGAAAACTTTGACTCTGAGATTCTTCGTTGCATTGTCCTCACATCCGCACACGCTAGTGTGCATAAAAAAACACAATTATTGATTTTTAATATGGCTGGGTACTAAAAGTGTTCCAATATATGTACAAAAAAACACATACAAAATATTTTTCCAATACATGATTATTAGGGTGGGAAATTTGAATTTCATAATATCAATTTGGCTGGCATTTCATTTTTTTCTAATGAACATAAAAATGTCTTCTGCAAAGTTTTGAGGAAATCCATGGAGATTTAGGGGTGCCACATCACACATAAACTTTTGTAAAATTTCGGAAAATGTGCAAAAGAATTCAAATTTCAAGATTCTCCATTCATTTTTCCTATTGACAAAATGAATGGCAGTAAATGGGACATGTTCACGCGGCCTTAAGTTTAAAACACTTTGTTTTTTATTTAAATAATAATAATAATAATAATAATAATAATTATTATTATTATTATTGTTATTATTATTATTTAATAATAATAATAATAATAATTATTATTATTTTTTTTTACAAGGATAAAGTCAAAATATTTCAGTAAAAAGTCAAAATAAGTCAAAATATTTCAAGAAAAAAAAATGTAACCTAAAAAGAAAAACTTACGGTGATAGTGTTGTAGTATTATGTAATCTCACTTTAAAAAGAAGACTTTAAAAAAAATTAAAAAATGTAAAAAATCTGCTGTAATTTTACAAGAATAAAGTCAAAATATTTAGAGAAAAAAAATTTAACCTAAAGAGAAAAACTTACGATGATAGCGTTGTAGTATTATGTAATCTAATTTAAAAAGACTTTAAAAAAACATAAAAAATGTAAAAAATCTGCAGTAATGTTACAAGAATAAAGTCAAAATATTTCAAGAAAAACAATGTAACCTAAAGAGAAAAACTTTTTAGAAATTGCACATTTTCCGAAATTTTACAAAAGTTTATGTGCAAAAATGTAAAAAAAAAAATCTGCAGTAATTTTACAAGGATAAAGTCAAAATATTTCGAGGAAAAAAAATGTAACCTAAAGAGAAAAACTTTTTAGAAATTGCGCATTTTCCGAAATTTTACAAAAGTTTATGTGCAAAAATGTAAAAAAAAAAAAATCTGCAGTAATTTTACAAGGATAAAGTCAAAATATTTCGAGGAAAAAAAATGTAACCTAAAGAGAAAAACTTACGGTGATAGCGTTGTAGTATTATGTAATCTCACTTTAAAAAGAAGACTTAAAAAAAAATTAAAAAATGAAATCTGCTGTAATTTTACAAGAATAAAGTCAAAATATTTCGAGAAAAAAAATGTAACCTAAAGAGAAAAACTTACGATGATAGCGTTGTAGTATTATGTAATCTCATTTAAAAAGACTTTAAAAAAAACATGTAAAAAAATCGGCAGTCATTTTACAAGAATAAAGTCAAAATATTTCGAGGAAAAAAAATGTAACCTAAAGAGAAAAACTTACGGTGATAGCGTTGTAGTATTATGTAATCTCATTTAAAAAGAAGACTTTAAAAATAATTAAAAAATGTAAAAAATCTGCAGTAATTTTACAAGAATAAAGTCAAAATATTTCGAGAAAAAAAATTTAACCTAAAGAGAAAAACTTACGATGATAGCGTTGTAGTATTATGTAATCTCATTTAAAAAGACTTTAAAAAAAACATAAAAAAATCAGCAGTAATTTTACAAGAATAAAGTCAAAATATTTAGAGAAAAACAATGTAACCTAAAGAGAAAAACTTTTTAGAAATTGCACATTTTTCACTCAACTTTTTGGCAATTAGACTAGAAATTGCACTTTTTCCGAAATTTTACAAAAGTTTGTGTGAAGTGGCACCCCTAAATCTCAATGGATTTCTTCAAAATTTTGCAGAAGACATTTTTATGTTCATTCGAAAAAAAAAAAATGCCATAAATTCAAATTTCCCATTCAAATTTGATGCACCCAAACACATGCTCATACGGAGATGATTTCTCTTTCTTTCTGTTTTGTCATTTCTCCTGATTTGATAAACCCTCCCGTTTGATTAGGACTAATAAAGCCGCCCTACCTGCTCTCCTCTCCCGTGACCATGAAGACGAATTACCCTTTTAATAAATAATGACATGCTGTGAGCAATGACAATTACCTGACTTATTTTCCATTTGGGGAGCAACGGGCTTTGCCGCGCTTGGGCTGGTGGCGGCGGAAGACACCTTACGCCGGTCACGGATGGCCGAGCGTAAACTGCAAGCCTTAATTACCTTGTTGTTTTTGTCCCTCAATCACGCCGGGCCCCCGACACTCAATCATACCGCTGTCAGGGCTCTGCTTCACGGACCCCCGAATGCCCCACTTGCTACACGCATTAAGAATATATTCATAAATAACATCTATTCCTTTGCCCCCTTTGTCCTTCCCTCCCTTTGTCTTTTATTCATTAAACGGCCTTGTTCTTGGTCCAAGGTTCGGAAAAATAAAACATATTTGATTGGCTGCCACCCGTCCTCAAACATAATTGCTATCAGTGTAATGATCACAGCGCTTTCATGTAGCGGGCTGTCTTCCACGTATGTGCCATTAACAGCGAGGTTTCCTTTTTGATGCCTGCGCTTGGGCATAGGCCAAAATACACACACACACTTAGTCGTACTTCTGGTATAATGTTCAAATAGTTAAAATTATGCATAAAAGCAACAATAAACTGCTACATAAAAATTTAATACAATTCTGTCAACCAGAAAAAAGAAATATGACTTTGTGTGGGGTCTTTTGTGACCTCTTGTGATGAGTCGTCACTGCTCTCTATGGGTTATTTTGGTTGGATGGTTGGCCGTTCCTGGGAAGGTTCATCACTTTTTGGCCACGTTTTAGCCATTTCTCAATAACGGCTCTCACTGTGGTTTGCTGGAGTCCCAAAGCTTCATAAATGGCATTGAATCACTTTTGCATTTACTCATTCATTCAATAATTTTCTACTGCGGGGGGTGCTGGAGCCTATTCCAGCTGTCTTTGGGCGAGAGGCGGGGTACACCCTGGACACATATGTGCCATTAACAGCGAGGTTTCCTTTTTGATGCCTGCGCTTGGGCATAGGCCAAAATACACACACACACAAACACACACACACAAACTTAGTCATAACAAAGAAATATTTCTAGTATAATGTTCAAACAGCTAAAATTATGCATAAAGGCAACAATAAACTGCTACATAAAAATGTAATACAATTCTTTTCAACAAGAAAGAAGAAATATGACCTTGTGTGGGGTCTTTTGTGACCTCTACGGATGAGTCGTCACTGCTCTCTATGGGTTATTTTGTTTGGATGGTTGGCCGTTCCTGGGAAGGTTCATCACTTTTTGGCCATTTCTCAATAATGGCTCTCACTGTGGTTTGCTGGAGTCCTAAATCTTTAGAAATGGCATCAAATCACTCTTGCATTTACTACTAACGTCATTTATTTGTGAGTACATTGTGTGTAGTCAGACATATAAGTTATTTACACCACATTATCATTTTCCTTTGTATTTAATACAGCAAAGAGTATATTTGAAATACATGAAGTGAAAAAAATTATTGTAATGTGAAACGGATCGGGAGCAGGGTCACTTCTTCCTACTCCTTTTTGGAACTGTGAATAGTACTATGTCATGTACACCGATGTATAAATGTTTCAAATAAATGAAACCATCACCATTACCATATTGTGTCTTGAGGATACTAGAAGAAGGCCAGTGAGGGACCATCAATAATTTATTGCGTCACTGTCAAGCCCATCATGTAAAAGACTGTTACCACGGAGAATTAAAATCAATTAAACCGCGGTGCTGACAGCCCCTGAGTCAGGTAGGTGCAATTTTTAATTATCTGTTTTTTTTTCTATCACAAGTTGAGAAATACACGGTGCTGCATCTACTTCAAAAAGTAAGGCGGTATTTTATCCTGTATAGTTGGAAAGGATTTTTATTTTCTTTTTCTCCATACTGAATAATGAAAGGATGCAAGGGCCTTTTTTATTTGGCAAATCAGTACAAGTAGAAAACTGTATCTCAGCTGTGGGTTATAGGTGGTTTTTAAGGTTTTTTTGTTAGTACAAACTTTGCTTTTTTAATTAAACTTTTGCTTAACTTAACTAAAATTAAAAAAATAAAAAACAATCAAAAAATAAAATAAAATAAAATAAAAAACTAAAAAAAATAAAAAACTTAAAATAAAAAATACATAAAAATAAAAATAAAAAATAAAAAATACATAAAAATAAATAAAAAATAAAAAATAAAAAATAAAAAATAAAAAATAAAAAATAAAAAATAAAAAATAAAAAAATAAAAATAAAAAAATAAAAAAATAAAAAAATAAATTAAAAAAAAATTTAAAAAAATTAAAAAATTAAAAATTAAAATTTAAAATAAGGTCATGCCACAACATCTCAGTAGGATTCAGGACTTTGAATTGGTCAGAATCCTTCAGAATCCATGCTTCCAAGTCTTCCTGGTCCCGAAGCAGCAAAACAACCCCAGGCCATCACACTACCACCACCATATTTTACTGTTGCTATGATGTTGTTTTTCTGAAATGCGTTTTAAGGGTTTTTTGTTAGTACAAACTTTGCTTTTTTGCTTAAACTTTTGCTTAACTTTGCTTAAATTTAAAAAATAAAAAAAGAATTAAAAAAATAAATTAAAATAAAAAATACATTAAAAAATAAATAAATAAATAAAAATAAATACATAAATAAATAAATAAATGAAAATAATAAAATAAAAAATTTAAAAAATAATAATAAAAAATAAAATAACAAAATAAAGTATAAAATAAAAAATGAAAAATTTAAAATAAAGTCATGCCACAACATCTCCGTAGGATTCAGGACTTTGAATTGGTCAGAATCCTTCAGAATCCATGCTTCCAAGTCTTCCTGGTCCCGAAGCAGCAAAACAACCCCAGGCCATCACACTACCACCACCATATTTTACTGTTGCTATGATGTTCTTTTTCTGAAATGCGCTTTAATGCGTTTTTTTGTTAGTAAAAACGTTGCTTCTTTTTTCCCACTCGTGTTGTTTAAAAAAATCTAAATATTTCAATTCATAATATTCTTATATTGTTACAACTTAAAAAAACACACTTTTTCTTTAATATGTCAAAGCGCTACAACTAAAATTACATTACTTTTCTTCAGAATGTTATGAGTTTATTCTTGTAAAATGTGGACCTTTTTCCTTTTTAGAATATGATTTTTTTCTTTTAATATTTTGATTTTGTAAAATTGCATCTTTTTTCACTTCAGCAGTTTTTTAAATTTCCAAATATTTTAAATTTAATGTGGCATTAATTATGACTTTATTTCCATAATATTTTGACTTTATTTTCATAACATTAGAACTGTATTTTAATTAGAAATATTATTTGTTGTCATGTAATTATATTATTATATTACTTTATATTGTTGTTTCACATGGTATTATGTTCTTAAAAATAAAGAATAACAACATTATTTTTGTGATGATACTATGACATTATTCTTTTAAATTCTTCTAAATTTATATTGGTTTTCTTCTTGTACAATTATTGCTAATTTAGTTTTTTAAGCTTGTGTGTTTTTAAGTACATGTATATGTTGTGCAACTCTGATTGTGCTATGTGAGTGTGAAGGCCCCTATGATAAGATTTTGGACTGACATTGCGCCAAACTATTAGCCTAAATCTAAAAGTCCACAAATAATAACAATAGAACAAACTTGCGTGTGATGCTAACCCGTTGCCTTGACTGTTAGCTGTGTGTGTGTGTGTTAGCTAACCGCCAACCGCTAACGTTATACGTAGGAAAAACAAAACACATGTTTGCTTGAATGATTTGTAGTGTTAGACACTAGTCTCTGGGTGTCAGTATAATGTTACCGGAATTGTTCAGCGCGACACACAAGCACCAGACTCAATCACTGTAATAACAGGGTTTTATTGAAGGTTGGAATTATCATTTATACATGAATACAATACTTGTTTATGTCTTATTTACTCCTATTATATCTAGTCTCTTTACTAAGAAGAGTGTAAAGGTGCATATAGGGGTGTTATTTCATGTTTAGAGGACTCTAATACTGTGAAAAAGCGCATTTAGAAGGTTTAGAAGGAATCATACCTGTCTGGAACCATTTGACCTTGATAAATTGTGTTCCTAATCTGTGCCTGCTATCTACAAAATGAAATTATGTATTTAATTTTGGTTCTATTTCATTCAGTCATCGGTTTGTGAATGTGCTTTTGATTACCGATCTTCTGGGAAAAACATGGCCAAAATTATTCTATTAGAGCAACAAAGCATCATTTTATTTGCACATACTTGACTATTTTTTTCTTTTTTTCTATTCACACAAAAGAAACAGGCTCCATTTCTGTAGGTGGGCTCCATTTCCCCTCAGATAAGACTCAGGTGTTCCTTCTCGCTGCCTAATAATAATAATAATAAAAATGTTTAGTCTGCGTCGGCCCCAGAGCACAATCCAGTCGGATGGTTGACAATAAAGCAGGAACCATCCCCGCGACCTTGTTGCTGATAACCGTCTCCACGGTAATGGCCCTTCATTGTTACACAAACACAATGGCGGCACGGCCGTGCCACCCTGCCGCTCGCAGGCCTCCTTCGGCTTTTGAAGTCCTCGCGGTGCCACCGGCCTGAATGATTGACCAGTGACGCAAATGGCTGCCAATGCGGGCGCACGGCGGTAATGGAATTTCTGCTTCAGTGCAGAGGCGTCGCTCTTATAGTACCTTCGTGCAGCCAGCGGGGGGCCCGACACCCGTGCGTTAATTCTAGACTAAGACTAATCTTCCATTGTATTTTTAAGCCAGTGATATATATTTAAGTGATATATTTTTTTTAAGAAAAACTGCATTTTAGCTTTGTCACAGTTATTAGTATCAACTACTACTTGGCTTCCACCCGCCCCCATTTGTGCTGTTGCTTAAATTTTCAAAATATTTCTCTTTTTGACTTATTCAAATAATATTATAACTTCATTCACAACCTAAACTTCCAAAAAGTTTTTTTCGTTTTGTTTGTTTCTCAATATATCAACTCTGCTACTAAAATTTATTTTTTTTCCTCATAATCTTATGAGATAATGTGTGTAAAATTGCTACTTTTTGCTCAACTTTTTTTCTTAGTATTTTGACTTTATGATCATAAAATTACAGCTGTTTTTTTTGGTCGTTTTCATTCAATGAAACCTTTTATTATTAAGGGAAAAAAAAATCCAAAGTTATTTGGCATTGTGTAAAAAAGTCAATAAATGGTTGGGCAACCTTGTTGGGCAACAACTGCAATCAACTTACAGCGCTGTGGAGGAACTTTTTCCTGCATGAAGCCTTTTAAGGTCATGAAATAAAAAAATAAAAATTAAAAATTAATAAATAAAAAATAATGAAAATAAAATTAAAAACAATAAAAAAACATTTTAAAAAATAAAAAAATAAATAAATAAATAAATAAATAAAAAAAATAAACTAAAAAAAAACAAACATTTTTTTAAAAATTTTAAAAAGTTTTTAAAAAAAATTTAAAAATAAAGAAAATAAAAAATAAAAAATAAAAAAAACATTAAAAAACATTAAAAAATAAAAAAAACATAATATAATAAATAAGTAAAAAAATAAAAGAAAATAAAAAATGTAAATAAAAAATAACAAAAAAAAAAAATAAAAATAAATAAATAAATAAATAAAAATAAATAAAAATAAATAAAAATAAATAAATAAAAATAAAAATAAAAATAAAAATAAAAATAAAAATAAAAATAAAAATAAAAATAAATAAATAAATAAATAAATAAATAAATAAATAAATAAATAAATAAATAAATAAATAAATAAATAAATTAATTAATTAATTAATTAATTAATTAATTAATTAATTTGAAAATTTTACAAATAAAATAATAAAAAATAAAAAAATAAAGTATGAAATTAAAAATTAAAAATAAAACTAAGGTCATGCCACAGCATGTAGGATTCACGACTTTGAATTGGTCAGAACCCTTCAGAATCCATGGTTCCATTCATCACAGCAAGTCTTCCTGGTCCCGAAGCAGCAAAACAACCCCAGACCACCACACTACCACCACCATATTTTACTGTTGCTATGATGTTCTTTTTCTGAAATGCGTTGTTACTTTTACGGCAGATGTAATGGGACATACACGTTCCAAAAAGTTCAACGTTTGTCTCATCAGACCAAAAGGTCTTTCGGATCATCAAGATGTTTTCGGGTAAAATTGAGAAGAGTCTTAATGTTCTTTTTGCTCATAAGTGGTTTTGGTCTTGGAACTCTGCCATGCCAGTGGAGTCATGAACACTAGCCTTAACTTTGAATGTTGTTGTGGGGTCTTTTGTGACCTCTTGGATGAGT
This sequence comes from Doryrhamphus excisus, assembly GCF_037039965.1. Lineage (NCBI taxonomy): Eukaryota > Metazoa > Chordata > Actinopteri > Syngnathiformes > Syngnathidae > Doryrhamphus > Doryrhamphus excisus. Next base: position 16,813,515 of record NC_136371.1, read on the forward strand.
CGTTGCTGTGCTGTTCGGATCATTTTGGTTGGCCGGCCACTCCTGGGAAAGTTCACGAAAGTTCCATGTTTCTTAATTTGTGGATAATTGCTCTCACTGTGGTTTGCTGGAGTCCCAAAGCTATAGAAATGACTTTGCACAAACACTATAATTTACAGAAAATTGCAACTTTATTGTTTGTTTTGTTTGTTTTTCATAATATTACGGCTTTAAAAATTACTACTTCATCGGGGGAGGTTCTTTAAAGTTTACCAAAGTACTTTGGCTGGTATTCGGTACACGCGCTCTGCTGTAAATACTTTGTCAGGACTTTTACAACTCCCAGGACACTCGGAGACAAAAAGACCCCGGTGTGACTGACAGTCGATGAACACGGAGTCGTGTCTATTTTGCAACCTCGGCGTGCCGGTGACGTGACAGCCCGGGGACCGTCGGGGGGGTCCAGATGACGTCTGTTGTTAAGTTGACGGCCTGCTTGCCAGTATCGGGCCATGTCACAGTTTATCCTCGCATTTACCGTCAATGCTCGCTGTCTTATCAAGCAAATGGCAACGTAAAAGAAATGAACAAATGAGATTTTCTTCGATTGGGAACAGAGTGTTTTGGCTGCAGTGAGTCACCGCACGTGGCCCACTTCCTTTTGATCTGTGGCACAGAAATGATACAAATTGCATTTGGCCCCCGCGAAACGCAATAAGCGCCGGGCGTGATGGAGAACATATTCATTTATTTGCAAGGAGCTTTAAGCACAGCGCTCCCGCCCTTATCTGATGGGAGCAATCAGCTTCCTTTTGGAGACAAAATGCGGAGACAGCCACAGAGGCGATGGCGATGCGTGATGGCCACGCCGACTCAAAGTGGTCTGATTTACAGACACGCCGATTCCATCAAGATGTGGATTACCTCAGGAAATGATGTTTATCTGAACTGTGATGATGGACAGACCTTCTTGTTTGGATCACATTGCATAGAAGTCTCAAGTTTAAAGGAAGTGAAACTAGCATTGGGATGACTCTCCCAAGATGGCTTCCGACAAGCAGGTCTTCCTCTTGAATGTCCTGAGACTAAAGTTTTGGACTTTTTGCCATATTTTATCATCTTCTATTTTGATCATGAAGTCTCACAATGTTTCATTTTGATTCAACAAAAATTTTCATTTTCGTCTCTAAATGTAGCCTTCACTGTTAGCTTATTCGCTAACTGTTAGCATGTTAGCTAATCCATGTCAAATTAGCGTTGAAGCCATTTTACGCACATCTAATTGTAAATGTAAACACGGCATGATGGAGAACTGACCTAGCGCTTTCAATGCTATCATGCTAACCGTTAGCATTTGGCTATTTTACACATTTCAAATTAGCATTTTCAGCCATTTTACGTATATTTCAATGTATATATACATGGCATGATGGAGATACACGGTGGAACTGCCCTTGCACTTTCAATGCTATCATGCTAACTGTTAGCATTTGGCTATTTTACACATTTCAAATTAGCATTTTCTGCCATTTTCCCGCATATCTCAATGTAAATATATATATATATGGCATGATGGAGACACACGGTGGAACTGCCCTTGCACTTTCAATGCTATCATGCTAACTGTTGGCATTTGGCTATTGTACACATTTCAAATTAGCATTTTCAGCCATTTTCCGTATATCTCAATGTAAATATATACATGGCATGATGTAGACACACGGTGGAACTGCCCTTGCACTTTCAATGCAATCATGCTAACTGTTAGCATTTAGCTATTTTACACATTTCAAATTAGCATTTTCAGCCATTTTACGTATATTTCAATGTAAATATATATATATATGGCATGATGGAGACACACGGTGGAACTGCCCTTGCACTTTCAATGCTATCATGCTAACTGTTAGCATTTGGCTATTGTACACATTTCAAATTAGCATTGTCAGCCATTTTCCGTATATCTCAATGTATACATACATGGCATGATGTAGACACACGGTGGAACTGCCCTTGCACTTTCAATGCAATCATGCTAACTGTTAGCATTTGGCTATTTTACACATTTCAAATTAGCATTTTCAGCCATTTTACGTATATTTCAATGTATATATACATGGCATGATGTAGACACACGGTGGAACTGCCCTTGCACTTTCAATGCAATCATGCTAACTGTTAGCATTTGGCTATTTTACACATTTCAAATTAGCATTTTCAGCCATTTTACGTATATTTCAATGTATATATACATGGCATGATGTAGACACACGGTGGAACTGCCCTTGCACTTTCAATGCTATCATGCTAACTGTTAGCATTTGGCTATTTTACACATTTCAAATTAGCATTTTCAGCCATTTTACGTATGTTTCAATGTATATATACATGGCATGATGGAGATACACGGTGGAACTGCCCTTGCACTTTCAATGCTATCATGCTAACTGTTAGCATTTGGCTATTTTACACATTTCAAATTAGCATTTTCAGCCATTTTACGTATATTTCAATGTATATATACATGGCATGATGGAGACACACGGTGGAACTGCCCTTGCGCTTTCAATGCTATCATGCTAACTGTTAGCATTTGGCTATTTTACACATTTCAAATTAGCATTTTCAGCCATTTTCCGTATATTTCAATGTATATATACATGGCATGATGGAGATACACGGTGGAACTGCCCTTGCACTTTCAATGCTATCATGCTAACTGTTAGCATTTGGCTATTTTACACATTTCAAATTAGCATTTTCAGCCATTTTACGTATATTTCAATGTATATATACATGGCATGATGGAGATACACGGTGGAACTGCCCTTGCACTTTCAATGCTATCATGCTAACTGCTAGCATTTGGCTATTTTACACATTTCAAATTAGCATTTTCGGCCATTTTCCGTATATCTCAATGTATACATACATGGCATGATGTAGACACACGGTGGAACTGCCCTTGCACTTTCAATGCTATCATGCTAACTGTTAGCATTTGGCTATTTTACACATTTCAAATTAGCATTTTCGGCCATTTTCTCGCATATCTCAATGTAAATATATATATATATATATGGCATGATGGAGACACACGGTGGAACTGCCCTTGCACTTTCAATGCTATCATGCTAACGGTTAGCATTTTAGCTATTATGCCCTGTCTCAATGCATATACATGTCATGAAATAGGAATATTAGAAAACCACCTTGGTACTTTTGGTATTTCTTACCGGGTGCTAGAATGCTAACTGTTAGCGTGTTATAAATACACAGATCAAATTAGCATTTTAAGCAATTTTACTCATGTCTAAATGTAAACACATAAATGACATGATGTAGGGACATTAAAACTGCCTTGGCACTTTCAGTGCTAGCATGCTAACTGTTAGCATGTTATTATTTATTTATTTTACACATTTCAAATTAACATTTGAAGCCGTTTTACTCACGTCTAAATGTAAACACATACATGACATGACACTGTAGAACTGCCTCGGCATATTTGGTGCTACCATGCTAACTGTTAGCATTCTAGCTATTTTACCCATGTCTAAATACACATACATACACATCATGGTACAGGGACATTATAAAAGTGCCTTGGCACTGTTGGTTAACTTGCTGGGTGCTAGCATGCTAACTGTTAGCATGTTAGCATTTATCTATTTTATGCATTTCAAATTCGCATTTTAAGCCGTTTTTTGTACATCTAAATGTAAACACATACATGACATGACACTGTAGAACTGCCTCAGCACATTTGGTGCTACCATGCTAACTGTTAGCATTCCAGCTATTTTACCCATGTCTAAATACACATACATACACATCATGATACAGGGACATTATAAAAGTGCCTTGGCACTGTTGGTTATCTTGCTGGGTGCTAGCATGCTAACTGTTAGCATGTTAGCATTTATCTATTTTATGCATTTCAAATTAACATTTTAAGCCGTTTTACTCACGTCTAAAGGTAAACACATACATGACATGACACTGTGGAACTGCCTCGGCACATTTGGTGCTATCATGCTAACTGTTAGCATTCTAGCTATTTTACCCATGTCTAAATACACATACATACACATCATGATACAGGGACATTATAAAAGTGCCTTGGCACTGTTGGTTATCTTGCTGGGTGCTAGCATGCTAACTGTTAGCATGTTAGCATTTTTGCTATTTTATTAACATCAAACTGCTAAAACTGCAATTTGTTGTTGACACAGCAAAATGTTCTTTATATATTTATTTTTAAATATTTTTTGTATTTTTGTATTTTTTAAATGTATAAAAAGAGTACTAAGTTTGTCCCAATTCCTTCTGTTTAATATATCTTCCCATTAACAATCACACTTTATTATATTGGACATATAAGTACATAAAGACTGCAGTGACTGCTCCGCAATTCCAGCCACGTTTAAAGAGCTGATTGATTTATTCCCTTTTCTTTTTTCTGCTTTGTTTGCAGTGCTTATTAATTAAGAACAAATCAATAGACGCGACTGACAAAAAACTCAAGCCGACCCAAAACACTTTCCCTTCGTGTTCGGGTCAATGAAAAAGCACTAGGTCAGACGAGGGACGCTGACCTGAAGTGGCGTTTGATTGTGGACACGGGGGAAGGGGCAGGAAGTGGGTCACGGATTTTAACATCTGTGACACACTGTTAATGAGGGTTTCTTTGATTTCTACCTTATATACAGGAAGTGTTTTTCCCCCTAATGTATCTGTAACATTACAGCTATTTTTTTATTTTTGCTGTTTTTTTTCCCAACTATTTAAACTTTTTTCTGATAAATGTTTTTCTTGTATTTATTCAAATAATATTTGAATTTTATTCTTGTTACAACATTTTACTGGGAAATACATTTTCCCGGAGACAGGAAATAACACCCCTATAGTCACATTTACACTCCTATTACCCAATATGATTGCTGGATGGATGGATGGATTTCAACTGTATGCCACAAAAAATATATTTTATATATATTTATATAATATCTTATGACGTTTATCCCCATAAAATTGCTACTTTTTTGTTTTTAAATTACAAATTTATTTTTAATTTTTTTTTTTTTTATTTTACTTTATTACAGCTATTTTGAATTTTTTTTCAGCTTTTTTCTGATAAATGTTTTTCTTGTATTTATTACTTTATTCAAATAATTTTTTTTATAACATTTTATTGTATTTTATTATAACATTTTACCCAACCAAATTGTTGTGTTTTTCACGTTTATAAAATTATTTAAATTTTATATGACTAAAATTATGTAATTGTTCCTCATAATATTATTAATTTATTATCGTAAAATTACAGCATTTTTTCTTAATTTTATTGTTTTTTTTTGTTAAATCACAGCCGAGTTTCCATGTTTGTGGTTTATATTATTATATTATTTATATTTTTAAAGAAGAACAGCAAAAAATGGTCTTTTGGTGCAGAATTAGTAGAGTCTAAACTCACTGGAGCATGGATGGATGGATGGATTTCAACTGTATGCCACTAAAAATTCATATTTATCTTCATAATATTTTATGAAGTTTATCCCCATAAAATTGCTACTTTTTTCTTTTTAAATTTTAAAAATTTTCCCCAACTATTTCTACTTTTTTCTGATAAATGTTTTTCTTGTAATTATTACTTTATTCAAATAATATTTGAATTTTATTCTTGTTATAACATTTTACCCAACCAAATTTCCCCAAAATGACAACTTCATTTGTTGTTGTGTTTTTCACGTTTATAAAATTATTTCAATTTTATATGACTAGAATGATGTAATTGTTCCTCATAATATTATTAATTTATTATCGTAAAATTACAGCATTTTTTCTTAATTTTATTGTTTTTTTTTGTTAAATCACAGCCGAGTTTCCATGTTTGTGGTTTATATTATTATATTATTTATATTTTTAAAGAAGAACAGCAAAAAATGGTCTTTTGGTGCAGAATTAGTAGAGTCTAAACTCACTGGAGCGCGGATGGATGGATGGATTTCAACTGTATGCCACTAAAAATTCATATTTATCTTCATAATATTTTATGAAGTTTATCCCCATAAAATTGCTACTTTTTTCTTTTTAAATTTTAAAAATTTTCCCCAACTATTTCTACTTTTTTCTGATAAATGTTTTTCTTGTAATTATTACTTTATTCAAATAATATTTGAATTTTGTTCTTGTTATAACATTTTACCCAACCAAATTTCCCCCAAAATGACAACTTTATTTGTTGTTGTGTTTTTCACGTTTATAAAATTATTTCGATTTTATATGACTAAAATTATGTAATTGTTCCTCATAATATTATTAATTTATTATCGTAAAATTATAGCATTTTTTCTTAATTTTATTGTTTTTTTTTGTTAAATCACTGCCGAGTTTTCATTTTTTGTGGTTTATATTATTATATTATTTATATTTTTAAAGAAGAACAGCAAAAAAATTAGTAGAGTCTAAACTCACTGTATGGCTGGATGAGTGGACATGATAAGAGAAAATAAGCCATTCAATACATAAATACATTCTTTATTATGGATTATTGCTGCTGCTGTGAGATAATTCAAACCTGCAATAAAAGCCTGTTGCTGAGGCCATCGATCTGATGCTTGTGTTCTACCTTATATATAAGTGTTTTTTCCCTGACAAGCTGGAAATGAATGTATTAGTGTGTGCCGCTCATCCAAGCTGACGCAGACGGCGACCCGACGCCGGTCGTCGTTCACACAACAGCAGATAACAGATGTCGATCCTTTACCCTTGTCCTGAGTTTATAATTATCTTATTGCATTTTTCCATTCCGGTGAGGTCTGAAGGGAATCCATTTGTGTGGGAAAAGCCTGTAATTAAGTGTACTGCTTTACCCTCTGCTTTGCTAATGGCTTTATTTTGACAGTGTTAATTGTCATAATTGTCAGAATGCTACCTCTGACACGCGGCGAGGAGCCGTCGCGCGCGGATGAAAGCGTTGTCATACATACTTCATCTCAGACGGCTAATGCGGGCTACGTCTTTTCCACCCTCTCGCCGAGTCTTATGGGAAGTCGCAGCGTCGCTTTTCTAATTGCTTCTAATGAAACAGCAGCCAGGGATGTGATCCCCTCCTATTTAGATCTCACGCTTTTCAAGCCGTACGGAAAGACAAATGGAAACAAATGGAGAACACTTCATATTTACGTCCTTGGAACCGAGGCCTTCTCACTGGTGTGGTTGCCCCAAAAGATTCACCGACCTGTTTGTGAACAAGGTCCGATAGAAAAAAATAAAGGAAAAGACAGGATAAAGGTTACATTTGGTAAACAGACTTGTTTTGGGGTGTATTTAAATTTTTTTTTGAAACTTTCTTCTCAAATAATCTTGGTAAATTTTATTCTTGTAATGCGATTACTTTATTCTCAGAATATTTTGACTTTATTTCCATAATATTATATTTTTTCACCATTTATTTAATTAAAAAAACACTTTTTGGTTTAATATTTCAAATTTATGCTACTAAAATAAATTTCCCTCACAATATCTTATGAAATTGTGTAACTTCTTTCTGTTTAATTTTTCAATTATTTAAAGGGGAATATAATCACTTAATGACTCCATTATCATAATATTTTGACTTTATTTCCATAATATTATATTTTTTTCTCCTAAATTGAAATTAAAAAAAACTTTTTGGTTAAATATTTCAACTTTATGCTACTAAAATAATTTTCCCTCACAATATCTCATGAAATTGTATAACTTTTTTCTCTTAATATTTTGACTTTATTCTTGAACAATTATGGTTGTTAAACAGCAATTTCTGATATTTAATTTTTCAACTATTTAAAAAGGAAAATAATCACTTCATGACTTCATTCTCATAATATTTTGACTTTATTTCCATAATATTATATTTTTTCCTCCTAAATTGAAATTAAAAAAACTTTTTGGTTAAATATTTCAACTTTATGCTACTAAAATAATTTTCCCTCACAATATCTTATAAAATTGTGTAACTTCTTTCTCTTAATATTTTGACTTTATTCTTGAATAATTATGTCTGTTAAGGAGCAATTTCTGATGTTTAATTTTTCAATTATTTAAAGGGGAAAATAATCACTTAATGACTCCATTCTCATAATATTTTGACTTTATTTCCATAATATTATATCCCCCTCCCCCCTAAAGTTAAATTAAAAAAATACTTTTTGGTTTTACTATTTCAAATTTATGCTACTAAAAATAATTTTCTCTCACAATATCTCATGAAATTGTATAACTTCTTTCTCTTAATATTTTGACTTTATTCTTGAATAATTATGGCTGTTAAGCAGCAATTTCTGATGTTTAATTTTTCAATGATTTAAAGGGGAAAATAATCACTTAATGACTCCATTCTCAGAATATTTTGACTTTATTTCCATAATATTATACCCCCCCCCCAACTAGAAAAAAAAATAAAGGAAAAGACAGGTTAAAGGTTACATTTGGTAAACAGACTTGTTTTGGGGTGTATTTAAAAATTTTTTTTTAACTTTCTTCTCAAATAATCTTGGTAAATTTTATTCTTGTTATGCGATTACTTTATTCTCAGAATATTTTGACTTTATTTCCATAATATTATATTTTTTCACCCTAGATTTAATTAAAAAAACACTTTTAAATTTATGTTATGTAAAATAAATACATTTTCCCTCACAATATCTCAATTTAATTTTTCAACTATTTAAAAAGGAAAATAATCACTTCATGACTTCATTCTCATAATATTTTGACTTTATTCTTGAACATTTATGGCTGTAAAACAGCAATTTCTGATGTTTAATTTTTCAACTATTTAAAGGGGAAAATAATCACTTAATGACTCCATTCTCATAATATTGTGACTTTATTTCCCTAATATTATAATTTTTTCCTCACCTGATTTTACAAATATTACACTGTTTTTCTTTCTTCCCCATCATCTTCCCCTCTTTTTCTTTCTTCTTTCTTTCCCCATAAAATTGCAGCTTTTTTTCTTTTTAAAATACAACTTTATTTTTTGCAACATTACAGCAATTTTTTTATTTTTGCTGTTTCAACTTTCTCCAAATAATTTTTTTTCTTGCAATTATAATTCTTTTTTGAATATTTACATTTTATATTTATTTCATTTTTCTTTCTTACGAAACTGTAAAAAAATCTATCTCATATTTTTCTTTAATATTTCAACTGTATGCCACTAAAAAAACATTTTTTTCTTCATTTTCTACTATTCTTCATTTCATCCCCATAAAATTGCAACTTTTTTGTATTTAAAATACAACTTTTTTTTTTGCAACATTAATGCTATTTTTTTTTTTGCTGTTTTTTTTCCTCAACTATTTCAACATTTTTCTGATAAATGTTTTTCTTGTAATTATAATTCTTTTTGGAATATTTACATTTTATATTTATTTAGTTTTTCTTTCTTACGAAACTGTAAAAAAATCCCATATTTTTCTTTAATATTTCAACTGTATGCCACAAAAAAACATATTTTCTTCATTTTTACTATTCTTCAGTTCATCCCCATAAAATTGCAACGTTTTTGTATTTAAAATACAACTTTATTTTTTTGCAACATTACAGCTATTTTTTTGCTGTTTTTCTTGCAATAATAACTCTTTTTTGAATATTTACAATTTTAATATTTAAATTAAATATTTTTTTTGACAGATGCATGGTCACGGGAGAACAGAGGATCGAACCAGCAATCTTGAATCAAGTGGACAACCAATCTGCTGCTCCAAATGTGCATATTGAAATATTTAATAATAGGATTTTCTTGAATAGATTTCATCTCCTGTGTCGATGATGCAGATGATGCCGCGTTGCCAGCATCGCCGTCCTCGGCCTGCAAACGGTAGTGCACATGTTTGAACAGCAGATGGCGCAATATGAAGCATGAAGAGTTGCCGTGATACCGGTTTTGGTTTTTTCCACTCCAAAAACATGAACTTGATATCTCGGTGCAGCTTTGGCGTACTGAGGAACCCAGAGGAAGAGGAATAATCCAACTGCAATTATTGCCGCGGCAACAACAACAACAACAACAACAGGGTCACGGATAACAGATAACTACGGCAAGTTCAAAGGCACTGATTTAGATATGTGTGTGTGTATGTGTGTGTGTGTGTGTGTGTGTTGTGGTAAACAGCACCAGGATTATCTGGCAGTAGAAACGGGACGTTAGATGGAGAGCCGCTCCTCTGAGAGCTCCTCCGTCGTCAGCCCAGGTCCAAGATAAGAGAATTACGGCTTGACAAGGAGCCCCGGCTAAGTTAAGTCTATTAGCGAGTTCATTAGAAAACAAAGATGACGCTTTGATAAGACGTGTGCGTAAATAACAATCTGAGCTGTAATTGTTCCTTTAATAACCAGAGGATCGAACCAACAACAAAATATAACTAAGATTTGTGTGTTTTTTTTTAATTTTTTTTTTAAAGATTGATAAGACGTGTGCGTAAATAACAATCTGAGCTGTAATTGTTCCTTTAATAACCAGAGGATCGAACCAGCAACAAAATATAACTAAGATTTGTGTATGTTTTTTTTTTTTTAAAGATTGATAAGACGTGTGTGTAAATAACAATCTGAGCTGTAATTGTTCCTTTAATAACCAGAGGATCGAACCAGCAACAAAATATAACTAAGATTTGTGTATGTTTTTTTTTTTTTAAAGATTGATAAGACGTGTGCGTAAATAACAATCTGAGCTGTAAATGTTCCTTTAATAACCAGAGGATCGAACCAGCAACAAAATATAACTAAGATTTGTGTATGTTTTTTTTTTTTGTTTTTTTAAAGATTGATAAGACGTGTGCGTAAATAACAATCTGAGCTGTAATTGTTCCTTTAATAACCAGAGGATCGAACCAGCAACAAAATATAACTAAGAATTGTGTATGTTTTTTTTTATTTTTTTATTTTTTAAAGATTGATAAGACGTGTGCGTAAATAACAATCTGAGCTGTAATTGTTCCTTTAATAACCAGAGGATCGAACCAGCAACAAAATATAACTAAGATTTGTGTATGTTTTTTTTTTTTTTTTTTTTTAAAGATTGATAAGACGTGTGCGTAAATAACAATCTGAGCTGTAATTGTTCCTTTAATAACCAGAGGATCGAACCAGCAACAAAATATAACTAAGATTTGTGTATGTTTTAAAAAAATTTTTTTTTTTTTTTAAAGATTGATAAGACGTGTGCGTAAATAACAATCGGAGCTGTAATTGTTCCTTTAATAACCAGAGGATCGAACCAGCAACAAAATATAACTAAGATTTGTGTATGTTTTTTTTTTTTTTTTTAAAGATTGATAAGACGTGTGCGTAAATAACAATCTGAGCTGTAATTGTTCCTTTAATAACCAGAGGATCGAACCAGCAACAAAATATAACTAAGATTTGTGTATGTTTTTTTTTTTTTTTTTTTAAAGATTGATAAGACGTGTGCGTAAATAACAATCTGAGCTGTAATTGTTCCTTTAATAACCAGAGGATCGAACCAGCAACAAAATATAACTAAGATTTGTGTATGTTTTAAAAAAATTTTTTTTTTTTTTTAAAGATTGATAAGACGTGTGCGTAAATAACAATCGGAGCTGTAATTGTTCCTTTAATAACCAGAGGATCGAACCAGCAACAAAATATAACTAAGATTTGTGTATGTTTTTTTTTTTTTTTTTAAAGATTGATAAGACGTGTGCGTAAATAACAATCTGAGCTGTAATTGTTCCTTTAATAACCAGAGGATCGAACCAGCAACAAAATATAACTAAGATTTGTGTATGTTTTTTTTTTAATTTTTTTTGTTTTTTTTAAAGATTGATAAGACGTGTGCGTAAATAACAATCTGAGCTGTAATTGTTCCTTTAATAACCAGAGGATCGAACCAGCAACAAAATATAACTAAGATTTGTGTATGTTTTTTGGTTTTTTTTTTAAAGATTGATAAGACGTGTGCGTAAATAACAATCTGAGCTGTAATTGTTCCTTTAATAACCAGAGGATCGAACCAGCAACAATATATAACTAAGATTTATGTATGTTTTTTTTTTATTTATTTTTTTAAAGATTGATAAGACGTGTGCGTAAATAACAATCTGAGCTGTAATTGTTCCTTTAATAACCAGAGGATCGAACCAGCAACAAAATATAACTAAGATTTGTGTATGTTTTTTTTTTTGTTTTTTTAAAGATTGATAAGACGTGTGCGTAAATAACAATCTGAGCTGTAATTGTTCCTTTAATAACCAGAGGATCGAACCAGCAACAAAATATAACTAAGATTTGTGTATGTTTTTTTTTTTTTTTTTTTAAAGATTGATAAGACGTGTGCGTAAATAACAATCTGAGCTGTAATTGTTCCTTTAATAACCAGAGGATCGAACCAGCAACAAAATATAACTAAGATTTGTGTATGTTTTTTTTTTTTTTTGAAAGATTGATAAGACGTGTGCGTAAATAACAATCTGAGCTGTAATTGTTCCTTTAATAACCAGAGGATCGAACCAGCAACAAAATATAACTAAGATTTGTGTATATTTATTTATTTTATTTTTTTTAAAGATTGATAAGACGTGTGCGTAAATAACAATCTGAGCTGTAATTGTTCCTTTAATAACCAGAGGATCGAACCAGCAACAAAATATAACTAAAATTTGTGTATGTTTTTTTTTTTTTTTTTTTTTTTTTAAAGATTGATAAATATGGTGGAATCTCAATTAGGAGTCGGGCATGAACGCAGATATTAAAAATTTGGTCAAGAATCTAATTAGCTGGAGGTAATTAAACAGTCTCACACAGGGTCATTAATCTTTCCCGTGGACCTTTGATGTTTTGCATACTGTCTTGCAAGTCATTAATAAAATTCATAACACTTTTCTTTGTGGTGTTTTATCATACGCACGCACCCCCCCCCCCCCCCCCTCTGTATCCTCCTCCCCCATGCACGGCTCCCTGTGAGACGGCCCAGTGCAAGTGTCAACACATCACAAGGGCCTCTCCTCTCCAGTTAATTTACTTTTTGTGCATATTACATTTAAAAGTTGCACGCACCGCGACCCCACCGCCGCTCCTCCTTTTTTTCTTTCCCGTTTTTTTTTTTTTTCTTTCCCGTTTTTTTTTTTTTTTTTTTTTCCACAGCACAATTACAGCGGCAGATCAAATTAAATTCTTCTGCAAGCACAGCTCATTTGGAGTGTAAAACATTCCTCGGCAGTGTGCAGCCGAGTGTGCGGCATGGCATGTCAGCGTCCTCGCAAGACGGCGCCGGAGAAGAAAACAGAATCGTGTGGCCCATTGTGTCCCCCCCCGTAATTAAATCCCCCCTCTACAATCAGTCCATCTTAAATCACCGCCAACATAAAAATATGAAAAGGCGTCAGGATGAGCTTGAGTACTTACGTGGACGTCAACACAACCGGCTAATATATGTAATATATGTTATGTAAATGTGTCTGGGATTATCATGCCGGCGACGTAAGCAATAAGCAAGAAAAAAAAAAAATGGAGTGCACTTTAATGAACCAATATATTTGTTCCTAGCCTTCGTGCGGGAAAACTAAAACATGACCTATGCACTGTTTTGGCGTGTCAGTCGGCCGTGAGTGACATTAATGCACGGCTATCATAGCCGGCGTCTAAGTGTTGTCGAAACCCCCGAGAGGACACGTTGTCAAACGCTGACAGCCCCCGCAGTCGCCGGAACAAAAACAAAATGCATTACCGAGTCTGCCGAGTAAAACAAACCCAAACAACCGTTTTTACAATTTGTTTTTTTGAGCGCCGGAGCAAATGGAGTGCGTGTTTATTAGCATCCATCTCGGCGGCGGAACCCGAGAGGGACGTTAAACTTCACTTTGATGACGCGGCTTTTTTTTTAGAGCTTGGGTTCATCCGGTAGTGCCAGTCGGTTTTCCAGTTTTCTCCATACAAAATATTATCTCTTGTCATACATTTGTAGTTACTTGTTAGATTTCAACTTTTTTTCTCTTATTATACGGGCTTATTTTTTTTTTACCTTTTTTTAAAAAAATTTGTAGCTTTTTTTTTGCTTTTTTTTTGCTTTTTTTCAAATTTTTAAAATTTTTTTTTCATCCGCAAAGTAGGATTACTTGGCTAGAAATGTAAAAAATGTGTTAGTTAGAGCATAAAGCAAAATTCAACTTTCCAAATATGTTTTTTTTTAAACATTATTAGAGCCCTTTAGACATAAAATAGCACCCCTATAGTCACCTTTACACTCCTAATATTTGAATTTAATGTAAATAAAATGAAGTTTTTTCCTAATCATATGATGAAGTTGTTGTAATATTATGCCTTTTACTTGTTAGATTTCAACTTTTTTTCTCTTATTATACGGACTTTTTTTTTACCTTTTTTTTTAGTTTTTTTTTACCTTTTTTTTTGCTTTTTTCCAATTTTTTTGTGTTTTTTTTTTTCATCTGCAAAGTAGGATTACTTGGTTAGAAACGGAAAAAATTGTTAGTTAGAGCATAAAGCAAAATTCAACTTTCTAAATATGTTTTTTTTAAACATTATTAGAGCCCTTTAGACATAAAATAGCACCCCTATAGTCACCTTTACACTCCTAATATTTGAATTTAATGTAAATAAAATGAAGTTTTTTCCTAATCATATGATGAAGTTGTTGTAATATTATGCCTTTTACTTGTTAGATTTCAACTTTTTTTTTCTTATTATACGGACTTTTTTTTTTTAACCTTTTTTTATTTTTTTTTTACCTTTTTTTTTGCTTTTTTCCAATTTTAAAATTTTTTTTTTTCATCTGCAAAGTAGGATTACTTGGTTAGAAACGGAAAAATTTGTTAGTTGGAGCATAAAGCAAAATTCAACTTTCTAAATATGTTTTTTTAAACATTATTAGAGCCCTTTAGACATAAAATAGCACCCCTATAGTCACCTTTACACTCCTAATATTTGAATTTAATGTAAATAAAATGAAGTTTTTTCCTAATCATATGATGAAGTTGTTGTAATATTATGCCTTTTACTTGTTAGATTTCAACTTTTTTTCTCTTATTATACAGACTTTTTTTTTTAACCTTTTTTTTAGTTTATTTTTTTACCTTTTTTTTTGCTTTTTTCCAATTTAAAATTTTTTTTTTTTCATCTGCAAAGTAGGATTACTTGGTTAGAAACGGAAAAATTTGTTAGTTGGAGCATAAAGCAAAATTCAACTTTCTAAATATGTTTTTTTAAACATTATTAGAGCCCTTTAGACCTAAAATAGCACCCCTATAGTCACCTTTACACTCCTAATATTTGAATTCAATGTAAATAAAATGAAGTTTTTTCCTAATCATATGATGAAGTTGTTGTAATATTATGCCTTTTACTTGTTAGATTTCAACTTTTTTTCTCTTATTATACGGACTTTTTTTTTTTACCTTTTTTTTAGTTTATTTTTTTACCTTTTTTTTTGCTTTTTTCCAATTTTATTACATTTTTTTTTCATCTGCAAAGTAGGATTACTTGGTTAGAAACGGAAAAATTTGTTAGTTAGAGCATAAAGCAAAATTCAACTTTCTAAATATGTTTTTTTTAAACATTATTAGAGCCCTCGAGACAGGAAATAACACCCCTATAGTCTCATCTGCACTCCTATTACCCAATATGATTGATGGATAGATGGATGGATGGATTTCAACTATATGCCACTAAAGGTTCATATTTTGCTTCATTATATTTTACAAAGTTTATCCCCATAAAATTGCTACTTTTTTCTTTTTAAATTACAACTTTATTTTTTTTGTAACATTACAGCTATTTTGAATTTTTTTTCAACTTTTTTTCTGATCAATGTTTTTCTTGTATTTATTACTTTATTCAAATAATATTTGAATTTTATTCTTGTTACAACATTTTACCCAACCAAATTTCCCCCAAAATGACAACTTTATTTTTTTTTTCACATTTATAAAATAATTTCAATTTTATACGACTAGAATGATGTAATTGTTCCTCATAATATTATTAATTTATTATCATAAAATTACAGCATTTTTTCTTAATTTTATTGTTTTTTTTTGTTAAATCACTGCCGAGTTTTCATTTTTTGTGGTTTATATTATATTATTTATATTTTTAAAGAAGAACAGCAAAAAAATGGTCCAGAATTAGTAGAGTCTAAACTCACTGGATGGATGGATGGATGGATGGATGAATGGATGAGTGGATGAGTGGACATGATAAGAGAAAATAAGCCATTCAATACATAAATACATTCTTTATTAGGGATTATTGCTCCTGTTGTGAGATAATTCAAACCTGCAATAAAAGCCTGTTGCTCAGGCTATCGGTCTGATGCTTGTGTCTTTGAATTTAGTTATTTTTATTCTCCAAAATGCTTCATCCAGGCAAAAAAATCTGTTTTCTATGCCGCTTATCCTCACTATGAAAGCAAGGGTATGCTGGAGCCTATCCCAGCTGACTTTAGGGTTAGAGAGGAGGGGTACACATTGGACCGGTGGCCAGCCAATCACAGGGCACATATAGACAAACAACCATTCACACTCACATTCATACCTATGGACAATTTGGAGTCGCTAATTAACCTAGCATGTTTTTAGCATGGGGGAGGAAACCGACGGTGGAATTGAACCCTAGTCTCTGAGCTGTGAGGTCTGCGCGCTAACCACTTGACCACCGTGCAGCCCTGTACTAAATATAAATATTTAAGTTAGAGATTGTATTTAATGTAACTAAAATGATGTTTTTTTCTCTCTCAAAATATTAAAACCTGATTTTCGTAATATTACTACTTTTTTTTAGTTTTACTGCAGATTTTTAAATTCTTGGTTGCTTTTTATGGTAATGGTTTTATTTCATTTGAACATGCATCAGATTCCAATTGAGTGCATCCCATAATCAGTTCCCAGTTCCACATGTCCAAAAGGAGTAGGAAGAAGCAAAGCTTATTAAATCCTACCCCTCCATCTGGTACTTTTACAATCAGTAACTGTTACATTTGTTCACTTCCTGCTTTCCTAATATAATTTTTATTTTTTTAAATTAAATTGAAATTTAATTTAATTTAATTTAATTTAATTTAATTTAATTTAATTTAATTTAATTTAATTTAATTTAATTTAATTTAATTTAATTTAATTTAATTTAATTTAATTTAATTTAATTTAATTTTTGTCATGTACCGAAGTACAAGGTGATGTGCAAATGTTTCAACTTTTTTCTGAATAAAGAGGCGGGAGTTCAAAGTGTTTATTTCATGCGATTAATCCAAAAATAATCGACTGATTAATTGGTTATTAAAAATAATCATTAATCAGATTCCAATTGAGTGCATCCCATAATCAGTTCCCAGTTCCACATGTCCAAAAGGAGTAGGAAGAAGCAAAGCTTATTAAATCCTACCCCTCCATCTGGTACTTTTACAATCAGTAACTGTTACATTTGTTCACTTCCTGCTTTCTTAATATAATTTTTATTTTTTTAAATTAAATTAAAATTTAATTTAATTTAATTTAATTTAATTTAATTTAATTTAATTTAATTTAATTTAATTTAATTTAATTTAATTTAATTTAATTTAATTTAATTTAATTTAATTTAATTTAATTTAATTTAATTTAATTTAAATTTTGTCATGTACCGAAGTACAAGGTGATGTGCAAATGTTTCAACTTTTTTCTGAATAAAGAGGCGGGAGTTCAAAGTGTTTATTTCATGCGATTAATCCAAAAATAATCGACTGATTAATTGGTTATTAAAAATACTCCAAAAGGAGTAGGAAGAAGCAAAGCTTATTAAATCCTACCCCTCCATCTGGTACTTTTACAATCAGTAACTGTTACATTTGTTCACTTCCTGCTTTCCTAATATAATTTTTATTTTTTTAAATTAAATTAAAATTTAATTTAATTTAATTTAATTTAATTTAATTTAATTTAATTTAATTTAATTTAATTTAATTTAATTTAATTTAATTTAATTTAATTTAATTTAATTTACATTTTGTCATGTACCGAAGTACAAGGTGATGTGCAAATGTTTCAACTTTTTTCTGAATAAAGAGGCGGGAGTTCAAAGTGTTTATTTCATGCGATTAATCCAAAAATAATCGACTGATTAATTGGTTATTGAAAATACTCCAAAAGGAGTAGGAAGAAGCAAAGCTTATTAAATCCTACCCCTCCATCTGGTACTTTTACAATCAGTAACTGTTACATTTGTTCACTTCCTGCTTTCCTAATATATTTTTTAAATTAAATTAAATTAAATTAAATTAAATTAAATTAAATTAAATTAAATTAAATTAAATTAAATTAAATTAAATTAAATTAAATTAAATTAAATTAAATTAAATTAAATTCTTGCCACGTACCGAAGTACAAGGTGATATGCAAATGTTTCAACTTTTTTCTGAATAAAGAGGCGGGAGTTGAAAGTGTTTATTTCATGCGATTAATCCAAAAATAATCGACTGATTAATTGGTTATTAAAAATAATCATTACAAATACTCAAGGTCTGACTGCGTTACTACCCTTTTCACAATGTAAAAGTATTCTTGGAGTACACGTGACGTCAATAAAAAGAAATAAAATACCGCAATTATTTTTAAGCACGGAAAGTTTTGTATCTCGTGTTCACACGTTGCAGACTGTTCGTGTTCACTGGAGGAGGCTTTGACAAGGTTTAGCCCCAATTAAGCTTCTGTGCACAAATGTAGCAGATGGAGAAGCGGGGGGGTTTGCACAAAACTTCCATATTATACTTTGGCTCAGAGGTTTCTCTCCCTTTGCCCCAGTCAAGAGAAATTTGGATGAGCTGGCAAACAGTGTGCCTAATTAGCGGAGGAATTCTTCGAAAACGCACTCCCCTCCGTCCCTCTTGTGCAAACACGGTATATATTTAGCATGCTGGACGGCTTCGACTCGGGAAAATTATTTTTTACTTTCACTTTCTTGGACGCTGTTTTTTTTTTTTTTTTTTAAAAACATCACTGGCGTCACACAACCCCGTTCGCATTTTTTTTTTTTTCATCATTTGTGCAGCCGTGATGTGAAAAGAAACAATAAAGGTTTGGAAGACACAACCGTGCCCCCCCCCCGACCGTGTCCGTGTGCCAGCCGGCTCCTCCTCTTCCTGCTCTCAGAGGTCATACGAAGAGCAGCTGGGCACGGCACAAACGCTCCTTGCAATCTGCGGCCATTATATCCTTTTCCTGTTCAACTTCCTGTGGACGCTAGATGCCAAAAGAGAAGTACTCAGGGAGGACATAACTCCGGGAAAATGCTCACTGAATGGGAATAAAAATGGCGGCCCACATGATGGGAGTATTTTTTTTAAGCCTCTCCGCATCCCGTCCCCCTGACAGACGACGCAAAGGGCTAAATATAAACGACCAAAAGCACATTTCATGTGCACGGGAGGTATTTGCTCACCTGATAAAACCGCGATTGTCCCCTCTTTCTCCCCGAGCGCACGCTGAGATAAATTTATTCCGAGTAGGAGCACAATGGCGGAGTTGCTTATGTTAATCCAGGCACTTCTTTAAAAAAAAAAAAAACGGCAAATAAGATAAGCTGCTGCCTCAAGGTAGCAGAGCAGGGAGGAGTGGGGAGGCGAGGCCCCATCCAGGTTTGTGCCAGAACACTTATTTGCATAATTCACACCTACTCCATGTCCCCCCCCCCCCCCCCACCCGCGACAATATTTCCCTGCGCTCCCTGCAGGAAGAGGAAGCGAGCGAGCAGGCGCGTTTTCAAACAGTAGGAAGTAGCTCATTGGTTGAAGCAAACGCTAGTGGGTAGGGCTTAATTCATCTCTCTATGATTAAATTAGTAAATCATATTCAATCGTTTTTTTTTTTATTTGCGACAACATCCGTAGCTTTTTATAGAACATTTCAAATCATCTAAACCTCTCCGTTTCGGTTTTGGCCCCGTTTTCGGTTTTGGTCTCGCATGAAAATTTCGTACATCCGTTGGATTACTTGGTTAGAAATTAAAAAAAATTGTTAGTTAGAGCATAAAGCTACCTTCAACTTTGAACTTTCTGAATATGTTTTTTTTTAAACATTATTAGAGCCCTCTAGACATAAAATAGCACCCCTATAGTCACCTTTACACTCCTAATATTTGAATTTAATGTAAATAAAAGTTTTTTCCTCATCATATGATGAAGTTGTTGTTTTTTTTTTTTACCTTTTTTTTTGCTTTTTTCCCAATTTTTTTTTAATTTTTTTTTTCATCTGCAAAGTAGGATTACTTGGTTAGAAACGGAAAAAATTGTTATTTAGAGCATAAAGCAAAATTCAACTTTTTTTAAAACATTATTAGAGCCCTTTAGACATAAAATAGCACCCCTATAGTCACCTTTACACTCCTAATATTTGAATTTAATGTAAATAAAATGAAGTTTTTTCCTAATCATGTGATGAAGTTGTTATAATATTATGCCTTTTACTTGTTAGATTTCAACTTTTTTTTCTTATTATACAGACTTTTTTTTTTACGTTTTTTAAAGTTTTTTTTGTAGCTTTTTTTTTGTGCTTTTTTTAAATTTTTAATTTTTTTTTCGTCCGCAAAGTAGGATTACTTGGTTAGAAACGGAAAAATTTGTTAGTTAGAGCATAAAGCAAAATTCAACTTTCTAAATATGTTTTTTTTTAAACATTATTAGAGCCCTTTAGACATAAAATAGCACCCCTATAGTCAGTCACCTTTACACTCCTAATATTTGAATTTAATGTAAATAAAAGTTTTTTCCTCATCATATGATGAAGTTGTTGTAATATTATGCCTTTTACTTGTTAGATTTCAACTTTTTTTCTCTTATTATATAGAGTTTTTTTTTAAACTTTTTTTTTAGTTTTTTTTTCCGCTTTTTTTTCCACTTTTAAAATTTTTTTTTTCAATTTCCAAATATTTCAACTTTCTTCTAAAATGACTGTGTAAATTTTCTTTTCCTAATATTATGACTTTATTCCTTCATATTTTGACTCTATTCCCATAATATTATATAATTTTATATGTCCTCCAACCTAATACCACCCCCCCCCCCCTAAAACCTGCACTTTCAGACAGTAGGAAGTAGCTCATTGGTTTGGGCTCGGATGAAAATTTGTTAGTTAGAGCATAAAGCAAAATTCAACTTTCTAAATATGTTTTTTTTAAACATTATTAGAGCCCTCTAGACATAAAATAGCACCCCTACAGTCACCTTTACACTTTACTTGTTAGATTTCAACTTTTTTTTTCTTATTATACCGAGTTTTTATTTATTTTTTTTTTTTTACCTTTTTTTTTTGTTTACGACCTTCCAAATATTTTAACTACGTACATTGCTCCCTCATCAGATTGCGACTTTTTCTTACGATTCCAATTTTTATTATGACTCTATTTTTGTAAAATTAGAGCAAATTTTTCAGTAAAATTTTTCATGTATTACATTTCAAAGTTATGTATTTTAAAATAGTATTACTTACTTATTAATTTAATATTTTGTAGTCAGAGCATAGAAAACATGTTTTTTTTAACATTAGAGCCCTGTAGGCATGAAATAACACCCCTATAGTCATCTTTAGACTCCTAATTTTCAACATTATTTAACAAAAACTGGTATACATTTTTTTTGCTGACATTATTGTCCTAATATTACATCTTTTTCTCAGTAGATTCCATATTTTTCAGGTCATATTTCCTCTTGTAAAATGATTTTGTTTCTTAATAAATCATATTCTTAGAAGTGGGTTTCCGTGTGATGTTCCCACCACCTTGCTTTTGAACATCTTACATAAGCGCCACTTTGAGCCTCCTCTCCGTCTTTGTTTCTTCTTCTCGCCGTCATGTTTTCGGAGCCCGGGAGAGCGGCTCCCCGGGGAGCGACGGGAATCGAGCACGGCGGCGGCAGCCTGGCAGGTATTTTCTCTCACAAAGAGTGTTTGTTTTATTTCCACGTCGTTCCTCCCCGTCTCGTGTCCCTGGATGAGTTGGAGGGGGTATTTGATGATTATTTTATTTGCAAGCGGCGCCATTGAAGGGGTCGGTTAACAATGGCGGCTAATGAGCAGCGACAATACGTGCTGATTAGACGCAACGTTTACCTGAAGACACCTGTCTTCTTGATTGGGATAATTGCGGTTCATGGCGTTCGGTTCAAGGTAGATTGCTCCTTTGTTTTGTCACATTCCCTGCCGTGTGCTCCCATGCAAACGTTCCGATTGGATGAATAATATTTCGGTGATACGCTGACTTGTCATCATGTCATCGCCGGGGCGCACGTCAAACCCCGTAGTGTCGTTCTGCGTGTCACAAAGAGTCCGCAGTCCTCTCAGTCAAAGCGTCCACCCCCCACTTGTGTGGGATTCCGATCTTTATTCATGGAATTGCACACGCCCGGACGTCCATTTACACCTGGGACACGTGTGCGACAAACGCGGGGAGCCGAGGCGGAGTCACTTGGGCGCATCCAAGCGTTATCCAAGCGCTCTTATTTTGGTGGTGACGGCTTTTATTTTACTTTCTGAGGTTCTCCTGTGGAATCTCGTTTAACGTCCCACCCTCGCTTTGCATGTTTGTTTATTAAGTTCCCAATTTCCTACCAATTTAGACGGCACGGTTTTCCAGAAAATATTGCTTACTTTTCTAAAATTGAACATGTGACCTCAGTTTCCTGTGTCATCATTTATGTGTTTATTGTTAGCAAATGTAGTATACATAATAAGACAATATAAGACATGCAAGACTTGTTTAACATTATTACAGCATGACATAGTCACCCCATAGTCACCCTAACACTCCTATTATGCAATATAGAGGACATAATAAGACAGATAAGACATTTAGGACATAGAAAATCTGTTTACAACCCTCTAAATATGCTTTTTTAACAGTATTAGATCCCTCCAGAAATGAAGTAACACCCCCACAGTCATCATTTCACTCCTATTACTCAATATAGTAAACATAATAAGAGAAAATAAGACACATAAGACATAGAAAATCTGTTTACAACCTTCTAAATATGCTTTTTTAACAGTATTAGAGCACTCCAGACATGAACTAACACCCCCACAGTCATCATTTCACTCCTATTATTCAATATAGTAAACATAATAAGAGAAAATTAGACACATAAGACATAGAAAATCCGTTTACAACCTTCCAAATATGCTTCTTTAACAGTATTAGATCCCTCCAGACATGAACTAACACCCTCACAGTCATCCTTTCACTCCTATTACTCAATATAGTAAACATAATAAGAGAAAATAAGACACATAAGACATAGAAAATCTGTTGACAACCTTCTAAATATGCTTTTTTAACAGTATTAGATCCCTCCAGAAATGAAGTAACACCCCCACAGTCATCCTTTCACTCCTATTACTCAATATAGTAAACATAATAAGAGAAAATAAGACACATAAGACATAGAAAATCTGTTGACAACCTTCTAAATATGCTTTTTTAACAGTATTAGATCCCTCCAGAAATGAAGTAACACCCCCACAGTCATCATTTCACTCCTATTACTCAATATAGTAAACATAATAAGAGAAAATAAGACACATAAGACATAGAAAATCTGTTTACAACCCTCTAAATATGCTTTTTTAACAGTGTTAGATCCCTCCAGAAATGAAGTAACACCCCCACAGTCATCATTTCACTGCTATTACTCAATATAGTAAACATAATAAGAGAAAATAAGACACATAAGACATAGAAAATCTGTTTACAAGCTTCCAAATATGCTTATTTAACAGTATTAGATCCCTCCAGACATGAACTAACACCCCCACAGTCATCATTTCACTCCTATTTCTCAATATAGTAAACATAATAAGAGAAAATAAGACACATAAGACATAGAAAATCTGTTTACAACCTTCCAAATATGCTTTTTTAACAGTATTAGATCCCTCCAGACATGAACTAACACCCCCACAGTCATCATTTCACTCCTATTTCTCAATATAGTAAACATAATAAGAGAAAATAAGACACATAAGACATAGAAAATCTGTTTACAAGCTTCCAAATATGCTTATTTAACAGTATTAGATCCCTCCAGACATGAACTAACACCCCCACAGTCATCATTTCACTCCTATTTCTCAATATAGTAAACATAATAAGAGAAAATAAGACACATAAGACATAGAAAATCTGTTTACAACCTTCCAAATATGCTTTTTTAACAGTATTAGATCCCTCCAGACATGAACTAACACCCCCACAGTCATCATTTCACTCCTATTTCTCAATATAGTAAACATAATAAGAGAAAATAAGACACATAAGACATAGAAAATCTGTTTACAACCTTCCAAATATGCTTTTTAACAGTATAAAAGTATCCCTCCAGACATGAACTAACACCCCCACGGTCATCATTTCACTCCTATTACTCAATATAGTAGCCATAATAAGAGAAATAAGACACATAAGACATTGAAAATCTGTTTACAACCTTCCAAATATGCTTTTTTAACAGTATTAGATCCCTCCAGACATGAACTAACACCCCCACAGTCATCATTTCACTCCTATTACCCAATATAGTAGCCATAATAAGAGAAATAAGACACATAAGACATAAAACAATCTGTTTACAACCTTGCAAACATGCTTTTTTTGCTATGTTTTTATTATCTTGTTAAATTAAATAATAAATTAGCTAATGGCAATTTTTCCTTTTCATATTTTGACTTTATACTTCAAATATTTTTTCCATTTTAGCAATTGTTTTTTTTTTACCTGTTTTTTCAAGTCTATTTTTATATTTTGACTATATTACTACAATTATTATGATTGTTTTTAGTTCCCTTGTTAAATTACATTGTTAAATATTTGCCACTTTTTTCTCATATTTCTATTGTCATATTTCTCATTTCTCATATTTTGACTTTATTCTGACTAATTACTGCAAATTTTTCTATTTTTGCTATTTTTTTAATTATCTTGTTAAATTAAATTAAAAAATAGATAATTACAACTTTTTCCTTTTCATATTTTGACTTTATACTTCAAGTATTTTTTTTCAATTTTAGCAGTTGGTTTTTTTTACCTGTTTACCTGTTTTTTATATTTTGACTATATTACTAAAATTATGATTGTTTTTAGTTCCCTTGTCAAATTACATTGTTAAATATTTGCCACTTTTTTCTCATATTTCTATTGTCATATTTCTCATTTCTCATATTTTGACTTTATTCTCCAAAAAATACTGCAAATTTTTCAATTTTTGCTAGTTTTTTTAAATTATCTTGGTAAATTAAATTAAAAAATAGATAATTAAAACTTTTTCCCTTTCATATTTTGACTTTATACTTCAAGTATTTTTTTTCAATTTTAGCAGTTTTTTTTACCTGTTTACCTGTTTTTTATATTTTGACTATATGACTAAAATTATGATTGTTTTTAGTTCCCTTGTTAAATAACATTGTTAAATATTTGCAACTTTATTCTCTGAAAATTACTGCAGATGTTTCTATTTTTGCTATTTTTTATTATCTTGTTAAATTAAATAATAAATTAGATAATTACAACTTTTTCCTTTTCATATTTTGACTTTATACTTCAATTTTTTTTTTTTTTTACCTGTTTGTTCAAGTCTATTTTTAGATAACTAACAAAAACAGCCACGGGCCGGACTTTGGACCCTCCTGGACTGGAGGAAGTGGCTCCTGGGAAACGTGGTATTTATTTACTGCTGCGTTAAAATGCCCGGAAGCCGAGGCAGTAAGCTATACGTGCAGCACGGCCGAGACAACATTCAAGCCTGCGTGACAATCCGTGATGGTCCTCCGATAAAAGCCTCATTTTTGGTATTTTTCCCTCGATATCCGCAGTATTCCTTGATATACAACGTATTGATACGCATCGGGGTTTTCCTACAAAGTCAAACAAAGTCTTTGTCAAGTCATTTCGACAATCCCGGCGGAAATCGTACCTCTGTTGAGTTTCAATGAAGTATACGGCAGGGAAATAAGCAGGAAGCGTCTGCGAGGGCTGCGGCACAAAAACAGGGTTCAGCCGTTTCCTTTTCTGGACTTATTCAGGCATCGAACCTGTTCACGGGATTTGAATAACTCCAAACCTTTCCTCATCCGCGGAGAGAAGAAAAAGTCAAGATATAATCCTTTCCCCTTTAGAAATTGCCTGCAGGAATCAAATTATTCTGTGACCCCCCCCCCCCCCCGCCCGCACCCCCGCTCCACTTTATTCAAGGCTTCTTACCTCCGCAATTTAACTGCTGTTTTTTTTTTTATTTCCCTCCCAGAGACAACTTCTCGCCATGCATGAATCGCAGGTTAAGCGCATCCCTTTCAAGGACAGAAATATAATTATGTTTTACAAGTCCACGCTTATCTGCAACCTCCTTCATTTTCCAGGGCTTTTGAGGAGCACTTTTATGCCGCACAGGTTGCCAATCCACCGTATAAATTCCGTCAATCGAAAGGTTTCCATGGAAAGTAAACACGCCTGGTTGTGACCTCTGTTCAAAAAATGTAGACTTAAAATGGTTATGTTCTAAAAAAATGAGTTAGTGGTATAAATTCATGCCAGAAGGCCCCGATTCTAACCCACGGGTGTCCAAACAGCGGCCACATATTAAATGAAAAAAATTAAGAAAAAAAACCCCCAAAACAAACAGATTTTTACATGAATAAAGTCAAAATATTAAAAAAAAAATCTTATTCTAACAAGACATAATACTTAAATTTTACAATAATTAAATGGAAATATTAAGACATAAAGGTCATATTCTAACAGGAGATAAATCCTGTTTTTTATCACAATTATTATGAGAAAATAGCCATATTCTAAAAAAAAGAAAATGCCTCAATTTTACAAAAATTACATCCAAATATTAAGAAAAAAAGTCATATTGTAAAGAACCAAAAATGCCTCAATTTTGCAAGAATAAATTCAAAATAATAAAAGAAAATAGCCATATTCTAAAAAGAGAAAATACCTCAATCTTACAAGAATTACATCCAAATATTAAGAAAAAAAATCATATTGTAAAGAATAGAAAAATGTCTCAATTTTGCAAGAATAAATTCAAAATAATCAAAGAAAATAGCCATATTCTAAAAAGAGAAAATACCTCAATCTTACAAGAATTACATCCAAATATTAAGAAAAAAAATCATATTGTAAAGAATAGAAAAATGCCTCCATTTTGCAAGAATAAATTCAAAATAATCAAAGAAAATAGCCATATTCTAAAAAGAAGAAAATGCCTCAATCTTACAAGAATTACATCCAAATATTAAGAAAAAAGTCATATTCTAAATAACCAAAAATGCCTCAATTTTGCAAGAATAAATTCAAAATATTCAAAGAAAATAGCCATATTCTAAAAAGAGAAAATGCCTCAATTTTCTAATTAATTTCCATCATTTTAGTGGCCTATAGTAAACAAACAAAACAACAAATAAAATTGTCATTTTGGGAAAATTAGGTCAAAAAATTATAATATTTTGGGAATAAATTCTAAATATTATAATAAAAATATTACAAACATTATTTACAATGATTATTTCAGAAAAACAGTGGAATTCTGGTGGGAAAACAGCAAAAATGGGGGATTACAATAAGTCAAAATATTAAGTGAAAAAGTAATAATTTTACAGAAATAATATCATAATGCCACAATAAAAATTGTAGCAGAAAGTTTGTATTATAAAGTAGAAATATTCAAAAGGTTTTTAAAATTGTAATATTTTGATAAAGAGCTGTATTTTTAATAAAATTACAGATTTTTAATAAAAGTTCAAATAGTAAAAAAGTATATATTTTATTGTTGTGAAGTTATAATATTGTGAAAAAAAATAATAAAGTTTTGGAAATAGTTGGGGGAAAAAAATCACCACCAAAAATGGAAAAAACATCTGCAATTTTACAAGAATAAAAAAAAAAAGTTGCTCTGATTTAAATCATCTTAATATTAGAAATTTTTTATTATAATTTTAGTTTAAGTAAAAATATTTAAAAAATTAAATTAATTATTGTAATAATAATCATAATATTATAAAAATAAAAAACAAAGAAAATAAAGTTTTAATTTAGCTGAAATGGCAAAAAAAACACCTCTAATGAAGTCAAACTATGACGAGAAAAAGTCGGAATCTTACAATAAAAAGTTTAGTAATCAAAACGTTTTCCATTCCTAAAAATGGGAGAAGGGCGTACGGAGCGGGAAGCACCGCCCACAGTCTTGCGTCATCTTCTAAGGAGTCTCGGCGAATTGCGGAACGACACTGAAGGCAACCGGACAACTGCATCCTGGGAAATGTATTATTGATGAATTCTGTCCGGGATAATTGGGTCAGGAAAGTTTTGGGAGCAAAAAAGGTGCACGTCTCAGCGGGTCGCCACTTTCATATGTGGAGAGGCGACGGCATGGCGAGGGCCGGTGCCAGCAGCGGCGTTGCCGGGGACGAAGGGCCAAGGCTGGAGACGAAGATAATAAACCCAAGAAGTGTCAGCCTCAGTCAGCCTGTGAAACGGGCGCCATCGGGGGGATTCTTAACTGGGCACAAAACCGAATAGGGAGCCGTCTGTGTGTTTGTTTGCAAATAATCATTCTCTTTTAATTACAATTCCAGAACAGAAACGCCGCGCTCGGCTTCGGATTGGTCCGCAAAGCACCCGAGCCGCGTTATCATGCGTTGCACAGCGCACGGGCAAAGACTACGCCACTTTGATCACTCCGAGAGTACACTTTGGCAAACTCGGACGCTTCAAACTCAAAAGTGTCTGGCAGGAGCAGCTGGGGGACGAAGGGAAGATAGGGCGGGGGTGGCGGGATGGGGGGGGGGGGCAGATGAAGGTGACAGCTATGGAGGTTAACCTCGATTTCAAGTCCCGATAGGGTTGGAAATTCCCGCCAGGCTAGAAATGGCTCTGATCTTTCACATCCAGCCCCCGACGCACGGTGCCAATAATATCTCTGCGACGGACCTAAAACATACTTCAAAAGGACCCCCGCACGCGCTCCGTTTTATGGACGCTTTTGCCGTTTTATGGCACACGGTGTCTTTCTCCGACCCATAATATGGGCCTGCAAAACAAAGCATGGCAGCCCGGCTTAGTCGTCATTATCCACCGGGGGTCCAAACTTTGAAACATGAAGGATGCAACTTTGATATTTTGTAAAATACATTTTTGTAAATTTTTTTAATAAATAAATTAAATTAATTTAATTAAAATCAGTTTTTTGCTTAAAATAAAATAATAAAATAATAAAATAAAAATATATTTAATATTTTAATAATATATATATATATAATATAAATAAATTAATAAATATATATATATTTATTTATAAATATATATAATATACATAAATATATTATTTATATATAAATATAAAAAAATAATAAAATATATTGACATTATTCAATATTTTGACTATTCCCATATTACTATTCTCACCAACCTAATTTTCCATCTTATATTTGTTCCTTACATTACAACACAATGGCACACAGTGTCTTTCTCCGACCCATAATATGGGCCTGCAAAACAAAGCGCGGCAGCCCGGCTTAGTCGTCATCATCCACCGGGGGTCCAAACGTTGAAACATGAAGGATGCAACTTTGATATTTTGTAAAATTAATTTTTGTAATTTTTAAAAAATAAATTAATTTAATTAATTTAATTAAAATCCGTTTTTTGCCTAAAATAAAATAATAAAATAATAAAATAATAAAATAAAAATATATTTAATATTTTAATAATATACATATATAAATAAATTAATAAATATAAATATATATAATATATATAAATATATTATTTATATATAAATATAAAAAAATAATAAAATATATTGACATTATTCAATATTTTGACTATTCCCATATTACTATTCTCACCAACCTAATTTTCCATCTTACATTTTCTTTCTAGTTTTTCACAATATTTTGACAGAATATTTCAAGCTACCAAAATGAGATTTTTTTCTTCATAATATTCTCAAGTTTATTCCCGTAAACAGATTTCCAAACAATTTCCACTTTATTCTTGTAATTTTTTTTCTCATAAAAATATTCCTTTATTTTCTGTATATTTTGACTTATTTTCTCAATTTTTGTTGTTTTTTTAAATTTCCAAATATTTTTACTTTCTTGTTAAATAATCTTTGTCAAATTTCTTGTCCAATTACTATAACTTTGTTCTCAGAATATTTGGACTTTATTTTCATAATATATTTCTCCAACCTAATTTTTCCGAAAATGACAACTTTTGTTTTGTTTGTTTTTCAAACCAGTTTACTACAATGACATTATTTTTTTCTCATAATATTTCAACTTTATTCTGGTTAAATTGACACTTTTTCCTCTTAATATTTTGAATTTAAACTCATAGAATTAGACTGTTTTTTGTTGCATTTCCCATTATTGAGGTTTTTAAAAAATAAATTCTTGGAATATTATATTCTGAGATTATTATGACAAAATTGTAAATTTTTTTTCCTCATTAGAATAAATCTTTTTTCTCTTAAAATTCAGACTTTATTCTCCTACAGATGTTTTTTTGGTAAATTTTCCAACTATATCAACATTTTTGTCTCATAATATTACTCTCATAACATTATACTTTTTTTTTCCAAAAAATGACAACTTTAATTTTGCTTTGCTTCTGAAACAACTTTAAAATAAGAACATGTTTTTTTCTGATAATATTAAGACGTTATTCTCGTTTTTCTTCATTTTTGCGTTTGCTTCTTTTTAAATTTTCTAACAATTTAAACTTTCTTCTTGTCAATGTTTTCATAATTATGACTTAATTCTGATATTATGATAACTTTTCCGCAAATCATATTTTTCAAAGATTTGATTAATTGTGTTTGATTTCCATCACATTAAAACTACTGTTTTGACTTTTACGTTTTGACTTTACACTTGAAAAACTTCTTCGAAATTTTTAAAATTTTGCTGTTTTTAATTTTCTTGTTAAATTCGAATTTCCAAAAAGACCCGCGGGCCACAGTTTGGAAACCAAAACAAAAAAACAAACACTCCCTAATCTGCAGCGTGGGGGCACAAAGTGCTTATTAGAATGAACAAATAAACCACATAATAGAGTTTCCCTTGTAGGGATCTGCTTATGGTGTCCCAACTCTAAAAGAACCACTATCCAACGCATGGATGCTTTGTTTGGGCACTCGATTCCGACGACCAGGTTGTTCCACACACTGTTTGGCCGGACAAAAAACGACAAACAGTTAGACAGATAATTTTTGTTGAAAATGAAATTGTGCCTAGAAAAAGCGAAGTAGGTACCGCCGCACCCGGGAGGCATCACTGATTATTCATGCTGAAGACTTTTAGAGGTCCGTTTACTTAGCATCACGTGTTGCGGAGGAGCACGGAGGAACACGGATCCAAAGCAGACGTCGAGCAGAGGCGGAGAGTGAAGGTCAGGGGGAGTTTTTGGCGAGCTGATGGCGAGGCTAATTAAAAGCTTTCCACTTTGCACCTAATTGATGTATCAGAATCTTTTTTTTTCATAATACTTGCAGAACACGCCTTGGAGAAATAAACTGAAGAATGCAAATAGACAAGATCATAATTCTTAAGGTATTAGCATGCTAATGTTAGCATGTTAGCATACTAACTTTTTTGTGCTATTTTCATGGGTTAACATTTATAAACACTTAACACTCTCATGCTGGGTGTTAGCATGCTAATGTTAGCAAGTTAGCATTGTGAGCATGCTAATATTAACATAGTAGCATTTTCAGCCGCTTACATGGGTAGACACTTATATAAACACTCAGCACTATTATGCTAGGTATTAACATGCTAATTTTAGCATGTTAGCATACAAACTGTTTTACGATTTTCATGGGTTAACACATATCAACACTCAACACTCTCATGCTGGATGTTAGCATGCTAATGTAACAAAGTTAGCATTGTGGGCATGCTAACATTAACATAGTAGCATTTTTAGCCGTTTACATGTGTAGACACTTATATAAACACTTAGCACTATTATGCTAGGTATTAACATGCTAATTTTAGCATGTTAGCATACAAACTGTTTTACTATTTTCATGGGTTAACACATATCAACACTCTCATGCTGGATGTTAGCATGCTAATGTAACAAAGTTAGCATTGTGGGCACGCTAATATTAACATAGTAGCATTTTTAGCCGTTTACATGTGTAGACACTTATATAAACACTTAGCACTATTATGCTAGGTATTAGCATGTTAATGTTAACATGTTAGCATACTAACGTTTTTGCTATTTTCATGGGTTACACATATAAACACTTAACACGCCCATGCTGGGTGTTAGCATGCTAATGTTAGCACGCTAGCTTTGTGAACATGCTAATATTAACATAGTAGCTTTTTTAGCCGTTTACATGGGTAGACACTTATATAAACACTTGGCACTATTACTAGGTATTAGCATGTTAATGATAGCATGTTAGCATACTAACTTTTTTTCTATTTTCATGGGTTAACACATATAAACACTCAACACTCTCATGCTGGATGTTAGCATGCTAATGTAACAAAGTTAGCATTGTGGGAATGCTATTATTAACATAGTCGCATTTTTGGCCGTTTACACAGACAGACACTTCTATAGCGCTTCTTAGCAGTATCATGCTAGATGTTAGCATGCTAACGTTAGCAAGTTAGCATTGTGGGCATGCTAATATTAACATAGTCGCATTTTTGGCCGTTTACACGGACAGACACTTGTATAGCGCTTCTTAGCACTATCATGCTAGGTGTTAGCATGCTAATATTAGCATTGTGGGCATGCTAATATTAACATAGTCACATTTTTGGCTGTTTACATGGAAAGACACTTGTATAGCGCTTCTTAGCACTATCATGCTAGGTGTTAGCATGCTAATTTTAGCATTGTGGGCATGCTAATATTAACATAGTCGCATTTTTGGCCGTTTACATGGAAAGACACTTCTATAGTGCTTCTTAGCACTATCATGCTAGGTGTTAGCATGCTAATTTTAGCATTGTGGGCATGCTAATATTAACATAGTCGCATTTTCTGTGGCGCTTCTCAGCGCTATCATGCTAGGTGTTAGCATGTTAGTCATCCTTTACCTTAATATACTTTGGGGTTTAAAATAAATCTTAAAACTATTAATTTGTATCCGACGTACCAATTGTACCAACCCACAAAGGAAACCAGAGCACTGGCACGCATCTTCTGCCTGTCGTGACTTTAGTAGGTTTCACGTAAACTTTGAGGTACAAGACCCTCAAAGTCGTCAAATCGGAGTCAGGTTCAAATGCGGCTCACACAAGCGTGGCAAGGAGAGGCGAGATATGTAAAGGAGGCGAGATCAACCACACAGTCATGTCATAGCCCACGGCAACGAGCCGCAGATGCAACAAAGACAGGCCTGACGATTGTCAAGAGGCATGGATAATGATAGCTTTGCATGTACGGTACAAGGCAAACATCAAGGGCCGCGCGCATGGCAGTGCAACGCTTTCAAGGCTGCGGCATGAGAGGGCCCACGGGGGCCGCGATGGCCCTGATGATGCCCCCAGTGGCTCACCGTCTGATGGCGGCGGCAGGTAACAAAGCCAATTGAAGCGCGTGTCCGCCTTTTGTGTTCTGACTTCTTTCTTCCTGGATTCTTCGGCATGCCGTTCCCGGTTCCCGATCAGTGGACGCATGCGGTGCAGTCGGCGGTGCATCAGGCTCAAATTTATCTCTGGAAACATTTCGCTTGTTATCTAAAAATAGTATAAATAACATCAAAACTACACTTGACATACAACACGGGTGTCCAAAAGTTTTTCCCGTGAAAAATGAAAAACTTTTCCGCTTTGATATTTTGTAAAGCAACACAAGTAGTTATGCTAAAAAGTTACATATATTTATGAATTCAGTTATGCATGTTATTTTCATGTAAAAAAAACCCTTGTTTACTTGTTTAGATACTTGAGCTGTCACAAAAAGTGAAAGTTATGCTTGAAATGTATCTTCTTTTTTAGTTGGGAGCTGATATTTTCCTGAAACTGACCTTTGTTCATTAATATTTATGCGACTAAAAACATTATTTTTGTTTTTTCTGTATTTTTTTGTAAAATTACTGCTGTTTCTCTGTTTTTTGTTGTTGGTGTTTTTTTTTGTGTTTTTGTGTTTTTTTTTTACTCTATCATGTTGGACATGGACGTAGCTGACTACATATAATGTGAAGAACCCCTTGTTTACTTGTTTAGATACTTGAGCCGTCACAAAAAGTGAAAGTTATGCTTAAAATGTATCTTCTTTTTTAGTTGGGAGCTGATATTTTCCCGAAACTTATCTTTTTTCTACTGCTGATTACTAAAAACTGAGAAAGGCAGAAACAAATGTTGATGAAAAACAGGAGTCTAATCTCTTACGGATCATTACCGGATTACCGTCTGGTAAAAATGTGTAATTTTTCAAATTTTATGATGATCATTAATATTTATGCTACTAAAATTATGTAATTTTTTTCTGTATTTTTTGTAAAATTACTGCTGTTTTTTTCTATTGTTGGTGGGTATTTTTTGTGTGTTTTTTTTTACTCTATCATGTTGGACATGGACATAGCTGACTACATGCAGTGTGAAGAACCCCTTGTTTACTTGTTTAGATACTTGAGAAAGTAATGCTTGAAATGTATCTTCTTTTTTAGTTGGGAGCTGATATTTTCCTGAAACTGACCTTTGTTCATTAATATTTATGCTACTAAAATGATGAAATTTTCCCAATATTACAACATTATTTTTGTAAAATAATAATTTTTTTCTGTATTTTTTTGTAAAACATTACTGCTGTTTATGTGTTTTCTGTCGTTGGTGGGTTTTTTTTGTGTTTTTGTGTTTTGAGCTACTTGAGCCGTCACAAAAAGTGAAAGTTATGCTTAAAACGTATCTTCTTTTTTAGTTGGGAGCTGATATTTTCCCGAAACTTATCTTTTTTCTACTGCTGATTACTAAAAACTGAGAAAGGCAGAAACAAATGTTGATGAAAAACAGGAGTCTAATCTCTTACGGATCATTACCGGATTACCGTCTGGTAAAAATGTGTAATTTTTCAAATTTTATGATGATCATTAATATTTATGCTACTAAAATTATGTAATTTTTTTCTGTATTTTTTGTAAAATTACTGCTGTTTTTTTCTGTTGTTGGTGGGTATTTTTTGTGTGTTTTTTTTTACTCTATCATGTTGGACATGGACATAGCTGACTACATGCAGTGTGAAGAACCCCTTGTTTACTTGTTTAGATACTTGAGAAAGTAATGCTTGAAATGTATCTTCTTTTTTAGTTGGGAGCTGATATTTTCCTGAAACTGACATTTGTTCATTAATATTTATGCTACTAAAATGATGTAATTTTCCTAATATTACAACATTATTTTTGTAAAATAATATTTTTTTTCTGTATTTTTTTTTTGTAAAAAATTACTGCTGTTTTTGTGTTTTCTGTCGTTGGTGGGGTTTTTTTGTGTGTTTTTCTGTTTTGAGCTACTTGAGCCGTCACAAAAAGTGAAAGTTATGCTTAAAACGTATCTTCTTTTTTAGTTGGGAGCTGATATTTTCCTGAAACTGACATTTGTTCAATAATATTTATGCTACTAAAATGATGTAATTTTGCTAATATTACAACATTATTTTTGTAAAATAATATTTTTTTTCTGTATTTTTTTGTAAAATTACTGTTTTTCTGTTTTCTGTCGTTGGTGGGTTTTTTTGTGTTTTTTTTACTCTATCATGTTGGACATGGACATAGCTGACTACATGCAGTGTGAAGAACCCCTTGTTTACTTGTTTAGATACTTGAGCCGTCACAAAAAGTGAAAGCAATGCTTGAAATGTATCTTCTTTTTTAGTTGGGAGCTGATATTTTCCTGAAACTGACATTTGTTCAATAATATTTATGCTACTAAAATGATGTAATTTTTCTAATATTACAGCATTATTTTTGTAAAATAATAATTTTTTTCTGTATTTTTTTGTAAAATTACTGTTTTTCGGTTTTCTGTCATTGGTGGGGGTTTTTTTGTGTTTTTTGTGTTTTTTTTTTACTCTATCATGTTGGACATGGACATAGCTGACAACATGCAGTGTGAAGAACCCCTTGTTTACTTGTTTAGATACTTGAGCTGTCACAAAAAGTGAAAGCAATGCTTGAAATGTATCTTCTTTTTTAGTTGGGAGCTGATATTTTCCTGAAACTGACATTTGTTCAATAATATTTATGCTACTAAAATGATGTAATTTTCCTAATATTACAGCATTATTTTTGTAAAATAATAATTTTTTTCTGTATTTTTTTGTAAAATTACTGTTTTTCTGTTTTCTGTCGTTGGTGGGTTGTTTTGTGTGTTTTTTGTGTTTTTTTTTACTCTATCATGTTGGACATGGACATAGTTGACTACATGCAGTGTGAAGAACCCCTTGTTTACTTGTTTAGATACTTGAGCCGTCACAAAAAGTGAAAGCAATGCT